>NW_026000138.1:4083790-4098733 GCF_001458135.2 Marmota marmota marmota
GTCTCTTAAAAAAAAAAAAAAAAAAAGGATAAGTTAACTTGAATTTAAAAAAAAAAAAAAAAAAAGACTGAGTTTGAAAAACATGCAGATGAGCCAGATATGGTGGCTCACTCCTGTAATCCCAGCAGCTGGGGAGGCTGAAGGCTGAGACAGGAGGATCACCAAGTTCAAAGCCAGCCACAGCAAAGGCAATGTGCTAAGCAACTCAGTGAGACTCTGTCTCTAATACAAAATAGGACTGGGCATGTGGCTCAGTGGCTAAGTGCTCCCGAGTTCAATCCCTGGTACCCCAAAAATTAAAAATTAAATAAATAAAATAAAAAATAAAAAGGGCTGGGTATGTGGCTCAGAGATAAAGTATCCCTGAGTTCAATCCCTACTCCCAAAAAAACAGACATGCAGATGCAGACTTCCTATAGCATTTCAGACTTCAAATTCATTACATGTCACAAATACACATTCCCTATTTTTTTCTCCACTTTTTATCCTTAAGAGTCTGATTTGGGGGCTGGGGTTGTGGCTCAGCAGTAGAGCGCTCACCTAGCACGTGCAAACAAGGCACTGGGTTTGAGCCTCAGCACCACATAAAAATAAAAAACGGTATCTCCATCACTCTGATTTGTACATTCTTTCACCCAATGAATCTAATGCCTCAAGTTTCTGTTCAATTAAAGAAACAGATCCTGCTGGACATGGTCACCCAAACCTGTAATCCTAGCTACTAGGGAGGATGAGGCAGGAGGATCCCAAGCTGGAGATCAGCCTGGGCAATTTAGCAAGACTCTGTCTCATAAAAGGAAGGGGGTCACTGGGAACGTAGTTCAGTGGTAAAGTACATGCCTAACACGAGCCACTAGGCCCTAGGTTCAATCCTCATAGGGTGGAGGGTGGGGGAATAATCCTAATATTCCTTAATTCCATCACCCGTTTTCTTCTCACATATACTTTTCTAGACATCGTAATACAATAATAATGTGTCATTCCATCTCTACCACTTTCTAGCTACATGAATTTTAACAGATCATTTAACCTCTTTGGGCAGACTATCCAAGAGTTGTGTAATAATCACATTTATTATGTATATATATACCCTAGAAGCATGAATTCATAAAGAAATCAACTCCATGTTTCCCTCAATTTCAGTTATGACCCTAATGGCAAATAAGCACATAAAAAGATTGATCAATATTAGATATCAGGATAATGCACATTAAACCACAATACCACTACATACCCACTAGCATGTCTAAAATTAAAGACTAACATACAAAGTGCTGACAAGGAATTGGAACAAACAGAATCTCATATACTGCTAAAGAGAATACAAATATAGTACACTCTATTTTTTTCTTGGCAATACTGGGAATCAAACCTAAGACCTCTGCATGCTAAGCAACCACTCTACTACTGAGCAATATTCCAGCATTCCTTTTTTTTTTTTTTTTTTTAAATCTTTATTTTTTATGTGATGCTGATGATCAAACCCAGCACCTCACGCACGGGAGGCAAGGGCTCAACCACTGAGCAACAACCCCAGCCCCCCCTGAAATTCCTTTAATTAAAATTAAACACTTAAACAAAAATTAAACACTTGCCACATACCCTAGCATTCCCATTTCTACATATTTAGTCAAAATAAATAAAACAGCTCACAAAACCTGTACATAAACAGTCACAGCAGCTTTATTTATAAGAGCCAAAATCTGCTAATAATGCAAAACTACTCACAACTCAAGTGTCTATCACTTAATGAACAAACTGGTACATACCTATAATGAAATACTACTCAAAAAAGGAGAGGCCGGGCATAGTGGCACACGCCTGTAATCCTGGCAGATTGGGAGGCTGAGTCAGGAGATCTGCAAGTTCAAAGCCAGGCTTAGCAATGGGGAGGCGCCAAGCAACTCAGTGAAACCCCATTTCTAAATAAACACAAAATAGGGCTGGGGATGTGGCTGTGAGTTAAAAAAAAAAAAATGGAGGGGGGGGGGACGGGTGAGAAACTACTGTTACATGCAACACAAATGAATCTATAAGCAGTATGCCTTGTAAGAGAAGTCAAGCATAAAAGGCTGTAAGCTGTAGGATTCCATGACATTCCAAAAAAAGACAAAACTACAGTATAAGAAATGGGAAATAAATCAATAAATGCCAGGGTTGAGGAAAGGAGACTCACTGAGGAAACAAACAAAGGAGAAGGGTAATTGCAGTGGTCATTACATAAATACGTATGTTTGTTAAAACTCAAGAACATACTGGGGGGGCTGGAGTGTAACTCAGTGGCACAGTTCTCGCCCAGCCCATGTGAGGCACTGGGTTTGATCCTCAGCACCACATAAAAATAAATAAAACAAAGGTATTGGCAGCTGGGGTGTGGCTCAGTGGTAAAGTGTGAGGTGCTGGGTTCGATCCTCAGCACCACATAAAATTAAAAAATAAAGATACTGCATCCATGTATAACTAAAAAATATTTTCTAGTTATATATTGTGCCCATCTACTAAAATGATAAATAAATAAATAACACATGCTGGAGCTGTAGCTCAGAGGTAAAGTGCTTACCTCACATATGTGAGGCACTAGGTTCAATCCTCAGCACCACATGAAAATAAATAAAGTAGATATTATATGTCCATCTACAACTAAAAAAAAAAATGCATGCTGGTGTGGTCTAAACGGTCTACCGTTTACAAATAGATAGGGTCTAAGTTGCTGTAATCCCAGCAGCTCAGGAGGCTGAAGCAAGAGAAATGAAAATTCAAAGCCAGACTCAGCAACTCAGTGAGGCCCGTCTCAAAAAACAAAATGGGCTAAAGATATAGCTCAACGGTTAAGCACCCATGGGTTAAATCCCCAGTACAAAAAAAGAAAAAAAAGAACATTGCACTTAAAAGGGTAAATTTTACTTTATTTAAATTGGAATTCAGTACATCTAAAATATAACATTCCAGAGAAAAAATAAGTGTCTTAACAATTTGAGCCACATCATAGTGCATAAACAAAGTCTCCTCTGCATATTCATTTGTTCCTAGGCCCAAGATGGACAGGTTTTTAAGCCTACAGACCCAATAAATGAATATGCTGTTAGATATCATTCCCCAAAATTCAATCTAACATTTTTTTTTAATCTAGGGATGGAACCCAGGGGTGCTTTATCACTAAGCCACATCCCAGCGCTGCCACTTCTTTTTTTTTTTTGGGGGGGGGACCTAGGGATTTTTCCACATCCTCAGTAAGTTTTATATTGTTTTATTTTGAGATAGGGTCTAAGTTGCTTAGGACCTTGCTAAGTTGCTATGGGCTGGCTTCAAATTTGTGACCCTCCCGCCACAGTCTCCCAAGTCACTGGAATTATAGGCACATGCCACCACACACCTAATCTTTCTCACTGGCTAGCTTTGGACTCATTATTCCCCTGCCTCAGCCTCCAGAGCTGCTGGGATTACAGGCATGCGCCACCATGCCCAGCTTGTGTGTAGGTATTGACAAACTTCGGCAATAGCATTTTAACTACATTTCTTTCAAATTAAAACCTTTAGCTAGAAACTTCCAAGTTTTTTCCCATTTTTCTTCCATCAGTTCTACCTTCCACTGATCACTAACTAAACAAGCATGGTAGTTTTGGTCCCTGTTATTCAGAATAATTTGTCCTGTCCCAAGCCATCACTGTACTACCGTTTACAAACTTTTGCATGTGTGTGAGTGTGTGTGTGTGTTGCTGGGGATTGAACCCACGGCCTTGTGCATGCAAGGCAAGCACTCTACTAACTGAGCCATATTCCTGGCCCCCATTTACAAACTTTTAAAAATCTATGATTTCTACCATAATTAAATTTTGTCTTCTGATGCACTATCAATACTCACTACTGCAGCTCTTGAATATGATAGGTTTAACAATAACCTAAATTCAAGCACAGTAAACACACATTTTAAAGATAACAGGAATGGTTGTGAATTTGACCATGAACAACAAAAAAATCATCTGTTGGTGGCTGTGTTTTGGAGTGTAACTTTGCTCCTTTCTCAATTAATCCTAATCTTAAAGTTTCCAAGCAGAAGAGCTGCTGCACATAAACATAAGAAACTATGTATTGAATGCCATCCATAATACAATCCATAAGTTTTTAAGAACAGAAGAAAAATGAGAATATTCTATGTTAAAGACACTTTGCAAAGAAGTTTGGGGCCAAACCTTTAAAAACTACATTTAAGAGATAAAATAAAAGCCAGGTGTGATAGCACACACAGCTACTAGAGAGGCTAAAGCAGAAGAATTCCAAGTTTGAGGCCAACCTGAGCAACTTAGCAAAACCATGTCTCAAAATAAAATGGCCAGACGCAGTGGCACAAGTCTGTAATCTCAGCAATTCAGGAGGCTAAAACAGGAGGATTAAATATTCTGAGACCAGCCAGAAGCAGTGGTCCACACCTCTAATATTAGCGGTTTAGGAAACTGGCATCACAAATTCAAAGCTAATCTCAGCAATTCAGCAAGGCACTTAGCAACTGAGCGAGACCCTGTCTCTAATAAAATATTAAAAAAGGGTTGAGGATGTGGCTCAGTGGTTAAGTACCTCTGGGTTCAATTCCCAGTACCAAAAAAATAAAATTAAAACAGGTTTAAGATGTAGCTCATTGGTATAGACTGCTTGTCTAGCATGTGCAAAGCTCGGTGTTCATTCCCCAGTACTAAGAAAAAAATTAGTCATTGTTTATCAGAAACATATACATACATATACACACAAACAGTATATATATGTACATGTATGTATATATATACACAAATATATATATATACGCATATATACATACACATACATATACCCACCCACACACACACACACACATATATATATATATATATATATATATATTTTTTTTTTTTTTGGTGGTACTGGGTATTGAGGCAGTGTGTGTGTACCATTAAGCTACATTCCCAGCCCTTTTTAAAAATTCTGAGACAATCTCTTAGTAAATAGCCAAGGCTGTCTCCAAACTTAAAATCCTCCTGCCTCAGCCTCTCAAATCCCTGGATATCACAAGTTTGTGTCATCACACCCAACTTTTTTTTTTTTTCTTTTGGGGTTAAGGATTATACTCAGACCCTCACTCACACAAAGCAAGCACTCTACCACAGAGGTCTGACCCCTAGAAATTTCATATTTAACTGAGCATCCTATATTTTTATTTGCTAAATATGATAACCCTAGGGCTGGGCTGTAGCTCAGTGGCAGAATACTTGCCTCGTATGTGTGAGGCTCTGGGTTTGATCCTCAGCACCACATAAAAATAAACAAATAAAATAAAGACATTCTGTCCATACACAACTGCAAAAAAAAAAAATGTTTTAAATATGATAATTCTAGCCTAGGCATAACTTCAAAACATTTCTCCAATGCTCTTAGCAAGGACCTAAGCAACTTAAGGAGATCATGACTCAAAAAAAGTTTTTAAAAAGGCTGGGAATGTGGCTCAGTGATTAAACACCCCTGGGTTCAATCCCCAGTACCATAATAAACAAACAAATGCAATGCAGTACATATGCACTTCTCAAAATAGAAATGCATATGTACTACATTGCATTTTTCTTAAAACAATTCCTACCCTTAATAATATACTATTAATACATTAATAATACATTCTACTATTTTTAAATTTTTCTAAAAATGCTTTGTCATGACCCACTAAAGTGATTTCACAACCTACTCAAGGGTCATGACCTGCAGTTTGAAAAATACTTGAGATATGAAAAACAATTTAAACTTGTATTTATAAATCACCATTATGAACACATTATTTAACTATACTATGCTGTACAACAAACAGTAATACCTCTGGGGTCTAAGGCCTAGAACTATAAACCTAGACACAGTCAAGTCTTCCAAGATACTATAACTTTTTAAGCTCTGGTATCTGGTTGTTCTGTTTTAAGCTGAGGCTTGAACCCAAGGTTGCTTTATGACTAAGATACATCACCACACCTTTTCATTTTTGAGACAGGGTCCCACTAACTTGCTAAGGCTGGCCCTGAACTTGTTATCCTCCTTTCTCAGCCTCCTTACTACAGGCATACACCACTGTACCTGTCTTGAATGTTTTTTGTAACTCTATGGTCTCTTAGTTTTCTATCACACTGTTATTTTTCATTGCTGCCAATGTCTGACTTCAACAATTTTACATTTTTACTTATTAGCAATCTACAAATCATAAAAAAGAATGTATACAGTTAAAGCAAATAAGCTCTGAAAGAGACCCTGAAGAATTCCCCTTTCTGTAACCTGCACATTTCAGCACAGAAAACCTTAGGTATTCAATTCCTGATTTCCAAATGTTTTTAGGGATGAAAACAGTCAACTGCACAAAGTTCACAATAAACACTTATAAGCTCCCAAAGAAAATGTACTACTTGGTTTAAAGTCTTTAAAGAAAATTACAATTATAATCAAGATAAAAACTATTAAACTTTAAATTTAAAGCTTTTTAAATTTTTTAGTTGTAGATGAACACAATATCTTTATTTTATTTATTTATTTTTTAAATATTTTATTAGTTGTTGATGGACTTTTATTTATTTATATGTGGTGCTGAGAATCAAACCCAGTGCCTCACACATGCTAGGCAAATGCTCTATCACTAGCTACAACTCCAGCTCAAAAATTAAAAACTTTGGGCTGGGGATGTGGCTCAAGCGGTAGCGTGCCCGCCTGGCATGTGTGTGGCCCGGGTTGGATCCTCAGCACCACATACAAAGATGTTGTGTCCGCCGAAAACTAAAAAATCAATATTTTTTTAAAAAATTAAAAAATTTAAGAAGATAAAAAAAATCTTGGCAATAGTTTTCTTTTAGTTGTAGTTAAATACAATATCTTTAATTATTTATTTTTATGTGGTGTTGAGGATCGAACCCAAGGCCTTGCACATGCTAGGCGAGCACTCTACTGCTGAGCCACAACCCCAGCCCCAAAAATTTTTTAACAAATGATTTATAAAAGCAATATGAGGGACCTGGGGTTGTGGCTCAGCAGTAGAGCACTCACCTAGAACATGAGTGATCCTGGATTCTATCCTCAGCACCACATAAAAATAAAGATATTGTGTCCAACTACAACTAGAAAAATAAATATAATATATATATATATAGAGAGAGGGAGGGAGAGAGAATTTTTTTAATATTTATTTTTTAGTTTTCGGTGGACACAACATCATTATTTTATTTTTATGTGTGCTGAGGATTGAACCCAGCGCCCCGTGCATGCCAGGCAAGCGCGTTACCGCTTGAGCCACATCCCCAGCCCAATAAATATATTTTTTTAAAAAGGCAATATGACGGGCTGGGGACGTGGCTCAAGCGGTAGTGCGCTCGCCTGGCATGCGAGCGGCCCGGGTTCGATCCTCAGCACCACATACAAACAAAGATGTTGTGTCCGCCAAAAAACTAATAAATAAATAAATACTTTTTAAAAAACGCAATATGAGAAGTGGAACAAAAAATATTTGAACTTTGGCAACACTGTTAAAGCTCTCAAGGAATATCTTCAAGAGGACAACATTCTAAACCTTTGGTATACTTAACACAAATAAGCCACATTCATTTAAAATTACATCAAGGTTTGGGGATATAGCTCAGTTGGTAGAGTGCTTGCCATGAATGCACAAATCTCTGGGTTCAATCCCCAGCACCACAAAAAAATAAAATAAAATTATATCAGACAAGGATCATACTACTACAAAGAGTCCATTATAGAATGACATTATTTAATTCCCAAGAAGCAGCTTGATATTAATCATAGCACAAAATTGTTATTTTATAACCACTTGACTCAACTTTGAGGCTTAAGTTATAGGCAATCTACGTAAGAATCTTTAAAGGGAATTTAAAATTTTCACAAGTATAATCACAAATAATTATCAGCCAATAAAAGACTGAGGTTTAAACACTTGTAATAAGTTTTCATAACCCAGATTTGTAACAATTCTAAGTCATTAAAAATAATAAAACCAAGGAACTTTAAAATTTGATTTCATGCTACATGTGTACAGAATTACATATAAGAACAAAGATAAGGCCCATGTGGTTGCACAAGCCTAAAATCCCAGCAGCTCAGGAAGCTGAGGCAGGAGATCATGAACTCAAAGCCAGCCTCAGCAACTTAGTGAAGCCCTAGGCAATTCTGGGAGAAGAGGTCTCTAAATAAAATTTTAAAAAAGAACAAAGGGGCTGCATCAGAGCAGTTCAG
Organism: Marmota marmota marmota; assembly: GCF_001458135.2. Taxonomy (NCBI): domain Eukaryota; kingdom Metazoa; phylum Chordata; class Mammalia; order Rodentia; family Sciuridae; genus Marmota; species Marmota marmota. The sequence goes on from NW_026000138.1 coordinate 4,092,026, forward strand.
AGGTCCAAGAGATTAGGAAAATTTGACTAAAGCACCCCATATAAAACAAATAAAGGTCCATCAATAACTAATAAAAACATTAAAAAAAAAAAACTAACAAAGATAAGGAACTAAATCAAACTCAAAAAGTTATAAAAGCAATCCTAAAGGGCATGGGCTGCCTGTAACTGTGTACTCTTTGAAATAAAAAATGATCCTATTTAATGTATGTTTCTTTTTTTGGTACCAGGGATTGAACCCAGGGACACACACAACCAATGAGCCACATCCACAGCCCATTTCTTTTTTTTTTTTGGAGATAAGGTCTCACTAGGCTGCTAAGGCTGGCTTTAAGCTTGAGATCCTCAGCCTCAGCCTTCCCAGCCACTGGGATTACAGGTGTGTGCCACCATGCCCAGAATGGCTTGTTTAGTTAAGCGGAGGATCTAATAAAGTTCCACAAAGTGTGCTTTAGTCAAGATTTCCTAATCTCTTGGACCTCTGAACTGCTCTGATGCTGAATACCCTTAACTGTTCATGCCCCACATGATAGAAAACAAGAACTTTGGGTTACTTCACCCTCTTTGAGCAGAAAACAGCTTAGAGATGTCATCACCCATTTTTCCATGGTAATGGAATATAGAAATTGACAGTGGGGAAATGTAACAGTGGTCCATTTTATTCTTTGAATACAGCCCTTACTGCTCTGCCACTGGGGGGAAAAAAGTTTTCCTAATCTCTTAATGTTGAGATATTTGTTTTTACTTTGAGTTTCTGTTATCACTTCATGGTCTAATATCCTATCACTTTAAAAATATTTTAAACATGGGCTGGGATTGTGGCTCAGTGGTGAGGCACCGGATTCGATCCTTAGTACTACAGAAAAATAAAATAAAATAAAATAAAGGTATTTTGTCCACCTACAACTTAAAAAAAATTTTTAAAGATATCTAGTACATATCTCACTTTGTTCAATGTATATGTGTATGTTCACAAAGACCACAAAGATTCTGAAATCACGTATGCAAAATTTTTAAGAGTGGTTATCTCAAGGGGAAAAAAAAGGGCCAGGCAAGAGGACCCTTACCTATAATTCCAGAAGCTTGGGAGGCCGAGGAGAAAGACTGCAAGTTCAAAGCCAGCCTCAGCAACTTAGTGGGGCCCTAAGCAACTGAGCAAGACCCTGGTTTCTATATAAAATTTTAAAAATAATTTTTATAAAAAATGTCTGGAAATATTTAGTGGATGAGCAACCCTGGGTTCAACCCCAAGTACCAAAAAAACGATGATGATGATAATTATGTGTCACTTTATTTTCCAAGGATTTTGTTTCTCTGTAGTAACTTACTTTTTTTCTACAAAGAATACTTCAAGCACCTGCCTAGCATGTTGCAAAGACCCTGAGCTAAATTCCTGAGAGGGAGGATTAAAACTTCTAATCCTTTTCAAACTATAAAAGAATTTCAAATATAAATGAGGCAGTACTCATACAAAGACTGTTTTCCAATTTAATTTCAAGAATAAATCTGTTCTGCACACCTGCTCAAATATTCTCATCTTGCCAGGCATGATGGCACAGGTTATAATCCCAGCTCCATGAGGGCAGGAATTTGTGTCTGCTTTCTTTACCATGTATTCCCAAGTGCTCAGAACAGTACTGGGAATATAAATAGTATTCAATCAGTGTTTGCTGAATGAATGAATAAAAATCTTACCACTTTAAATTATTTGCATAGAGCAATAATGATGAGAACATCCTACCGGAGTAAAAAAGGAATAAGAAAACTATTGTTAAAAGAACACAGTAGCCAGGCATGGTGATGTAGGCCTATAATTCCAGCTACTTGGGAGACTGAGGCAGGAAGATCACAAGTTCAAGGCCAGGCTGGGCAAATTAGCAAGACCCTATCTCAAAATAAATAAATAAATAATAAAGTCATATTGGGGATATGACTCCATGGTAAAGTGCCCTGGATTCAATCCCCACAAAAAACAAATGTGTCTATGTGCCCCAAAAAGCAAATTTATATATATATATATAGATATACACACATGTAAAAATATGTTCTATATAGAATATTACTTTAAAAAGCAGAAAAAAATATTTAATAGAAAAAGAAACTTTTTATGAATATCAAAACACATTACAAGCCAGGTGCAGTGACACACCTGTAATACCAGCAGCTCGGGAGGCTGACGTAGGAGGATTGAATTCAAAGCCAGCCTCAGCAACTTAAAGAGGGCATAAGCAACTTAGCAAGACCCTGTCTCAAAATAAAATATAATAAAGGGCTGAGTATGTGGCTTCACGCTCCTGGGTTCAATCCCTGGTACCAAAAACAAAAATATACTATGAAGGGCTGGGTATGTATCTCAGTGGTAGAGGGCTTGGCTAGTATGTGCCAGGACCTGGGATCAAAAGACAAACTCAAAAAAAAAAAAAAAAAAAANGGATCCTTACTAGATCCACAACCGTATCAAGTCACAAACATGACTTTCTTGGAACATATTAACCAGCTCCATACACATTCTCTGTACATGTTCTATTAAACCTATACCTCACATTACATTTGGATTCAACTATTGATGTGGTTTCCAAATGCTTTGGTCATAGACTCTATTTCAACAAATTCTTACCCAGAAGCAAAAACAAATACTAAGGACATAAGCAGAGTAGTTTTTGTTGAAACTTAAATGCCCTTCATATATGCCCCTCAGTTGTGCCCAGCAGCTCAATCTACAAAGCAATTTAGAGTATACTTCTCTCTATGGCAAATATGAAGAAGGCAAAGGTGACATCAACCCAACTATGCTAACAAGATATCGTTGGATGGGAAAAGAAGCAATGAATTAAGAATTACAAAACCTGGGGCTGGGGCTTAGTGGTAGCACACTTGCCTGGCAACTGTGAGGTACTGGGTTTGATTCTTAGCACCACATACAAATAAATAAAATAAAGGTCTACAAACAACTTTAAAAAAAAAAAAAAAAAAAAGATATAGCTCAACCATAGCTGACCTGAGCTATACTTCTACCACTGATATGGCTCAGTGGTAAACACTTGCCTGGCCTGGTGAGGCCCTGTGTTCAATCACCAGCATCACACCAATAAAAAACAAAAACAAATCAACAAAAAAAACTCCCACATCTATAGCTCAATCTATTTCCAATCATAAGTAATGGTATGGATTCAAGTGTCTACGTTATAAATTCTAGATCTAAATGCTACAATCTAAAGATGGATACCAGCTTCATATTCACTGGGGAGTAAATTTTCTAAGAAACATTCCCTACTTTTGAAGTCTTAAACACCTAAGCCACAAAAAAATTCCTTTAAAAAAAAAAAGACTCAAGCCAGGCACAGTGGCCCACATCTAATTCCAGCAACTCAGAAAGCTAAAGCAGGAGAACCTAAAGTTCCAGGCAAGCCTTGGTAACTTCGTAATACCCTGTTTAAAAAGTGGCAGGGGCTGGGGCTGTAGCTCAGTGGTACAGTGCCTGCTTAGCATGTGTGAGGCAGTAGGTTTGATCCTCAGCACTACATTAAAAATAAACAAAGGTATTGTGTTGGGGCTGGGGTTTTTTAGCTCAGTGGTAGAGTGCTTGCCTAGCATGTGTGAGGCCCTGTATTCGATCCCCAGCGCCATGTAAAACTAAATAAAAAGAACAAAGTTATCATGTCCATCTACAACTAAAAATATTTTTTTAAAAAAAAGGTACCATGTTCATCTACAACTAAAACAATATTTTTTTAAATAAATTTAAAAAAAATACAGTGCTGGATATATAACTCAGTGGTAAAGTGCCCCTAGGTTCAATCCCCAGAAACAAACCAAAAAAGAGAAAAAAAAAAAAAAAAGAATAGCATTCTGGGGTTGGGGTTGTAGCTCAACGGTAGAGCACTCGTAGAGCACTCGCCTAGCACACACGAGGCCCCTGGGTTCGATCCACATAAAAAAAATAAGTAAATAAAATAAAGGTATTGTGTCCAACTAAAAAAAAAAAAAAGAATAGCATTCTACCTTTAGTGATCTGCCTTTAGACAACTGTAGAGACTTCTTAAAAACCTTAGAATGGTAACAGGCATAGATGACCCAGATATGCTTCAAAAAAACTCAAGTACTCTCAATTAAAAAGAGCAGCAACAAGTAGGCCTGCTAATAAACTCCATTTACATCTCCACTGAAACTGTCACAATCATTTGAAATAGCTACAAAAACAATTTCACTCAAGTTCAATTCTATATAATATGAAAATATGTTTACTAACTAGCCAAAATAGAAAATTATAATTGAAGGGGAAAAAATCTTCTAAAACTTTAAAATTCTTTTCAAGGTAAAACACACCCTCTCTATACTATAATGAAAGAAAGTTCTAACACAGCTGTAACTATTTAGGACAAAAAAAATCAGATCTTCCTTTAAGTCGAAACATATGGCTATTAAATAGCTATGATATGAGTTAATATTCCCTGTGTAAGATTAAAACTCTCTCCAATTAGAGAAACACAGAAAATACAAGTTTACATTCAAACAAAATAGGAACACCGTGACAGATCCCATAAATGTTTTCACTATGTTTCAGAATGCAACTACAGGATTACTTTTTTTCTTTGAGACACATAGGACAAAAGCTTACATCAGATTGCTTATGTTAAAAAGTATATTTTTCTCCAGGTACTTGGAATGAAAACAAAACTAATTAGATAAAGCCCAAAAGAAAAAGACTCTTTTATTAACAGCCATTTACACTTTACTCCTAATGACCTGTCAATTAACTTTTTTGGTCTAATTCCAGATTTGGTACTAACCAAATGAGTATCAAATGAGTTGAAGGATGATTCAGTTTAAGCCTTATAAATTACAAGTGAAGCCAAGACTCATTAATTTACACAAAAAACAAATGGTTAAATCTTCAAATCTTTGTTCAATTGTTACCCGATTCAATGAAGCTTCCACTAATCCATTTAAAATTGCAACCCATTACCATTCCCAAACTCCCTTTGCCCTTAATCTGCTTTCTGCTTTCCTCTAATCTCAAGTCTTCTCTAATACTACACATAGGTTGCTAATTTAATGTCTTTTCTCTTATTAGAATGTAAACTTAAGGAAAGCAACTATCTTTGCTGTATTCATGGATATTTCCAAGTAACCTACAACCTGCCTTGTACACAGATGTATAAAAGTTTATGTTTAACATAGAAGTTTTAGGCCCTTCTAAAAGACATTTGAGACAAATATCTCACTGACAAAGCATGATGAACAATTTAAATGGAAGCATGATGAACAGTTGCAGCACAAATTCTAAGTTGGAAAGCTTGAAGAGAAAGCAGCAGCAAAAGCACAAAGCTGAAAACCATTTTTTTTAAAAAAAGGAGCTGGAGAGGCAGCCCTAGTTCTATCCCCAGCATCACAAAAAAGTTTTTATTCACACTGAATCCCGTACCCAAAGAAATTCGAATGTATTATTTAGAGTAACTATATTGTAAACCTATTAATCTAAAAAACAGGGAAGAAGGGAAGGAAATGTAGAATGGGAAGAGAGATGGATTAACTAGTGATAATTCCTAATGTGCCATGAAATTACATAAAATTCACCTAAATAATTGAGTCACAGACTAGCAGCTAATAACCTTTTGGATCAAAGAGGGGGTTAACAACAACAACAAACAGGCTTTAGAACAATTCCCCTCAGCAATTTCATTACTAAGTAAAAATCACAATAGATAAAGCACAGTTCTTCAAAATTATATTCACATATATTATCTCATTAAGTCGTCAGAGGAACAAAATTCAAAATTAAATATAAGGGGCTGGGGTTGTGGCTCAATAGAGCACTCGCCTAGTACATCCTCATCACCACATAAAAAATAAATAAAATAAAGACATGTGCCCAACTAAAAAATAAATATTAAAAAAAAAGCTAACAAATAGCCAAGTAACTAACAAAAACTCAATTTATGTAATGTATACACTAAACAGTACACACAACTACTCCCTTGAAAATCCTCTCAGTATTTGACAAACTTCACAGAAAACTATTCTATAGAAGAACCACCTCTTGGCCTTAGAAACTGGTAAGTCTTCTGAAGAATAATACAGCACAGCTAACAAGAGCCATAAAAAAATCTTGAAGCCCTCTGACCTAGTTAAACCACTCCTGGGAACTTTCTCCAGGGAAATAATTCCACTGAAGCAAAAAACTATTAGTATAAAGATGTTCATTGCACCACTATCTATAAAAGCAAAAAAAGTGGAAACCCAAAACCAAAAATAGTTAAGTAGAAATTTCTTTTAACAGATTGTTCTGTTTGACTAAAAACCTTTAAATATTTGATAATACAGCACTAAAGGCAAAAAAGCTGACCACAAGGTATACACAATCACTACAACTACATAAAAACAAAAGGTAAAAAAGCAAAAGAATTGGATTAAAGTAAAATCATGCTCAAACTTAGGAATCTAGCTGCATTGTTCTAAGAAAAAATAGCTACCTTCAAATGTATTTGATAAAGACACAATAAATCATTTTCAAAGTCATAAAAAAATCTATTCACAAAGTCAGATATGAAATGTTAATTAAGGCAGATGGGGGCTGGGGATGTGGCTCAAGTGGTAATGCGCTCAACTGGCATGCGCGGGGTGCTGGGTTCGATCCTCAGCACCACATAAAAATAAAATAAAGATGTGTCCACCAAAAACTGAAAAATAAATATTAAAAATTCTCAAA
>NW_026000138.1:4102903-4106468 GCF_001458135.2 Marmota marmota marmota
TTTTTTTTTTTTTTTTTTGGTTGGTGGTGTTCTTGTTTCTTTTTTAAAGGTCTCCTAAATTGCTTAGGGCTTCCCTTAATTTCTGAGGGGAGCTTTGAATTTGTGATCCTTTCACCTCAACTTCCCAAGATGTTGGGCCAGCCTTACAACTAGTTTTTAAGGAAATTACAGGAGAAATAAACACCGAAATTACCCATAATCTGCTCAAATTGTTCACATGAAGGGTAAACACCTAGGAAAACTTGGAGAATGATTAAACCAGGAGTCTCCAATAGCCTAATTGGAATTACACTACATTAATTTACTAGTCAAGGCAAAAATGGCCCTTGTACTTAGCAAACACTTGGAAATTAAGAAATCCGAGATCAGTTAAAGAGATTGAGGAAATGTGATATTCTTTTAAACCCACAGTTGTAAGTCCCTTTAAAAATTAACTCAAAGCTTTGAGTTGGCTGCACCATAGCAAATGCCTATAATCCCAACAACTTGCAGGGCTGAAGCAGGAGGATCGAAAGTTCTAGGCCAGCCTGAGCAACTTAGCAAGACCCTGTCTGAAAATAAAATTGGAAAAAAAGCTGGAGATTGTAGGTTAGTGGTAGAGGACCCTGGGTTCAGTCCTCAGTACTGCGAAAAAATAAAAATTAAGCCAAAGGAATAGCTAGATACTGTGGCACATGCCTGTCCCAAAGGGAGTCTGAGGCAGGAGGATTGCAAGTTCTAGGTCAGCCTCAGCAATTTAGTAAGGCCCTATCTCAAATTTTTAAAAAGGATTGGGGATATAGCTTGGTGGTAGAGCATCCCTGGGTTCAACAGACAACCCCCCCACCCCCACACACACATTAACTCGAAGGAAAGAAGGGCCATAATAGAAATACAACCACTCTTCTTTGACTTTTGATGATTTAACCTGTCTTTTTATTTTTATTTTATTATTTTTTTTGTAAAGAGAGAGAGAGAGAATTTTTAATATTTATTTTTTAGTTTTCGGCAGACACAACATCTTTGTTGGTATGTGGTGCTGAGGATCGAACCAGGGCCGCATGCATGCCAGGCGAGCACGCTACCGCTTGAGCCACATCCCCAGCCCTTAACATATCTTTTTTAAAAAAATTTTTGTTGTTGTTGTAGATGGAAACAATACAATTATTTTTATGTGATACTGATGATGCATGCTAGGTGAGTGCTCTTTCCTCTGAGCCACAACCCCAACCCCAACAGTTATATCTTTAACCAAGCTCCCAGAATTCAATCATAGGCCCAAATTCCAGGTAGATGGGAAGAAAAAAAGAGTTGAATATGAAGGCCTGAAGCTGACATGGCTGAATTTGGTTTCATTTAAGGCTGAGAAAGCTCAAGTTTTAATCCAGTATCATTGCAAAAAATTGAAGTTTTATTGAGACATGATTTACATATCATGAAATTCACCTATTTTGTGTATGACTCAATGATGCTCAGTAAATTTGTAGTCTTACAACCATTGCCACTAATCTCAAAACATATCATCACCCCCAAAGACCCTTCATGCTCATTTGCAGTTTCTCCTGGATTCCATCTTCAGCCCAAGGCAACCACTAATCTGCTTTCTCTATGTATATACACTTGCGTATTCTAGACATTTCATGAAAATGGAATCTTACAACAAATGGCCTTTGGTGTCTGCTGTCTTTCACTTAGCATCATGTTTTTGAGTTTTAATAACAACATGTCTTATGTGTCATTCCTATCATTGCTGAATAGTATTCTATTACTGGATATATTCAACTCATTTTGTGTCTCTGCTTCCCAGTTGACAGACATTTTGATGGTTTCAGGTTTGAGGCATTTATTCAATGCTGCTGTGAATATCTGTCTTCATGTGGACATTTCTCTTGGATAGGTTCCTACAGATGGAATTACTGAGTGCTGGAGCAAACTACTTATTTTTACCTTTTTTTTTAATTGGGGAGTGAACACTGAAGTGCTTAACCACTGAGCCACATCCCCGGCCTTTTATTTTTATTTTGAGACAGGGCCTCACTAAGTTGCTGAGATTAACTTTGAATTTGCAATCCTCCTGCCTCATCCTCCCAGGTCACTGGGATTATAGGCATGCACCACAGTGCCCAGCTCCCAGTTAACTCTATTTTAAACACTCCCTTTTTCTTCATGGAGAGAGGATCATCAACTAAAAACAATGAATATCTTTTTGTTGTTGATGTTGTTGTTGACAGACCTTTATTTTATAATAATATTTTATTATTTATACTCATGGTGCTGAGAATCGAACCCTGTACCTTACACATGTGAGGCAAGTGCTCTACCATTGAGCCACCCCAGCCCCAATGAATATCTTTTATTGCAAACTCTTCACCTCAAATCTAGATAGCTGAGAGTTATTTAACAGCAACTTTGTATCAAGGGGCTTTAGCTTGGGCTGGGGAGGTGGCTCAAGCAGTAATGGTATACCCAGGGCACTGGGTTCGATCCTCAGTACCACATACAAATAAAATAAAAGATGTTGTGTCCACCAAAAACTAGAGAATAAATATTAAAAAATTCTCTCACTCTCTCTTTAAAAAAAAAGAGGGGGAGGGCTTTAGCTTTACATTAAAATATCAGAGTGGGCTGAGGTAGCTCAATGATAGAGCTTTTGATTAGCATACACAGGCCCTGGGTTCAATCCCAACACCAAGGGAAAAAGAGAGAAAATGTCAGGCTCACATTGTAGCTCAGTGGTAGAGCGCTGCTTGCTTAGCATAGGTCAGGCTCCGGGTTTGATTCTCAGCACTGCATAAAAAAACAAATAAATAAAGGTTAAGTTTTTTAGAAAGGGGGAAAAAGGAGAGAGGAAAATGCCAGAGTAACGCAGTTTAAAATAAATAATGTCGAGGCAATCATCTAAGATAGTCCCAAATGCTCCTTACCTGCTGGTGTTTAGACCCTGTAAAATAACTGCCACTCAAAGAAGAGCTACACATTATGACTCCTTTCTAACTAAAACTTGGGGAAATTATGACTTTCATTTCTAAAATTCAGGCACAAAAAGACTATGGCAACTGTCCTTCCTTAACTCACCTGCTTTAGGGAAAGCAAGTTGCCAAGTTGTGAGCTCACCCATGGAAAGGCCCACAGGGAACTGAGGTCTCCAACCAAGAGTGAGGACCTGCTAACTACCAACAGCCATGTGAGTGAGCCTAGAAACCAAGCATCCCCACTCAAGCCTCCATCTGATTACAGCTCTGGCCTACATTTTTTTTTCCCTTAAGACTTTTAGTTGTAGATGGACACAATACCTTTATTTTGTTTATTTAGTTTTACATGGTGCTGGGGATCGAACCCAGGGCCTCACACATGCTAGGCAAGCACTCTACCACTGAGCTACAACCCCAGCCCCCTGGCCTACATTTTATTCAGCTTTCTTAGAGACCTTGAGCTACAGACACTCAGTTAAGCCAATAACCCTCATATTGTTTTATGCTGCTAAATTGTGGGGCAATTTATTTTGCAGCAATAGATTACTAATACAATGACCGATAAAAGTGTTTTTCCTTTGATTTCTAAGTATATTTAGAGAGGTTTGGGTTGG
>NW_026000138.1:4109158-4113383 GCF_001458135.2 Marmota marmota marmota
TGGGTTGGGGTTGGGGTTGGGGGGGGGACATTAGGGATTGTACTCACATGGGGGTGCTTTATCACTGAGCTATACTGCCAGCTGTTTTCATGTATTTTTTATTATTTTTTTTTATTTTGGGGGGTACCTGGTATTGAACTAAGGACCATTCAACCACTGAGCCACATCCCCAGCCCTATTTTGTATTTTATTTAGAGACAGGTCTTACTGAGTTGCTTATTGCCTCACATTTTGCTGAGGCTAGCTTTGAACTGGCAATCCTCCTGCCTCAGCCTCCCAAGCCACTGGGATTATAGGCATGTGCCACTGCACCGGACCCTTTTTATTTCTTATTTTGAGACAGGGTCTTGCTAATTTGCCAAGGCTAGCCTCAAACTTGCAATCTTCCTGCCTCATCCTCCTGAGTCACCGGGAGTACAGGCAAGAGCTATTGTAGCTGACTGCATTTATAGTTCTTTAAGGACAAATACTGGAGTCAGGAATTAATATCATAGAGTTAAAGTGGTTTTTCAGGCAGCTATTAAAACTAACAAGTAGGGCTGGGGATGTGGCTCAAGCGGTAATGCACTCGCCTGGCATGCGCGGGGCACTGGGTTCGATCCTCAGCACTACATAAAAATAAAAATAAAGATGTTGTGTCCACAGAAAACTGAAAAATAAATACTGAAAAATTCTCTCTCTCTCTCTTTAAAAAAAAAAACTAACAAGTGTCTTTGAAGAGTTATCATCAAAAAATGAGGAATAATGTCCTAAAAGAGTTCTGATATTAAGAAGTATTGCTGGCATTTAAACCTTAATAACAACTATGACCAATCAATATTTCAGAAATGGGAAAAAAGTCTCAAGTGAGAAAGCATATAGAGAAAGACTTTCAGAGTTGGGATTTAGTACTGTGAATTCTTTGCTTGATATGTGATTTTCAGTGACCCTTCAATAAGCCACTGGCCCTTTTATTAGCCTGTTATTTTTTTTTCGTTCTCTTTTTTCCATCCTTTCTTTCTGTTAGCCTGTTAATTTTCTTCACTTTAATGATTAATCGAGTCTCTAGATTTTGAGATGACAAATGGATGGAGCCATGCAAGGCAAAATGCAAAGAGTGATTTGCTGTCACTAACTACAATAGCACATGTCACATGACCTGATATTCCCAGCAATTCATTTTTCTGCAATCATTTCTTTTCAGCTTGCTTCATTTCATCGTGTTTAATGTATGATGATACATTATTCAGTCAATGCTCTTGATTTCACTTTCAAAAGCATGAAAATTAATTCAAACCAAAACTAACTTGCACCCCTAAAATTCCATCCTCTTCAAGTTTTTGTAAAGACCAATCCTCATTAAAAAAAAAAAAAAAAAAAGCCTGTGATGTATGAACTGTTCTTAANAAAAAAAAAAAAAAAAAAAAAGAGCAGATGGAATTTTCAAAATGGGACCATGGCCAATTAAACCAATGGATTTTTCTAACCATGGTTTTTCAGAATTCTTAGAGGCTAATCTATTTGTAGACACTCCAGGAATCCCAAAAGGCTGAAAGTAATAAAAAGAAAGTATATGGGGTGGGGGCTTCCAGGGAGGCATTATTTATACACCTTGTGTGCAAAGTAACAAGTTTCTCATAGCTTTGAAAAATCAGAGGGGGTATGGCAAAATAGAATACAGCAACAGTATTTGAAAAGCCTTTAAATGAACCATTCCCCCCAAATAAGCACACTTCTGGTTGTTAAGTTGCTCGTTTTGTTTTACCTTGTGGGATGGAATAATGATGCAGTGAAATTATTCACAAGGCATAAGCTGGATGCCAGCTGAAATAGACATAGAAGAAAGAATTCTTTATTTTTCATTGGAAATGCTTGTGCTGTGCAGAGCCAGAAATTTAAAGAAACTCAGCCTTTTGTTTTTTTCTCCTTCTCTCCTTTTTGTTTTTATTCACTCCCTTTTCTGGGTGAATTTTGTGGACATCCTGTTGTTTGAGGGCCACAGATTTATGGAAAGATGAAGATTTGAAGTTTGTACCATTTGGAGACCGCAAGAAGCAATTTAAAATGGATGTGTGCAGCACCAGTGACAGCTGAACTGGCCATGAGCAAGGGATCTTGTTTGTTTGCTATAGAATACCATGAGCCTTACAATGGAACCGGAGAGGAGACCAATATAATTAACAGTGACATGGTGATCCTAGAGTAGGGACCTGGCTTCTTTTTATGGAGCTGAATCAGATACAGATGTAACAATATTCACTGTCTTACCCCTATTACCAAAAATATATCTTTTTCCCTAAGGAAGACCAGGGATAGAGAATGATAATAAGAACTGCAGCCTTTTATAAAGCATCCACTATGTGCCAACTATATTCTGAGTGCTTTCTACACAATAACTTGGTTGTTTAATCCTCAAAACAATCTGCTGATTCTCACTGGAGAATCATTGTTTTAAGAGGAAAGGAATACAAATGTCATATTATGGTTAGCAGCCAGGTATGCTGCTTGTAATAATTGTGAAATATATATATAGTCTTTTTCATGATTTCCTGGCATGCAAATCCTGAAATCCTTGGAATCTCCAAAGTGATTAGTGACTTTTTTCTGCAAATGAATGAACTGATCAAATCCCCTGTTCTGGTCTCTTTCATAGTCCAAAGAGGCTATGGCCTCGCAGACTTGCCTTGTGTCAGCTGGGGTCATAGGACTAGACATAGTTCTCTAATATCCAGTGGACTAGCCTGGGCTTATTTACATGATGGTGGGCCGCCAGTTCCCAAGAGCAGCAAGAAAAGGCAAGCCCCACGCACAGGCACTTTACAGGTCTTTTCTTGTGTCAATTTTTCTAATGTCACATTAACCAAAACAAAACACATGACCAAGCCCAGAACTGTGGAGTAGGAAAAATAGGATTCTACTCCTTGATGGGTCACAGTTGCAAAATCACTTTTTAAAGGGAGTAAAGAGCCAGGCATGGTGGAATACATCTGTAATCCCAGCGGCTCAGGAGCCTGGGGCAGGAGGATTAAGAGTTCAAGGCCAGCCTCAGCCTTTTAGCAAGGTCATAAGCAACTCAGCAAGACCCTGTCTCTAAATAAAATATATAAAGAGGCTGGAGATGTAGCTCAGAGTTTAAGCTCTCTGGGTTCAATCCTTGGTACCAAAAAAAAAAAAAAGCGGGTGGGGGGAGTAAAGAATTAGTCATCTTTTTCTATAATCATCACAATTAGAGATGGAGAAGTTGAATATCAGTACCAAAAAAAAGTTTTTAACAAGATGCCTTGCAAAATCCTGAAGAAAGCTGAGAAATCTCCTTTTAGCTATATGATGACTTCCAAAACTTTTGGTCATTTCATTCAAGGCTACTAGAACCATCTGGTGAAAATGGTATGAGCAAAAGTTTCTGCAGAGCTAGTTGTTCAGAAATGCAAATACATGGGGCAACTGCTCCGTGGAGTGCTTGCCTAGCACATGTGAGGCACTGGGTTCCATTCTCAGCACCACATGAAAATAGATAAATAAAATGAAGCTATTGTTTCCATCTACAACTAAAAAAAAAAAAAAAAAGAACGAAATAAATGCAAATGCATTACCCTGGGAAAGTTGTTCCTCATTGTTCTTCATCAATGGCGAGAGCCTACATTGGATATTCTCAAGGGACCTTTCGGAGGTTACAGGAACATGAAAGAACTGGAAAAATGCTGGATGGCCCATGCCCTGCTTGTAAAGGTAAGATAAAGAAGATGGCTGGGCTATATCTCGGTGGTGGTGGTAGAGTATGTGCTTATCCTGTGCAAGACCCTGCGTTCAGTCACTAGCACTGCCAAACAAAAGATTAGGAAACAGAGATGAAAAGGTATAGAGAGCTTTCATCCAGATTTTGGCCTGGTCTGTGAATCTATGGTTTTTACTTTTGTTCCTCAGAGTCCTGAGCATACCCTTTGATCTCGTTTTATGGGGCAATATTATTACACCACTTTAGAAATACACCATTGATTTCAGGCTGACCTTAAATCATTCCTTTCCCCAATTCCTTGAAGTGCATTCATGGTTAGCAGAATGCTCAGCAATACTAGATTTGAAGAGGGAGGGAATCTTATAAGGTGCTTGAAAATATTCAAATAAATGAAGGTCTAGAAGAGAGGAAGGAGAGAAAATAAGGCAAATGAATGAAAAAAAGATATTTCCTAAGTATGACTTTTTTTCTTTTTCTTTCTTTCTTTCTTTTTTTTTTTTTTTTTTTTTT
>NW_026000138.1:4113408-4134061 GCF_001458135.2 Marmota marmota marmota
TTTTTTTTTTTTTTTTTTTTTTTTTTTTTTTTTTTTTTTTTTTTTTTGGAGCTTTCTTTGCTCATATTAAGTAAGTGCTCTACCACTGAACTACATCCCCGGCCCTTTTTATTTTTTTGTTTTGAAACCAGGTTTCAAAAGTTGCACAGGCTGGGCTGGGGATATAGCACAGTTGGTAGGGTGCTTGCCTTGCATGCAGAAGGTCCTGGGCTCAATCTCCAGCACCACCAAAAAAAAAAAAAAAGTTGCATGGACTGGCCTTGAACTTGTGATCCTCCTGCCTCCTGCCTCAGCCCCTGGAGTTGCTGGGATTACAGACACACATATCACACCCAGCTAATTTTTTTTTTTTTTTTTAAGTAAAAAAGCTAGCAATAGGACTTGGGTGTGGCTCAGTAGTAGAGCACCTGGGTAGCCTGAATGGGGCCCTTGGTCACAGAAGCACAATTTTTTAAAAAACAACAATTAAAATCACATTGTGTTTATCTATTGTGTGAATTATTGAATAGATACAATACAATATTATACAGCCTTAAAAGAAGAAAATTCTAACACATGCTACATCATGAATTTGCCTTTCAGACATCATGCTAAGTGAAATAAGCCAGACACAAAAGGACAAATATTCTGATTCTGCTCATATGAGGTCCTTAGAGTAGTTGAATCCATAGCCATAAAGTTTAATGATGGTTACTGGGGTCAGAGAAAGGGGAGAGTGGGGAACTAGAGTTTAATGGGTACAATTTCTGTTTAGGGTGATGTCAGAGTTTTGGAAATAGTCATAATGCAACCCATTATGAGTTGCACAACATTGTGCTTGTCACTGAACTGTACATTTAACTATGTCTGGGCTGATGAGGAAGCTTAGATGGTGGAGCACTTCCCCAGCATGCAGAAAGTCTGGGTTCAATCGCCAGAACCACAATAAGTTTAAAATGATCAATTTTCTGAATACCACAATAGGAAGGTAGCAATCAATAATAAACTCCTAACAGATGCCCTTGGAAAGAAGATGGCTGGGCTGTATCTCAGTGATGGTGATAGAGTATGTGCTTATCCTGTGCAAGACCCTGCGTTCAGTCACTAGCACTGCCAAACAAAAGATTAGAAGATTAGATTAGATTCTTTATCAAGCCCTAAGGGGTTCAGATTCACAGAAATGGACTTCATATGAAAGTTGTTGATGTTTGTACACATGTTCACTGTGCTCACAGGACCTATTTACTATCTACATCCTGTCGTGTCTCTTCTACCAAAGGACACCCCTAGTGCCCCTCTTTTCTAATGGGTCACTCTCTCTAGTCAAGCAACATGCTATATAGCTCTCATTGTTACAGGTGTCATCCCATCTCCTGTCCACCCCACCTTCTGCACCACCACTTCCTTCCCCATGATGTCCTCCATAGAGCAGAGACTTTTCTGCCCCATCTCCCCTTCCTCCAAGCCCATTCTCACCTGGATCCCCACCACTTCAAGGAAATGACTTCATGTAGTGGCTGCCCCACTGAAAAATCCAGTGGCCAATTCTCAGTTGTCATCTTGCTGGATTTATCAGCAGCCTCTGTGCATGTTGATCATTGCCTCCTCCAGAGATACTTTCAGCACCTGGTTCCCTGGCCATATCTCCTTTCTTAGTCCCCTTACTAGTTTCTCCTCTCCCTGACCTCTTGGCGTGAACACCCTCCTCGTGTGCACTCCATCTACATTCCCTAGATAGTCTCCCTCTCAATCCCATGGCCTCCAGAACCACACATTCCCTGAAAACTCCCCATCATTTCCTCCAGCTCTGACTCCTGGTGGACTCTCAGCTGCCTAGTTGGCATCTTCCATTGAAATTGATAACAGATCTCTCAAACTTACTGTGTGACCAGAGCTCAACTCTATAGTCTTTCCAGCTTCCCCTACTTCAGAACATTCAACCTCCAGTCTTCCATTTGCTCAATCAAACAACACCTAGACTTGCACTGGTCTCTCTCTCACTCCCCACCTACACTATCAGCAAGTAAAATTGGCTTGACCTTCAACTATATCCAGAATGAGCTACTGCTCACCTCCATGACCATCAGCCCAATCCAAGCCACCACTGTCTCCTAACACCTCTCCCTGCTTCCAGTCTTACCCTCCAGTAAGTCTATTTTTTAAACAGTGTGCAGAGCAATCCTTTTCAATACAAGTCAGCATTTCAGGTTCCTCTCCTGAAAACCTTTGAATGGCTCTCATGTCAGAATAAATGTCACACATCTTACCATGCATAACTGAATATCAGGCCCTTCCCTACTCCACTCTTCTCCTTGCTTCTTTCACCTCAGACACCCTGGTTTTCTCAATTCCCTTTTCCAACATACCTAGAAGAATCCCAACTCAGGGCCTTTGCACTTGCTTCTCCCTCTGCCTATAATGCCCTTTCCCCAGGTATTCACATTCTTACTACTTCACTTCTGCCAGGTCTTTGGTCTCATTTTAGATGCCTCTGACTGGGCAGTCATCCCTGAGTACCCTACTATATACAATAGCATCCTCCTCACCACTCCATATCCCATAACCTCTTTCTTCTTCTGCCTGGTCCTCTTCCTCCTCCTCCTCCTCTTCAGGCTGGGGATTGATCTCAGAGCCTTATACATGCTAAACACACATTCTACCACTAAGCCACCCCCCAGCTGCATCAATCTTCTTGATACTATTTATCACTATGAGGTATGTATTTGGTAGTTTCTTTGTTTATTGCCTATAAGAACCACAAGGGCAGGAACTTTATTGTTTGTAGTTGCAAAGCCTAGAACAGTGTCTGACACTCAGCTACTTTTTACTTAGAAATGTTTTAAGTAAATTAATGAATATTTAAATTAGCAAATTTTACATGATGTGTATGTGAGGTGTGTGTGTGTGTGTGTGTGTGTGTGTTTTAAATGCACTCCTGGTGA
Source organism: Marmota marmota marmota (assembly GCF_001458135.2). Classification (NCBI taxonomy): domain Eukaryota; kingdom Metazoa; phylum Chordata; class Mammalia; order Rodentia; family Sciuridae; genus Marmota; species Marmota marmota. The sequence goes on from NW_026000138.1 coordinate 4,116,330, forward strand.
ACAGGGGGAGTGACTGACAAGGTCAAATCTGTGTCTACCTGCCTTTATAAATATAGATAGCACAAAGAGTTTAATGGCAATGGACCCAGAAATATAATATCAATGTATTGATATCTATCTATCTATCTTTATACCTATAGATAGATGTCTATTTATACCTATATTATATAGAGATAGGCAGATAAATACAGATGGAGATAGGTATAGGTCCATTGCCATGAAAATCTTCTGATCATGTTCAAATTAATATGAATACATGTAATAGGTTGGCCTTTGCCTATTTTCCTTTCTTTCTATTTTATTCAGTTGAAACAAGGAGATAATAAATCTTTTTTTTTTTTTCTTTTTTTGTATCAGGATTGAATCCAGGGGCACTTTACAACGTCCCCAGCCCTTTTTATTTTTAATTTTGAGATAGGGTCTTACTAAGTTACTTAGGGCTTCCCTAAGTCTGAGGCTAGCCTTGAACTCATGACCCTCCTGCCTCAGCCACCTGAATCATTGGGATTGCAGGCATAGGCCACCATGCCTGCTGAGATCACAGTTCCTTTTACTTCCTGATAGTGATTTAGGTACCTGGCTCAACATTGTCAGTAAGGATTTCCACTGTCTACCAGTATATGGAGAAATTGGAACTTTCCTTCATTGCTGGTGGAAATATAAAATGGTGTAGCCCTTGTGGAAAATAGTTTGGCATTTCCTCAAAAAGTTAAATGTAGGTGGCTGGGGCTATAGCTAAGTAGCAGAGCACTTGCCTAGCATGTGTGAGGCACTGGATTCTATCCTTAGCACCACATAAAAATAAATAAAATAAAGGCATGTTGTCCATCTACAACTACAATAAAATAAAATAAATGTAGGGCTGGGAGTGTAGCTCAGTGGTAGAGTGCTTCCCTAGCAAGTGGGAGGCCCTGGCTTGATGTCCTGCACTATACACATACAGAATTAGCCAGATACATGGCACATACCTATAATTCCAGCAACTCAGGAGACTGAGGCAGGAGGATAACAAGTTGAAAGCCAGCCTCAGCAATTTAGTAAGGCCCTAGGCAACTCAGACTCAAAATAAATCTCACAACAAAAAATAAAAAGGACTGGGATGGGCTGGGTACGGTGGCTCATGCCTGTAATCCCAGCAGCTCAGGAGGCTAAAGCCAGAGGATCCTAAGTTGAAAGCCAGCCTCAGCAACTTAGGGAGACCCTATGCAATTTAGCAAGGCCTTCTCAAAATTAAAAAAAAAAAGGGGGGCTGGGTTCAGTCCCTAGTACAAAAAAAAAAAAAAAAAAAAGTTAAATCTAGAATTACCTTGTGATCCAACAATTTAACTCCTAGTTATATAACCCCCAAATTTAAAACAGGCACTCAAAATAATACCTGTAAGTACATGTTCATAGCAACCCTATTCACAATAGCCAAAAGGTTAAATAAGCCAAATAATAGACATTAATGGATGAATGGATAAACAAAATATGGTCTACCCGTGCAAAAGATTATTATTTAGCCATAGAAGGAATTACTAATAACATACTACCATGGGTGAACCTCACATACATAATGCCAAGAAAAAGAAGCCTAACACCAAAAGTTTTATCTTGTGTGATTCCATTTATATACAATATCCAGAACCAGCAAATTCATAAAGCCAGAAAGCAGATCGATGGTTGCCAGGGGCTCAGGAGGAGGGGAGGATAGGGAGTGTAGTACATCTCATCATTTCCTTTCAGATGATGAGATATTTAGGGAGTAGATAGAGGCAGCTATACCACATGGTGAATGCACTAAGTGTGGTGGAATTTTTCACTTACAAGTGGTTAATTTTATGTATGTTATATGCATTTTATTTCAATTAAAACAACAACAACTGGGGCTGAGGTTGTGGCTCAGCAGTAGAGCGCTCTCCTAGCATGTGTGAGACCGTGGGTTTGATCCTCAGCACCACATAAAAATAAATAAATAATATAAAGGTATTGTGTCCAACTACAACTAAAAAATAAAAATATTTTTAAAAAACCCTGTATCTTGGCTTCATGTTAGAGCCTTTTTAATTAGTATGACCTTGATTTTCATTATGAAATGGCACTTTTTGCAAAGGCTCAATGATAAAAAGGATTATTGTGCCTCTATGGAGGACACAAGTTACAAAATTTCTAGGCAGAGGGGACAAAACAACAAAGTCAGAAATGAAACTCTATTATTATTATTATTATTATTCTCCTCCTCCTCCTCCTTCTTCCTCTTCTTCTTCTTCTTTATATATACTATTAAAAATCTGGGATTTAATTAAGGATTAAATTTAGCTCCTCTTCCTTTGAAGCCTCTTCCCTGCCTGTTGCTGCTCCAGCGTTCACCTCACTGTGGGTTCCTCGCCAGCATCCGGTTTTCCTTTCTCCAGGAACTCCCACTCCATTCAGACATCCCTTTCTCCCACGCAGCCCTGAGCCTCAGCAGAAGCCAAGCCCAGTCCCAGTCCCAGCAGAGGCTGATCCTAGGATAATCCACTCTTTCTATTTTCTATTGGTTCTGGAGCAGCTACATGCCCCAAATCTGATGAATTGAGGGGAAGGCTCATTTCAAAAAAGATGTCCCTCAGTAACCCCTGGCTTCCATCCTGACCAATCTGGCAATTCAGGTAACAAATGTCATGAGGCAGGACTCTTTTTTTTTTTCCAAATGGAACAAAAGCCAAGGGCAAACAAGCTGAGGAATGCTGTGGGGCTCAAACAATGTCCCTCTCTATCTCTTGGCTCTGTTATCATCTGGGTTGACATCACTACAGACAGGTCCTGAAGATGGCTTCAGGCCTTCATTGACTACTTTGGCAATCCCAGGAGACAGAGCTTAAGCCAGAGTTCTAGGGTTAAAACTATGGAACCAGCCTAGGTGTCCATCAGTGGATGGATGGATAAAGAAAATGTGATGTATATACATCATGGAGTTTTATTCAGCAGTAAACAATGAAATTATATCATTGGCAGGAAAATGGATGGAACTTGAGAACATTATGTTAAAAGAAATAAGGCAAACTCATAAGGTCAAAAGCTGCCTGTTTTCTTTCATATATGAAAGCTAGAGAGAAAAAAGGGAAAGCAAGATGTGTGTTGAGGGGTATCTCATGAAAATCTAAGGGATATCAATAAAGTAGAGGAAAGGGATGGGAGGTGGGGAGAGGGGACATACTAGGGAATGATACTGGCCAGATTAATCTGTTGTATTGTGTGCATGTATGAATATGTAACAACAAATCCCACCATTATGTGTAACTACAATGCACCAGTAAAAAATAGAGGGAAAAAAGTTCTAGGCTAATGGGTAAGACTATGACCCATGATTATTTCCAGAGCAGGAGGCCCTGCAAACTAAGAAACAGGGAAAGGCAGTTCCCCAAAGGAAAACTGCACTTAGGAGAAAGCAATCAGCACTGATCTCTGCTGGATTTCTGTGTCCCTATGAACATGGTCAAGTGTCCCCCAACCAATTAATAAGCCCAAACCTGCTGTGCCTCCCTTGAGCCCCTGCAGACCATTCTCCTTCCTCCTGCTGCCAATCTCCTGGTCTACAACTGCTGCCCCTCCTGCCCAACTTTTTTGCCTCCTTTTGTCCTGGGTAACAAGGTGTCCAGCCCTGTCACTTCACTCAGAGTGCTCTGGCAGTGGTCACCAATGACCTAAGGCAGGGGCCTTTCTTCTGTTGCTATCCTGGTTAGTCTCTCTGCCCCAAGTTGAACCACTGACCACCTGGAGAAGGCCTGCCTGCCAAGGGGAGAGTAAGGCCACACAGGACAACTGTCCCTGAGGTCACCTAGATGAGACTGATCTCATGACCTACTGGCCACATCTCAGGTGGCCTTTTGTCTCTTTTACTCCCACCCCAGCTCCCACCTGAGCCCTCCTGTCGCCTAACATCTACACTCTGTTCCTGGATACATGTTGCCTTGGCCACACTTTACAGTGATAAATCCCCATGTCTTTTCTGGTCTTAGCTCCTGGACCCACCTGCCTGCTGTTCACTCCTACCTGGACATCCTGCAGAACCTTTAGACCCTGTGTGTCCAGAATTTCATCCCTTATCCTATTCTTGGCCAGGACGATATCCCAAGGTAAGACTGCCCTGGGTTGAATGCCAGTCCTACTTGTTGCTAGCGAGCTGACCATGGGCAAGTTACTTCAACAAAGCCTCACTGATCATCTGGCCTTTGGTTCCCATTTACCCTATCTCCACCTTCCCTACTCCTGACTGCACCAGGGTTCTCTCTCTTGCTTTTTTTTTTGAAACCAGGGATTGAACTTAACCACTGAACCACAATTCCAGCCTTTTTCTGTATTTTATTTAGAGACAGGGTCTTACTGAGTTGCTTAGTGTTTCATCATTGCTGAGTCTGGCTTTGAACTTTGGTTCTTCCTGCCTCAGCCTCTGGAGCTGCTGGAATTACAAGTGTGTGCTACTGTGCCCAGCTGTACCAGGGTTCTCTAAGACACCCATCAAATTGTGCCACCCATACAGGTGCCTCGCTTCCCTACCCTGCAAGGGATGGGACATATGGGGTGAGGAACACAATCTTCATAACCCGACCCTATTTCCTTCCCACACCCTACCTTACCTGTATGAGTTTCCTGTGACTATTGTAACTAATTGTCATGAAGCCGGTGGATTAAATCCACATGAATGCGTTACCACTCTACTCGAACACATGACACCTACATTCAGGAATCCCTGGTCATTCTTGGGTGCTCCAAGGACTTCCTCCTCTCTGCCTTTGCTTTTGTGGTTCCCTCTGCCAGATGACCCACCCCACTCCTTTCAGCCAGCCAGTCTTTTTACTCTAACTTAAAAACAGCATAAATCGGGCTGGGGATGTGGCTCAAGTGGTAACGCACTTGCCTGGCATGCGTGCGGCCCAGGTTCAATCCTCAGCACTACATACAAACAAAGATGTTGTGTCCACGGAAAACTAAAAAAATAAATAAATATTAAAAAAAAAAAAAACAGCATAAATCGCCTTTTTCTTTTATATTTTTCCTTGACCCCTACAACAGGGTAGGATTCAGTGCACCCTTTCTTGGGTCCCCAGAGCAGGGAGCTTCATGATATTGAATTCTAGTGACTGGTTTGCATTGTGAGGTTTTGGGAGTAGCGATTTGGTAGGGTACATAAAATATTTACTGAATCCAACAGCAGTTAATGAAATCTAAGTTCTTGTCATTCACATTTTTTCCCCCCTGTGCTGGGGATCAGAACCCAGGACTTCGTGCTTACCAGGCAAGTGCCCCACCTCTGAGCTATACCCCTACCCCTTACTAAGACTCTTTTAAGATCCACTTTGTAGGGGCTGGGGATGTGGCTCAAGCGGTAGCGCACTCGCCTGGCATGCGTGCGGTCCAGGTTTGATCCTCAGCACCACATACAAAGATGTTGTTTGTGTCCACCAAGAACTAAAAAATAAATATTAAAAAATTCTTAAAAAAAAAAAAAAGATCCAGTTTGTAGTGGAATGGGTTTATTGGGGATGTCAGTTGTTTCCTCTGCCTGGCCCAGCATCCCTTATACCTTGTTTGTAGAGCAGCTGCCTTCCTTCTCTGGAGAGCCCCTCAGCCCCATCACAGTTGCCCTAAAGGCCATAGCACTGGCTCTGATTCATGACATAGATCTGGCCAGTCAGAGCCAGAGTGATTGTCCCAGATGAAGACATGGGTTCATCAGACTGGATTAAGCACAACTATCCTGGGATTGAACGTGGAGGTTAGAGGGAGAAGGTGGCAGTGAGCTGGGTTGAGGAGACATGAAGCTCTGTCCCTTCTCTGCACTGTCACCTGGAGAAGGCCTGCCTGCCAAGGGGAGAGTAAGGCCACACAGGGAAAAACATGGAGCTCTGGGGGTTAATGAGTTAGGCAGATATAGGACAACTGTCCCTTAAGTCAGCTCCACCCTGGACATCCCTTTATGAGAGCCGAGTGACACCCTTCCTCTTCTGCCAGTTGAGGTTGGATTTCTGATGCTCATACCTGAATGAGTCTTGACTAATACAGGTTTTAACTTTTCAAGAATGTATGGTAGAGGCTGAGACAGAAGGATGATGAGTTCAAAGCCAGCCTCAGCAAAAGGGAGGCACTAGGGCTGGGGATGTGGCTCAATGGTCAAGTACCCCTGAGTTCAATCCCTGGTACCAAAAAGAAAAAAAGAAAAGAATGTATAGTAGAAGCCAGGCATGGGGCATGCATCTGTAGTCACAGCGACTCCAGAGATTGAGGCAGGAGGAACGTAAGTTCAAAGCCAGCCTTAGCAACATAGCAAGACCCTGTCTCAAAATAAAGAGGCTGCGGATGTGGCTCAGTGGTTAAACACTCTAGGTTCAATCCCTAGCTCAGTGGTGTGTGCCTGCAGTCCCAGCTACTTGAAGGCTGAGACACAGGATCACTTGAACCCAGAAGTTCTTAGCCAGCCTGAGCAACTCAGCAAGACCCTATATCTTGGGGATAAAAAAAGGGGGGGGATTCATAGTCTAATGTTCTGTACATTGTAGAAACCCAGCAATGAAGACTTATTGACTTTCAAATGATATATAAGCTGAGACCTAAAGGAAGATAAGGCCCTGTTCATCCAAAGGAGTCAGGAGGGTTATCCAGGCAGAAAAGAACATGCAGCAAGGTCTTGAGACAGGAAAGAGCTTGGAAAGTCAAAACCCGATGTTACCGTCTGAACTTCCACAAAATTCATATGTTATCATCCTATCCCATAGTACCTCAAAATGTGATGTGACTGGAGATAGGGTTTTCATAGTGGCTATTGAGTTAAAATGAGGTTCTTTTTTTTTTTTTTTTTTTTTTTTTGTACCAGGGATTGAATTCAAGGGCACTTGACTACTGAGCCAAAATAGGGCTGGGGAACCCTATTTTGTATTTTATTTAGAGACAGGGTCTTACTGAGTTGCTTAGTGCCTCACTGTTTCTGAGGCTGGCTTTGAACTTGGGATCCTCCTGTCTCAGCCTCCCCAGATGCTGGGATCACAGGCATGCGCCACTGTACCCGGCTAAAATGAGGTTCTTAGGATAAGCCCTAACCCAAAGTGACTGGTATCCTTATAAAAAGGGGAAACAGACATACACACCCAAAGGGACACCATGTGAACATTGAGACAGAAACCAGGGCAATGTGGCCACAAACCAAACACCACCAGAGAGTGGTGGCAAACACCAGAAGGGAAGAAATGCCTGGAACAGATTCTCATTCACAGTCCTCAGAAGGAGCTAACCCTACCAACCTTAATCTCACACTTCTAGTCTCCAGAACTGAATGGCAATTCATTTCCGTTGTCTGAGCTATCCAGGTTATGCTACTTTGTTACAGCAGCCTGAGCAAACAGATACACCAGGAGAGAGGGAGGGAGTGGAAGATGGGGTTAAAGAGAGGGTCAGGGCCAGTTCACATATGACCTTGCGGGCTGAAGCAAGACTATGGATTTTACTTTCAAGGTCTTGGAAAACTGTTGATTGATTTTATAGCTTTGGTAAGCTGGGTCGAGATCCCAGGTACAGAATGATCTGGAGATGGGAAGAAGTAACAGAAGGACCAGCAAGGACACCACTGCAGTGGTCCAGGTGAGACGAGATGGTGGCTTGGGTTAGGTGGCACCCAGTGGAGGGAGAGAAGATAGATTGAGCAACTGGACAGACAGATAAGGATGGTTCTTATTCTGAGGCAGAATACCAGAGCTGGGGGAGGGGGTTAGTTTTGTGGGGAAGGATGAAACAATTCCTTTCCATCATGTGAAGTTTGGGATGTACATGATACATCCCAGCAGAAACCTCAAGTGAGCAGACGGGCAGACCTGCGCATCTGGAGCTCAGAGGAGGGCCTCGGCTAAGAGAGGAGCCTGGAGACCTGGCAGCTGCAAACTAGACTTTCACTTCCACAGGAATTAGTGATTCACCTGGGAGAGGAGGCCCTGACTGGGCCAGAGAATCTCCTATCCTGGGCCTGTGGAGCTGAGAATGATGCATGATCACTGGTAGATGAGGAAAAATGAGGCCAGTGAGCCAGACTAGTCCAGGAGCCTGGGAAGGCGTGCCTGAGGAGGGAGCAGGTTTAGTGGATGAATAGGAGTTGACCAGGGGAAGAGAGCGTCTGTCAGAAGGAACAGAAGCATGAAGATCACAAGATTAGTTTCCATGGGCTCCATAACAATGAACTGCCAACTGGATGGCCTCAAAGGATAGAAATTTATTTGCTCATAGTTCCAAAGCCCCAAGCAAGGTCCTTGTGGTGCTAGCAATCCTTGCTGTACTTGGTGTATAGATGCATCACTCCAGTTCTGCCTCTGGCACCACACTTTTTCCCTGTGTTTGGCTTCTATTCTCAAAAGGATGCCATAATGGATGAAGGGTCCTCCCTACTCCAGTATGGCCTCAAATAATTATAACTGCAACAACCCTATTTCCAAATAAGGTCCCATTCTGAAGTTCTGGGAAGGATGTCAATGGGATGGTTCAACCCAGCATATCCAGAGCGAAGGAAGATGAAGTCTGTACTCCATGAAAGTGCACAAGGCTGGGGAGGTTGAAGCCTAGTCAAGGGGACAATAGACAGGAGAGGGCTCATGGGGAGGTGACCTTCAAAGTCACTTCCAGTTCTACATTGAGAGCATCTATGTTCATGGAGCCTTGGAATATTGGTTTCTTAGAAATGACATCTTAAGGGGCTGGGGCTGTGGCTCAGTGGTAGAGGGCCTGCCTTGCACGTGTGAGGCCCTGGGTTCGATCCTCAGCACCACATGAAAATACATAAATGAAGATTAAAAAAAGAAAGAAAGAAAGAAATGACATCTTAAACCAGGTGCAGTGGTAAGTATCTGTAATCCCAGAGACTCAGAAGGTTGAGGCAGGAGGATTGCAAGTTCAAGACTAGCCTCAGGCACTTAGATCTTGTCTCTAAATAAACAATTTAAAAGGGCTGGGGATATAGCTCAGTGTTAGAGTGTCTATGGGTTCATTCCCCAGTACAACAACAAACAAAAAGAAGAAAAGAAATGCCACCTTAGTTTGTGTCACTGGACACGTCCATGTGAATTCTAGAACAAGAACCTGGGCTTTATTCAGTGAGCAACAGGGCAAAGCTGGACCAGAAGAAAGAATTATGCTTGAAAATGGAAGAAGTTATTTGTAAGGAACCTTGAAACGTGTTGCTTTAAAATGGGGTGGAAAACTGCAGCCTGCTTGCTGGCAGATTGTTTATGTAAATAAAGTTTTATTGGCACATAGCCATGCCTATTTGTTTGCATATTGTCTGTGATTGCTTTTGTGCTACAATGGCTGAGACCATATGGCCTGCAAAGCCTAAAATAATTATTCTGGACCTTTGTCTTAGTTTTTTGTTCAGACTGCTATCATAAAATACCCCATATTGGGGGCTGGGGATTTAGCTCAGTGGTAGAGTGCTTGGCTAGCATGCATGTGCACCACATAAAAATAAACAAATAAAATAAAGGCATTCTGTCCATCTACAACAACAACTATCTATCTATATATCTATATATCTCCATCCCAAATTGGGGAGCTTATAAACAACAGATGTATTGTTCAGAGTTCTGGAGGCTGGGAAGTCCAATATTTGGTACTGCCTAGTTCATAGATGGCACCTTCTTTGTCCTGATATAGTGGAAGAGGCAAGGCTGTTTTCTGGGGTCTCTTTCGTAAGGGCACAAATCAGTTCCTGAGGGCTCCACTCATGACCAGTCTCCTCCCCAAGGCCCCATCTCCTGATACAATCACTCTGAGGGCTAGGTTTCAACATTTGAGTTCTGTGAGGGCACAAACATTCAGACCATAGCAACCTTTAGCAAAATATTTGCTGCTGCATGGAGAAAAGGATGGAGGGTTATTGTTTAATTGGGACTGAATTTTTCAGTATGGAATGTTGAGAACGTGCTAGAGACAGAAGCACGAGAATGTACTTGATGTCTCTGAACTATACACTTCAAAAGGTTAAGATAGTAAATTTTATGTGTTTTATCTCAATAAATAGAAAAAATAACAGATAAGTCATCAAGCTATAAACAAAAACAAGGGCTGGGGTTGTGGCTTAGCAGTAGAGCACTCGCCTAGCATGTGCAAGGAGGCCCGGGATTCATTCTCCAGCACCACATAAAAATAAATTAAAAAATATAAAGATATTATGTCCAACTACAACTAAAATATAAATATTAAAAAAAAAAAAAAAACAAGTCAAGAAACAACCTGGATGTTTCCACCAACCCCAGACTGTGGTGCCACAATTTTTACAATCTTTTCCAATCCTTTGAAAGATTTGCTTTAAGTTGAACTTCCAATTCACAAGAAACTCTGACCTTACCTTAACAAACACACACACACAAAAGATAAAAGTCTGCCAACTCCACCTTCAAAAGGGCTCGGTACAGTAGCTCATGCCGGTAATCCCAGCAGCCGAGGCAGGAGGATCACAAGTTCAGAGCCAGCCTCAGCAACTTAGCGAGGTCTTAAGCAACTCAGTGAGACCCTCTCTAAATAAAATATAAAAAAGGGATGGGGCTCAATGGTTAAGGCTCCTAAGTTCAATCCATGGTACCAAAAAAAGAAAAAAGAAAGAAAGAAAAAGGCTAAATAAGTTATATCCAAATGGGGACACATGCTTACAAGTAATTTTTAATGCAATAGGGAAAAAATGTGATGTAATATAAGGTGAAAAAAAAATCAGGAGACAGTATGTTCGAATATCTGGCAAATCCAAGGTCAAGACTCTGGCAGACCTGGTGTCTAGGTAGTGATTACACAGGTATATTCAAAGGTCAAAATTCATCAAACTCAGGGCTGGAATTGTAGTTCAATGATAGAGCACTTGTCTAGCACATGGGAGGCACTGTTTTTGATTCTCAGTACTACATTAAAAAAACCAAAAAATCAAAACATAAAACCAAAATATTTTGTACTATTTCTTATAATACTTTAGAATGTATCATTGTAAATAGGATAAATGGAAATCAGTGGAGAAGTACCTGATGTAACACGAAATTGGTGTTAAATCATATCATAGTATGATTTGACTTGTTATATTGAAAAAATTCTTGCAACATGTTTGCAAGTAGACACAGCACTGCTTTGCACCTGCCAAATGAATTCTACCTTGTAATATCCCCCAGTTGTTTGTAAGGACTATGTTCTAGGCTGTCTCCATCCTCTATTTATTCTGTAATAAACTGAAGTCTCAATTAAGCTGATTTCCAGTTAGCCTGTTTATGTTCTTTTGACCATACCTCTGGGGCAGTAACAGAGTCTACATTCTCAAGGACAGAACTCCTTACAGTCTGGATAGCTTTGTTCTGAAGGAACTCTTCCAGCTGAAGAAGTGCCTGGCTTCCATCAGATTCTGTAGAAGAGAAAATGACTGCTATGGACTGGGCCCCACATCCCCCAGGGTGTAAGGACCTGAACACCCCATTGAAATGGTGTGATTTTGCAAAGCCAGCCCTTGGGTACAGTGAAGGAAGCACTGGGGCTATTTCCTTGTGCCTTGTTCATCTTCAGTGCTATCCCAGGCCCTGTTGAAGTGGGAGAGAGGACTGAGAAGCGGGGAAGGTGTATGGGGCCCTCTGACTCCCACAAAAGTGGCCTTAACTCAATGCTCTCTGCCTTTTCCAGAGAACAACAAAATAGGAATAGGTTGCATAATGCTTTCTCCAGGTGATTATAACCATGAAATCCTCACCTAAGTAAATTCTTAATCACTAGTGGGAAGCATCCTTCCCATTCCTAAGTCCCAGAGTGAGGGGAGGCAATAGAGTGGAGTGGGGCTGAGCCCATGTTTGGGGGTCAGATGAGGCTGAGATGAGCACTGCCTTTATCACTTATCAGCTAGGTGACCTGAGTCAGTGCTGGCCACATCAGTCAACCTGTCCCCCCTGAGCTTTGGTTTCCTGGTGTTTAAGATGGGACGCCTGTACCAAGTCCATAGGGCCACAAGACTGGATGAATGAGCTGTGCCAAGCACAGTGACTGCGGCTGTTTGAGGAGGAATTCTGCTAACGTGAGCTGGGTGAGCTGGCCTTGGCATCGACAGCACTACACAGCAGGATGGGACTTGCTTCCATTTCTACTTATCAGCAAGTGCAAGGTGCCTCTAACTGTCAGCATTGGGGTTCTACAAAATATAGGAGGGATTTGAGGGCTGCCTCTCTGGATTACCTAGTTAGGGTAACCAGTATTGGGAAAAAAAGGTCTCTCACAGAAACATGCTAGACTTTTCCACATCACAGGAACTCACAGTAACCCCACAGGGCTCTTTAGTGTTAATTATGTTCCTTCCCACAAGAATCTTATCTCAGAAGGTGAAAAGAAAACTGTTTTTAAGGAGTTAGCCTGTGAACCATAAAAATAAATAAATAAATAAATAAATAGAAAGCTAAAGGAGAAAAGAGTGGGGGCTTGGTGTGGGTTATCTCTTTCAGGATTGTTTTTTTTTCCTCCAAAAGTAGTAGGACATTCTTACTGACAACTGTAAGAGGCAGAAGAGCTGTAGGGAGAAGAGAACCCAGGTAACAAAGGAAAGAGGACTGGAACAAGCTTTGGTATGACTCCCACCAAACAGAGCCAGGAATCTCTCCAGTGCCAAAGTGCAGAATTGGAAGCAGCAAGAAATCTCTCACAGACTTTTAGGAAAGATTCTGGGCCACAGCACGGGGCCTCCTCTGTCTGGGCCAGGAGAATTCTGGCAGCAGCCCCCGGCCCAGACTTGTTCCTACATAATTGAAGTCGAATGTGCAGGGGGGAGGGTGGACCTAGGAAGCCTCCCTGCTCTTCCAGACTGCAGAATCTTCAGCATCCTGCAGTTGGCCTTGTTTGGGATCAAAGCCAGTTAGTGTTGATTTTTTTGCAGCATGGAAACAAATGCAATGAAGCTGTTTTCCTGAGGCCTGCATTTTGCAAGGAGGAGTTTAATTTTTTTCCCTCCCAAGGACAGGTGGAGGGGGGAACAGTGGGGGAACATGACGTGGCTCTTGTATTGCTGGCATTTTTGCAAACCATTTTGGGATTGTAGCTTCCACATGAGCGTAAAGGAATCAGATGTGTGGGTACAGCTTCAGCTAAGCAGTGTCTGTCACCAAAGAAAAATTCGTAAAAAAATGCTGCTGGAAGAGGCCGTGCATGATAAGTTACAATTCGGTTGCTCTCTGTTGGAGTGCTTCCAAGAGAAAACTCTCCATATTCCTCCTAAAATTTTCTGCTGACTCTTCTCCACTTCCAGGCCTTTCTCTGTGATCTGTTCTCCTGCCCCAGAAATTAGTCGGTGGTGCTCCTTCTTTTCAGTCAGCACTCAAGTCCTTTGGTGTTAAGCGTTATGTTAATGGTGTAAAGTGACACCCGGTAAATTTCTCAAATTGTGGGAACACCTCATTCTTTTACAGGGAACTTGACTAATCCAGTGCTCAGGGGAAAGTCTGAACCTTGCCTCTTGGGCCATCACCAAAGCCTTGAGAATTTAGAATCGAGAATCCATGCAATTGGGAGGGTGGTGGTGGTGTGTGTGTGCACATGTGCACGTGTGTGTCAGGGGGTGTCTCTGGGCTTTATTGTTTTGTGGGTTGGTTTTTTTTTTTTTTTTTGATGCTAGGAATCACACACACTCTACTACTAAGTTATATACTCAGGCCCAGGGTGCTGTTTTTTTTTTTTTCCTGGTGGTACTGGGTATTGAACCCAGGAGCGCTTTACCACTGAACTACATCCTCACTCTATTTTTTTTTTTTTTTAATTTAACCTTTAAAGCCAGGCCCAATGGCGCAGGCTGTAATCCCAGTATTGGGAGGCTGAGGCAGGAGGATCACAAGTTCAAAGACAGCCTCAACAATAGCAAGGCACTAGGGGCTGGGGATGTTGCTCAAGTGGTAGCGCCCTCGCTTGGCATGTGCGAGGCACTGGGTTCGATCCTCAGCACCACATAAAAATAAATAAATAAAGATATTGTGTCCACCTTAAAAAAAAATAGCAAGGCGCTAAGCAACGCAGTGAGACCTTGTCTCTAAATACAATATAGGGCTGGGGATATGGCTCAGTGGTCAAGTACCCCTGAGTTCAATCCCCAATACCTGCCCCCCTCACTAAAGAAAAAGACTTTAACCTTTATTTTTTTATTTTTATGTGGTGCTGAGGATTGAACCCAAGACCCCACCTGTGCTAGGCAAGTGCTTTACCACTGAGCTACAACCCCAGCCCTCCTCAGCTCTATTTTGAGACAGGGACTCACTAAGTTGCTGAGGCTGGCATTGAACTTGCAATTCTCCTTCTTCAGCTTCCCAAGTAGCTGGGATGACAGGTATGGACCACTGGACCCAGTAGGGTCCATGAGGAAATAAAGGTACCAAGGATATTTGGTTTGGAAACTGTTGCTTCTGAGCAAGATGTCTCCATGAAGTCAGGTCAAAACTGGTTCTCCTATTCCACATTTATGCTCAATGCTACATGTTTATTTTTATCAACTGGAAAAAAGTGCACCCAGCTGGGGCTGTGGCTGTGGTTCAGCGGTAACCTACTTGCCTGGCATGTGTGAGGCACTGAATTGAATTCTCAGCACCACGTATATCAACAACTTAAAAAAAAAAGTGCACCATTGGCTGCATTATACTAGTGTAGATTTATTCTGGGTCTTGTAAGCCTTCATGCTGCAGATTTCACTCTGACTTCCCCACCTGGACTAACCTCCCTGCATTAATTTCCAAGCAATCTCAGGCTGGATCTGAATGGAGTCTTGGGTCAGGGGATTTAGAACAAGGTCTGAAAAGAAACAAAGCAGCTTTAGTGAGCTTGGTAATTAGCCTTGGAGTAACAAATGTTATCTGTACCAGCGTAGTTCTGTGTCAAGTACCGAATCCACATTTCCCAAAGACTCCAGTGAGAAGTTTTTGACCTAAAGCAGTTCAACGTTAGGCCCCAAAGACTGTGATCATCTTGTGTGAAAGAGATTGTTCATCTCTTCCTTTCAGGCAGCAAGAGGGCAAAATCCAGATCAAGAACCTACTGCAGAACTGCTTTCATGTTCTCTTGAGCTTCCAGAATTAGAGAGACTACTCAATGTTCATGAAAATAAACTGGGCGGGGCGGGCGGGGGAAAAAATGAAGATAAACTGGCTACGATGATTCTGAAATAGCGTTCGTTATTGAAGGACTTTCAAAATTAATGCCTGACAGAACACATAGCCTAAGTATGAGCCTACTGGGCACAGCAATGAAGCTTCAGAGATGTCAGGTGAAGAAGGATTATTCTTGAAAAATGAAGAGGATGGGAAGGAGTTGAATATGATGTTAGTCAGGATAAACGGACCACAACCAGTCTCCCCCAGTGAAAAATAGAAGGTGGCTTATGTAACCTCCCCTAATACACAAGTGCAAATGTTTTTTGCTTGCTCCAGGAATACTCCATATGGAACAGCATTTCAGGAAACCAGGTTCACATTATAGATGGAGAGGAGTCACTTGGCCTTGGCACTAAACTCCTAGTTCCTGAAAGGAAGGTCATTCTATCACTGCTTCCCTTTCACTTCACATTTTTAACTTTAAAAAAGTAACATCTGGGGCTGGGGCTTGCCTAGCTTGTGTGAGGCACTGGGTTCAATCCTCAGCACCACATAAAAATAAATAAAGGCATTCTGTCCATCTACAAATATAAATTTTTTTTTCTTTTAAAGTCTTCTCTACTTGGTAGAGCCACTAGGCAGATATTCCCATCTTAAGAATTTTTATAGGGCTGGGGATGTGGCTCAAGTGGTAGCGCGCTCGCCTGGCATGCGTGCCGCCCGGGTTCGATCCTTAGCACCACAAACAAATAAAGATGTTGTGTCCGCCGAAAACTAAAATAAATAAATATTTAAAAAATTCTCTAAAAACAAGAATTTTTATAGGCAAGATTGAAAGTGGAGCTGGGCGTGTAGCTCAGTGGTAGAACATGTGTTTTAGCAATGTAGAAGGTCCCAGGTTCTATCTCCAGCAGCGCCACCAAAAAAAAAAGGAGGGGGGTCTGGCCAGCAGCAGAAGCCTGCCACAGAATACTCAGTAGCATCCTAAGATTGATGAAAGTAATGGCTAGATCTAAGTGACTTAGATGTCCCCCTCCACTATTTTTTATTTATTTTTGATACCAGGGATTGAACCCAGAAGCACTTAACCACTGAGCCATATCCCCAGCCCTTTTTTATATTTTATTTTGAGACAGGGTCTTGAAGAGTTGCTTAGGGCCTTGCTAAGTAGCTGGGGCTGACTTTGAACTTAGGATCTTCCTGCCTCAACCTCTTAAATCACTGGGATTATAGCCATGCACCACTACACCCAGCTCCCCTGCACTATTAAGAAGCAGAAATTGGCTAAGTTTGGTGGTGCAAGCCTGTAATCCCAGTGACTTAGGAGGCTGAGGCACGAAGATTGTAAGTTCCAGGTAAGCCAGGGAAGCTTACCAAGACCCTGTCTCAAAAAGGGGGTGGGGGACTGTGGATATAGCTCAGTGGTGAAGGACTACTGGATTCAATCCCTGGTATCAAAAAATAAAAATATATGTATAAAGTAATAAGAAGCAGAAATTGATTCTCCAGTCTTAATTTCCCTTCTGCTGCCAAGACAGCAGGAATGCAGAAGACCATTAGGCAGTAGTGAATTCAGCTTTATCCCAGAGAAAATAAAATGGTTTTCTCCAAATGTGAAATGACTCTTTCCTTTTTTACATAAGTCTATAGACTTCATCACACTAGCAAAATACGCCACCAGCCTAAGCAACATGGCACCACGTACCATGGCCAAATCATATATAGTACTTGAGAGTGTGCCTACTAACTGCACCAGAAGAGGGTTCCAAACAATGATGGAAGGTTGCTCCTTCATGATTTTCCAGTTCTCACATTCCTGGTTGGCTATCTACCTAAGTTTCTCAGCCCTTTGAATGACAGCAGCTTTGCTTGGCAGTTGTAGTTGCTTCAAGTGCCTTATATTACCCAGTGTCCTTAAGGAGTCACATTTGTGAGTGTAAAAAAAAAAAAAAAAATCTCAGCTTTAAGGCCTGTAAAAGTCTCAGGTTAAAAAAAATCAATTCCTTTTTGTTTACAAAAGAGTTATGTGTCTGGGTCTTCCCCTACTTCAAGCCTTCAAATTCAGATAATTTCCCCTAATCTATATTTGGTTTGGCTTTTTTATTCTTTTCTTTTTTTCAGGTACTGGAGATTGAACACAGAGGTGCTTTACCACTGAGCTACAACTCAAGCCCTTATTAGAGTCTCACTAAATTGCCCAGGCTGGCTTCAAACTTGTGATCCTCCTGCTTTAGCATTCTGAGTAGCTGGGATGACAGGTACATGCTACCATGCCAGCTTAGGTTCCTCCTACTTTTTGTTGGTTTGGGGAGCTGTAGGAAAGAGGCTGAAAAGATGGATAATCCAGCTGCTCACTATCCTGTCAAAGAGTTGATTTTTATGCTTATCTCTAAATCCAGGCCATTGACTTTCTTGATTAGATATGTGTTCCTAAGCAAATGTCAGAGACACAAACTTCACACAGCATAATAATTTCAAAGTTTGGTTATTTTAATGCAATTTCACTGTTCAAGGTAGTATGGGTAAATTAAGTGGTTCATTTCCACCCTGAAGAGAACACTAACAGCTCCTGTCTTATCTAATTGTCATAACTCTTTGACCTTCTTTTAAAATAACATTTTCTTTACATATCTTGATAAGATTCCCCCCCCCCCCCCC
>NW_026000138.1:4134085-4167441 GCF_001458135.2 Marmota marmota marmota
CCCCGGAACATTTCTTTTAAACCTTCAAGTAGTTTGGGGACCTTTACCTGTTTGCTCATTCCTCTGGGCACAGCCTTCCAGAGCATTTGTCCCACCTGTGCTGAAAACCGCAGCTCTGCCAGCTGGAGGCTGGGCCGAGTGATGGAGGCGATCATAATGAAATGAGGAGCAAGCTTTGTAAACTACTTCTTAATTAGTATGCTACAATCCACCCCAGCTTCTGCAAGGTCAGACATGCAAGACAAGTACTTGGCCAAAACAGCAGGATTCTAACTAGTGTAAAAATAGATTTTAAATAAAATAGAATCTCTATAGGAAAGACAATTAGGTTATGCTTTACATTCCCACTCTTGCTTTAAGATATCTGTATATTAATTAAAGTCCAAGAAGGACTTATAGCATTAGCATTGGTCTGCCCTAAGTAAAAATTAAGAATGTTTGACTAAGTACATTCATTTTGCAAAGTTACAGTTAAGGTTTTTTTGTTTTTTGTTTTTGGTGGAGGTGGGGGGAGAGGGAATGCTGCAGCATATCCCCCAAAATGGATAGTGATTAGCAACACAGCTGATGTATTAACAACACCTAGGACCATTTAAGTCAAAGGGGATGAGGCCCAATCACAGCCTAAAAAATAATTATTCAATGTGACAATTTAAAACCTTTGGCTAATTATAAAGCAGAAAACAAAACCCATCATTTAACAGTATGCCTTGTTAACATGTCCAGCTCCCTCTTCTAGAAGCTAAATTCCAACACAGGTCTCGCTTCAGTTTCACTCAATTATGGCATGTCACGAATTATCTTGTTTCTGGTTCTAGAGAAAGTACACAACCCCTCTTCAGTCCATAACAAGCATTACATGACTGTTTTAAAGGGGGCTCTGTTGAAATTCAAATTTTAGGATTTAGTAACAGCCTTTGGTTATATCTTGAAAGCATAATTGAAAATCTGCCCAAGCTCCCTCTAGCTGCAACCTGAACATGAATTCGGATCTTTTGTAAACATTCAGAAAATACTGATCCCAGCAAAATACACAATTAGCTAGCCAGAGGCCTCATTCTATGTTTTCACATGGATGATAAATTTCCTCTCTTATTCTTGCTAGATACTAGGAAATCCACTCTGAGATTTAGATCTTGAATACTCATTAAGCCTCTTTCTTATTTGAGGTGCATAATGATGTGTGGAGTCACCAGAAATAAACTAAGTGGAACTGCCACCATTTTTCCTACACTATGTCTACTCAATCTGTCCTGGGTTGTTTTTCCTGGCTAGCTGTAGGGCAAGAGGAGATGGCTGCTGGTGACAAGCCACTGCCTGGCTTACAACCCAGCCCATCTTCATATAACATTCAAACAATTCTTCAACTCCCCAGAGGAAGGGAGGGATGGCAATGATATGAGACTGGAGCTAGGGAATTTTCCTAGCTCCTCAGTAGCCAATGGGAGCCTGCCTTTAGAGCAGCTGCTATCAGCTCTGGGAGGTTTAGTGCTAGGTAACATTACCTTTGAGGTTATGAAAAACTTCACGTCTTAAAACTACCCTACAGCTAAACATCAAATACTCCAACTCAATAAATACAACGGAAAAATGCACAGCAGAGTTGGGGCATCTACCAAGCAGGAAGGCAAAATGGTCATTAGAATGTCTGAGGTTAGTGAACTCTTACCCACCTTTGAAAACACTGTTCAGGTGCATCTGCTCTCTCAGCACCCTCTACATTCACTATGCCACACTAGCAAATGAAAGATCCAAACGACTGTGGCTTGATCCTTACTTGTACTTATTAGGGCCCACCCTCCCATTTAGCCAAAGGTCCCAGCACACCCTTCAGTGCCAGGGAGAACAGTCTCAGGGATGTTGTTTTTCTGAAGATCACTTGCCCCTCTTGCTTCGACCCTTCCTGGAGGGCAGCTTCCCGCTGCCCCCTGAAGAGGAGGGGCTGGAGGTGGAGGCCATGGCAATGTTGATCTGTCCTTCCTGTATTTCCTGCCGGGTCTCAGCAGGTAGATGGCTGATCTGCTGCTGAGTCTCAAGGTAGAACATGACATCACGCAGCTGCTCCTGGATCTCGGTGATCTGAAGGTCTTTTTGGTCACAGGTCTCCTTCAACAACCTTTCCTCCTCTTTTAGCTTGTTCTGCAGGAGGACCTGGTTGGCCCGCAAACACTTATTCATTTCCTGCTCCTCCTGGAGCTCAGTTGTGAGTTTGGCCACTTTCGTATTTAGCTGAGTGCACCTTTTGCAAAACAAAGACAAAAGCATATCTTTTCATTTGCTGACACAGTCGCCTTTCTACTCTGGGATTGAACAGCAGGCCACGACCTCAGAATCCATTTTAGAGCAGTCTCCCCCTCCCTCCTCTGCTGAGGGAGACTGGTTTGCTGCCACTGTAATCAGCTAGGCAAAGAAAGAATTTTGCTCTTGTTAACCCAGGTGTAGCTTCCAGCCAATTTTTAAGCATCTGAAATTTTTCAGTAGCAGAAACTTGTGTGACTCATGGTAAAAATGCTTCTGTCAGTCCATAGTTAAATGGATGCCTCAGAGAAACAGCTATAATAAAGAAGTTATGAGGAAAAGTGACATTCTTGGAGAGTCAATTGCTCTGACCTCACTGCATTTCTGGAGGAGAAAAAAAGATGCTTATTCTAACCAAAGGGTTTTCCAGAATTGGGAATTCCCTATTCTTAATGCCCAATCTTACACATAAGTAAAGAATTATAAATGAAAACACCATTTGAGATACCATTTTTATGTTTCAGAGTGCTAAAGAGCCCACTGGAAGAGGCACACCTACTACCAATGAATGGATAAAGAAAATGTGGTGCACATATATAATGGACTATTACTCAGCCTTAAAGAACAATGAAATTATGACA
Source organism: Marmota marmota marmota (assembly GCF_001458135.2). Lineage (NCBI taxonomy): Eukaryota > Metazoa > Chordata > Mammalia > Rodentia > Sciuridae > Marmota > Marmota marmota. The sequence goes on from NW_026000138.1 coordinate 4,136,965, forward strand.
TTTGCAGGTAAATGGATGGAAATTATGCCAAGTGAAATAAGGAATCCCAAAAAACCAAAGGCTGAATGTTTTCTCTTATAAGTGGATGCTGATTTGGTGGGGGGTGTATGGTTACGGAAGAATGAAGGAACTTTGGATTGTGCAGAGGGGAGTGAGGGGAGTGCTGGGGTAGTGGGGATGGGAAGGAAGGTAGAATGAGAGACATTATTATCCTATATACATGTATGATTACACTACTGGTGTGACTCTGCACCATATACAGCCAGAGGAACGAGAAGTTGTGCTACATTTGTGTACAGTATGTCAAAATGCATTCTACTGCCTCGCATAGCTAATTAGAACAAATTAAAAAATTTACAAAAAAAAGGCACACCAACATGTTTACACTGGAGTGTAAATTGGTACAGACTTTTTGGAAGTCAATTCTCTTAAATTGGGCAGTGGCCCATGCCTGTAATGCCAGGGGCCCACACCAATAATCCCAGTGGCTCAGGAGGCTAAAACAGGAGAATCGCCAGTTCAAAGCCAGCCTCAGCAAAAGGGAGGCACTAAGCAACTCAGTGAGACCCTGTCTCTAAATAAAATACAAAATAGAGCTGGGGATGTGGCTCGGTGTTTGAGTGCCCGAGTTTAATCTCTGGTACCAAAAAACAACAACAAAAAGTTCACAGCTGAGCATAGTGGTGCATACCTCTAATCTCAGCAACTTGGGAGGCTGAGGCAGGAAGATCATTAAATTTGAGGCCAGCCTGGACAACTATATCTCAAAACTATATCTCCAAAAAAAAGGGGGAGGGGTGGGCTGGAGATACAGTTTAGTCGTAGAACACCACTGGGTTCAGTCCCCAGTTCTGCTTAAAAAAGAAAAGTGCACATGCCCCACCCCGCTTTTAGGGGATACCAGGGATTGAACTCAGGGGTACTCGACCACTGAGTCACATCCCCAGCTCTATTTTGTATTTTATTTAGAGATAGGATCTCACTGTGTTGCTTATCACCTCCCTTTTGCTGAGGCTGGCTTTAAACATGCAATCCTCCTGTCTCAGCCTCCTGAGCTGCTGGGATTACAGGCATGGGCCACAGCACCCAGCTGCACATGCCTTTTGACATAGCTATTAGCTATTCTACTTTTTTATCCTATAAAAAGATGAATGAAGAAAGATGCTCATTAAAACACTGTTTATATCGGTGTAAGACAGGAGACAATTTAAATGTTAATCAATAGGGAATTGGTTAAAATTATTATAGTGTATCCATACAATGTAAATCATGCAACTGTTAACAAAGATCAGAATAGATCTAAATATGCTAGTATGAAAATGTTTCCAAAAAAGAATATTTCACCAAAGAGAATACCTGCAGTACTGTTTTTATAGAAAAAAGATAATGTGCCAGGCATGGTGGCACACCCCTATTATCCCCATGACTTGGGAGGCTGAGGCACAAGGATTGCAGGTTCAAAGCTGGCCTCAGCAATTTAGCAAGACTGTAAGCAATGTAGAGACCCTGTCTTGAAATAAAAAATAAAAATGTCTGGGGATGTAGCTCAGTGGTAAAGTGCCCTGGGGTTCAACATTCACTATTAAAAAACAAATACAAACAAACAAGTTACCACTTACTAGGATCCAGGAAGTGAAAAGAGCATCTAGTTTTAACTAATTTTTTTAACTCAGCTCAATTTGTTAGGATATTGAAAGTGGAAGAAAATTTAAAAATTTCTATTAATATTGCAGTGTTGTTTTTATAGAGGTTTAAAAAATTTGGTGAGAGAGTTTCTGTTTGGGGTGATGAAAAATTCTGGAAGCATAGGGATGGTAGTGGTTTTGCAACATTGAAAGTACACTTAGTGCTATTGAATTTATACTTAGAAATGTTAAAATGGCACATCCTGTGTTCCATATATATTTTTCTACAACAAGAAGAAACTATTAGAAAATGTTTTTTAACAGTAGGAGAAAATGGGTGAAGAGTATTAGGAAATCTTGATGCTACTATATTTGCAGTCTTTCTATTATTCTAAAATTATTCCAAAATAATGTTAAAGAAAAAAATACTTTTTCTCCCTATGGTACTAGGGATTGAATCTAGGACCTTGTGCATGCTAGGCAAGTGCTCTGTCGCTGAGCTATATCCCCAGCCTCCCAAACAATCCGTCCGTCTATCTATCTATCTATCTATCTATCTATCTATCTATCTATCTATTGTATATAAACAGACATTTGGTGTTGAGGATTGAACCCAGTGCCTTACACATGCTAGGCAAGAACTGTACCACTGAGCAACAGCCCCAAACCCCCAAACAATACTTTTTTTTTTAATATTTATTTTTTGGTTTAGATGGACACAACATAATGCCTTTATTTTTATGTGGTGCTGAGCATCAAATTCGAGTCCAACCTGTGCTAGGCAAGTGCTCTACCGCTGAGCCACAATCCAGCCCCAAACAATACTTTTTAAGGACCAATTATCCCCCTTAAATGTATGTTTTATCTATTTGTATGAACACAATAAATCCATTCACTTCCAAAGTGAATATAACCTAAATCAGAAAGATAATTTTAATCAGTAACAACTATCTTCTTAAATGAGAGTTGCCACACTAATCATTTGGCTCCTTGCTCTATTTTCAACCTCTTTGGCTAAAGCCAACGACATCTCTGGCTTAGATATAGACTCCTTCCTAACTTCCAGTTTTATCAACCATGGTTCATAGCAGCTGCAGGCCCTGAACACAAGGAAACTCCTTCCTACCAACAAAAATGGAAGCCATCTGCCACGCTGCAAGATGCAGATGGCAGGGGGCCATCCACCTCAGGTGAAATAATGCATTTTTTAGTAAATAAGGAGTCACAGTAAATTTGCTCCACTTATAGGGAATCTCTTGAAAACCTGGTGATGTACACACTTGAAATTGAAGGTCCTCCCAAAAGAATGAAGGGAATCATCTGTTGACAGGGCATGTTACCATAAAGTGGCTAATTTGAATAACAGACCAACTATACCTACTTCCTTTCCACAGACTGCTTTTCTTTCAGGAGATCATTGAGTCTATGCTCCAGATTATCACACTTCTCAATCGTTTCTTTAAATTTGGTCTTCATGTTGTTAATCTGAAAGAGCAAAGAGGGATCATGCTAAATTGTGTTGTCCTTGGACACGATTTTCCCCAATTATCAGTGTATGATTTTGACAAACCAAATCTAGAAAAGGTGAGGTAATCATTTGAAAGCATATCTGGGAGCTAGGGTTGTAGCTCAGTGGTAGAGCACTTGCCTAGCATGTGAAACACTGGGTTTGATTCTTTTTTTTTTTTTTTTTAACAACAGATAAAGAAAGTTTTAATTTCTTTTCACATTAACATTGCTTACCACAATCAGTTAACAGAAATTACTGTAACATTGGTCAAGATGACTTCTTAAAACTAAAGATGTTTGTTATGAGAAAACCTCAATGTGAATGATGATGTTAGATACTATATTTTTCATGATAAGATACAACTTATTTTGAAAAGAAAGCAAATATTTCAGATCAGGGAGACATGCTGAGGTTTTAATAAAAGAAAAGCATTGCTTTGTCCAGAATACTTAAGTCTAGGACACTTCAGGTAAGAGATGAGTCAGATGCCAAGCGCTGGGCAGTGGCACAGGCCTGCAGTTCAGGCTTTATTTACATGACTGGGTCTATGCAGCTCTCACCTTCAGGTTAAGTGAGGGGCTATTTTTGGCAGAGGATCTTCAATAGTAGCCTTGGATATGGATCAATTATATTTTAACCATCAGGCAGTCCGAGGAATTGTTTTTAAACGATAGTTGAGTATTTTCATGTATATACTATTAAGGCATCTAAATTTTTGGTGTTTTCAGTATATAAATTTACTGCTACTTTTTATTCTTTTTCCATTTTGTACAACTATAATATTAGATATTAAGTGACACAATTCTTTCTCTACTAATGAATCATTTTATCCCACTTAGGAAACTCTAAATTGAAGTCTTGCAAAAGGGAAAAATATATAATGTGGAAACACACAAAAAACTATATTGAAAACAGAGAATTTTTTAACCCACCAGAAAAATGTAATCATGATTAACTGATAGTCTTTAACTTTGGAAAAATAGGAGTAATTAGAATCAAAATAAGTCCTAAAAATAATTACCAGTAGTTTGTTTTCCAAAAGAAAAATAGAGCCATAAATGGTTAATTGCCCAATTAAGAAACTACCAGATTCTTCTTCAGTCAACACTAACAGGATTCACATTTGAGCAAGTCAACAAAGCATGTAAATATTTAACATCTCTTGAATATAACATTTTAGTATAACAGAGACTACATAATTCTATCCACTGTTGTGACTGTGCACAAATTAACCAGGTTAAATATCAAAGATACATTGGGATTACTTCCAAACCAACAACAAAATATTAATTGAAATGAATTTTAAAAGATTCAGAAATAAAAGTAGAAAATGATTTTAACATGGATGAGACAGTGCTTAAACAATTATTGACCTAATCAACACCTTTAAAATTACCACCAAAATGTACTACAATATATTTTTTTTAATTTAGTTTACAGAAGGAATCTATAAGTACAGGTTGCAGAAAGAAAATGTTTAGTGCTATTTACATTCATTTTAAAACTCTGCTCTATACAAATTTAATTCTGATCAGTAGGAACAATATTTTTGTAGATCTACTGCATATAAAGCCTTTTCATCAAAGCATTAACAACGAACAAACAACCTGATTGCATTTAAACAAAGCCGAACATCTGAAACAATTTACACTTAATGTCTGTAAGGGCTGTGAACACTTACCGAGTATAGAACATAATGTCAGCCTGCAACTTCATTTTTAAAAAGGCTAAAGTTATTTATATGGAATCTTGTTCTATATACTACACGCCAATCTATATTGAAGTTCTATATTTAGCTATTTTATAAGTCTTTTATTAAATATATTCTACACATATTTGTAATTTCATCCAGGAAGAATTTCTTCCCAGTGAAAAAAATATAAAATCTTTAATATTTTTTTTACAGATTTAGGTGAAACTAGCTCATGCTTTAGTGCTGTGCATTGATTTTTTTAGCATATAAATCTTTAAATTATTGGTATAAAACAAGAGAGTGGCATCCTTAATTATATATGCCTTAAAAATCAGCTTTTGATTTTAATATAATTGCAAGCACTAACACCAAATGCAAACTGTATAAAGAAACAAAATTAGTACTATGAAGATTTTTTTTTAATTTTAAGAATTCATCTGAAATCTCTAATGAGTAAGTATGATGTTGAACATGATTAGGGATGAGCAATAATTATGGAAAATTTCAATTTTCTGATATTCAAATACATAAAATTGATCAGTCAATGAGGTTTTCTAATATTTCTGCACGCTAACGAAAGCCTCTGAGCGCCTGGCATACCTCCCACTTTAAGGCTAGGAGACGCACTCTCACCCCTCGTGTGCTGTCTGAACAAGCACTCAGTGACTAGGACTCAAGAGTGCATGTATTAAAGGAAAAAAAAAATAGTTTCATCAGCCCTCTACTGAGTGCTTTAAACAACAGGCACATTTTGTTTTTGTTTTTTTCATTTGTTGCAGTGAAAATAGTCACACTCAGTTTAATATTCTGTGCCAGTATAGCCACCATGGCTGACTTTGGTAGAATTCACCCAACATTTTAGTTTCTTTTCCATTTTTTTTCCTCTTAAGTTGGCTCAGTAATTAACTTGATTGATTGCTGAGAATCTTCCAGTGTGGAATTGTATACATGAGTATTTCTAGGTACAATAAACTGTTATAAATTCTGCTGATGGGTTTGATTCTTAGCAATGCTTATAAACAAATAAAATAAAGGTCTGTCAACAACTTAATATGTATATATAGAAAGCATTTCTGTAACAAGAATGAAAATTGTGAGAAATTCTTTTTTTGCTTACTGTTCCTGAACACTAATGAAGAAGGGATCAGAAGTTGCTAAATGTCGTGAAACTGTTAGAAGGTGACCAGCAAGTTTCAGGCCCTTGAGCAGGAGTTGGTTCACCAGAGGGCAGAGCAGGCCTCCCATTATTAATCACTCCCCATTATTTTTCCCTTCTGTGCTTACATTTCAAAAGTTATAATAATCCACTGGTTCTAATTGTTTGGTCTTATCTCCACCACCCCTCAAATCATTACTTTTAAGTTATAATAATCCACTGGTTCTCATTTTTTGGTCTTATCTCCACCCCCCGCCCCAAACTATTACTTTTCTCACATACCAGCAAGCTGTATGAAACACAAAGTCCATGTTTGGGAGGTAAAGACAATATATGTCTAGAGAACTAAGTCATATGACCTAGTCTTATTTTTAAAAGAGAATTTTAAGATTTTGGTGTATTAGATAGCAGTAATCCTAGCTAAGAGTGTACTGGAGACCAGCTAGAGGGAAACTGGACTGGCTCAGTGTAAAGGCCAACAGACCTAAAAACTGCCTCAACTCCATTTTTTTTTAAAAAATATTTTTAGTAGTAGATGGACACAATGCCTTTATTTTATTTATTTATTTATTTTTAGAGAGAGAGCGTGCATTTCAATATTTATTTATTTATTTATTTATTAGTTTTCGGCGGACGCAACATCTTTGTTTGTATGTAGTGCTGAGGATCGAACCCGGGCCACACACATGCCAGGCGAGTGCGCTACCGCTTGAGCCACATCCCCAGCCCCTCAACTCCATTGTTGAAGGACACTGGGAAAAGAATAGATGGGAAGGGGAAAGGAGAGGCTGAGTGGACCATGAGGCAATAATAGGATCTGAAAGTGACCGAGATTTGAAATTCTTTTATTTATTTATTGTATATAAACAGACATTTGGTGTTGAGGATTGAACCTAGTGCCTTATACATGCTAGGCAAGAACTGTACCACTGAGCAACAGCCCCAATCCCCACAACAATACTTTTTAAGGACCAATTATCCCCCTTAAATGTGGTCCAGGCACTGGCTATGTGTTCCATAGGCAGTATCTCATTTATTGTTCACAACAAGCCAATGCCATAGATAAGGTACCTTTGACAAATACTAAGGCTCAGAGAAAGGTGAGGCAATATGCCCAAGGTCACTTAGCTTGATGGTGGTGAATCCAGTCTAAGACCAAGCCTGATCCAAAGCCAAGTTCTAAAACTCTTTCTGTACACTAGAGGCCAAAGCTGTACTGAAGAGAAGACACAACCTCTGCACCATATCTGAATCCTTAGCAGACCCTGCGTATGATGCATGTGAGATTGATCATGCAGGAGAAATCAACCTTTCTTTCTTTTTTCCTTTTTTTGGAACTGGGGATTGAATCCCTCAGGGAAGTTAACCAGTGAGTCACATCCCCAAACCTTTACATATATATAGATATATATACACACACATACATACACACACACACACACACACACTATATTATATATATATTTTGTTGTTGTTGTTGTCGTCGTCAATGGACCTTTATTTATTTAAATGTGGTGCTGAGAATCAAACCCAGTGCCTCACATGTGCTAGGCAAGTGCTCTCTCTACCACTGAGCCACAACCCCTGCTCTCCCCATCCCTTTTTACTTTGTATTTTGAGACAGGGTGCCACTAGTTAAGTAGGGACTCACTAAGTTGCAGACAGAGGCTGCCCTTGAACACTCGATCCTCCTGCCTCAGCTTCTAGAGTTAAGGGGATTACAGGCATATGCTTCTGCATATGCTCTCTTTCTAAACATTTTCATACAGCCTAGTTGGTCTCTAATAGCATTGCCCTTTTAAAAAAAATAATAATTGTTTTGTAGCAATTAACTTTATAGCCAATTTCTTTAATTTAAAAGAATACGGACGGGGCAGCTGGGGTGTAGCTCAGCAGTAGAGTGCTTGCCTCCCATGTGTGAGGCACTGGGTTCGATCCTCAGCACCACATAAAAGTAAATAAAAAAAATAAAGATACTGTGTCCATGTATAACTAAAAAATATTTTTAAAAAATAAAAATAGCTTCAAAATTGCCCTAATTTTATTTTGGTATTAATTTTCTCTTCAACGTTATTTTGAAATCAGAGACTATTACATTGTTTTCCCATTTGCTCCCAAACTCACTCTTCAGTGAAGTTGGAAAGGACAAAAATTACTATCGAAAGGAATCAAACTGTATGTTTTGGTCAGAGAAAATGCTTAAGCCAAACACATTTAAATCAAGATGAAAAATGAGGTAAATCTAGCTGGCTGCAGTGGTACACACCTGTAATCCCTGTAATTCTAGTGACTTGGGGGGGCTGAGGCAGAAGGATCACAAGTTCAAGGCCAGCCTCAGCAATTTAGTGAGGCCCTAATCCATTCACAATTTAGTGAGTCCCTATCTCAAGAAATAATAATAATAAATAAAAAGAACTGGGGATGAAAGTCAATGTTAAAGCACCCCAGGGTTCATTCATAGGCAAGGGGGAAAAAAAAGATAACTCTAAAGAGGCTTTTAATGTTGCTAAAGATGGATATTACAAAGGTTTGTTAGTGCCTTTAAACCATTTCCAAGCGCTAGACCACAGTAAGAAACAGTGAATAGATATAGACATGAAACAAAAACGAGTTTCACAAAATAATGTGAAATACTCTAAACACTTTATATCTACCATATTCTATGCAATAAAAATGCCAGCTGTGATCCACTATATTCATTTCAGAATCCACAACTGGAAAAATACTGATTTAAATGGAGCTAGAGGTTCAAACAAAAAAGAGTCATCTTTAGGGAATTTGCCTGTACTGCTCACTATGTGTTTTTCATATGTCAGTCCTTTCTGTGAGTCCATAATGTGACCCCATGAAAACTAAGAACCTTCAAGTGGGTATAAGCTTTATTTTCTAGACTCGGCTCACATGCTATAGTAATGGCACTGCCTCAGGCACTAGGGAAGAAACAGTATTTATTTATTTATTTATTTATTTATTTATTGGTACTGAGGATTGAACCCAGGTTGCTTAACCATTGAGCTACATCCTCGGCCCTTTTTTATATTTTATAAAGGGCCTCACTGAATTACTAAGTGCCTCACTAAGTTGCTGATGCTGGCTTTGAACTTGCAATCCTCCTGTTTCAGCCTCTCAAGCTGCTGGGATTATAGTGTGCACCACCATGCCCAGCAAGAAACAGTACTTACGACTAAAATCCATGATGAATTTCAACCTCAATCACTCCCCTCTTGACATGGAATTTTTTTTTCTTTGTAGCACTGGGGATTGAATTCAGACTCTGCCACTGAGATACATTCCCAGCCATTTGTTGTTGTTTTTTGGAGATAGGGTCTCACTAAGTTGCCTAGTCTGGCCTGGAACTTCCAATCCTCCTGCCTCAGCTTCCCAAGTAGCTGGAATGATAAGTGTGCACAACTACACCTGGCAACATGAACATTTTATGAGCCTCCCAAACAAGAATCTGTCAGTGTAGCCCAGAGTCCAGGTCACTGTTCTCCCTGCATTCTTTAATGCTGAGGGTGCTAATGGATAGAAGAATGGCTAAATAAAGGACAGTGGCAGGACAATAGGCTTGTATTAGCCATGAACTTATGGATAAATGATATTTGTTATCAGAAAACAAAAGCATCCTTTAAGCCCTGTGAACTTTGACCTGGAGCTGCCCTGGCCTCTGTTTACCTAAAAGTAAATGTAAGCAAGTTTCAGTGCTTCCTCTCCCTGCCCCAACCTGCTTTCACTGACATGTTTTAGGAAATGAAGTCAATCCTGAAGAATCTCAAAGGGCAGAGAGATTCCTGAGCTGAGTTCTCAAAGGTCTGCATGAAAGATTTGAGGTGGTCGAGCTGCTACATCCCATAGAAAACCCCATTAGTGAGGCTGCAGAAGCACTGCCAACACGCCTCCCTGTGAGTCTATAATGTGACACCAAGGGCTCTGCCTCCACTCCCACGTGTGCTTCAATCAAGCCCTATTCAGAATTACAAAGTCCAGTGACCTCAAGTGCCTCTGGAAAGGCACTTGCACTGACTGGAAGGTTCTTGTAAGAATTTTGACAATAACTTTAGATCATTTTAAAGTTGGTGTTAAGCATTATTATTATTATTATTCTAAAAGAACCCTATTTCTCTCATTTATAGGCAGACCCAGAAAGTGGGGCCCATGGGCCTAGCATAACAAGAGCTTGGACCCTGGCCGTAGGTCTGCAATTATAGCCAACGCAGACATGGGCCCCAGGCCTGGCTCTGGAGGCCCAGGTAAGGGTGGTGACTCACCAAGTCACTATAGTAATCACTAGAAATGTCAAAAGTCTTGGGTTGGGGATATAGCTCAGTTTGGTAAAATGCTTCACTCACATGCACAAGGTCCTGGGTTCAATCCCAAGCACCACAAAAGAAAAAGAAAAAAGAAAAATGTCAAAGGTCTTTATTTAATTACAGACCCTGTCCCTAAGTCCAGAGAATGGTTCCTAGAGCCCTAATTATATAGAAACTCTCATGGTTTTTCAAATTACCTTATTTGGAACTCTCGGGATTCTTTGTACATGCTAGAAATAAAGGGAAAATCAAGCTGGGAGGGGTCTGAGTCCTCTACCCAGCTTTCCACCCAAACCACACCACTTTTCTCTTTCACATCATGAAATAACTGAATGGCATATTTTTTTTAAAATTAATTGCTTTTTGATATGGGATCTTTCTATGTTGCCTAGTCTGGCCTCATGTAATCCTCTTTTCTCAGTCTCCCAAGTAGCTGAGACTACAGGCTTGAGCTGAATGGCATCTTTTTTGGTTTTTCTTTTTGCAGTAGTGGAGTTTGAATTCAGGGCTTCACACATAGTAGGCAAGCTCTGAGCTACAAGCCTGGTCTTTTTTTTTTTTTTTTCCTTCAGCTGTTGACGGACTTTTATTTATTTATTTAGTAACTTATATGTGGTGCCGAGAATCAAACCCAGTGCCTCACACATGCTAGGCAAGTGCTCTACCACTGAGCCACAACCTCACCCCAAGCCTGGTCTTTTTTGTTATTTTGAGATAGGTCTTGCTAACCTGCCAATGCAGGCCTCAAATGTACAATCCTTCTGCCTTAGTCTCCCAGGTAGCTGGGTGTGTGCCAGCATGCCTGGTTTGGATGGCATCTTTATTTTGTTAAAATCTGGAAACCACTGACCCAGCCCAATATCCTGCCAGGATGACCCCTGAAACTCTTTAACATCTCTGCCCAATTTTATTTCCTTTAATTTAGAAGAGCTTAATACCATCTTGTAGCCTCACAAGTTCAAAGCTGCTCTCAAAGGCAGCTGTTCCCAAGTTGACAAACCAACTGGCTGACTCAAATTACAAGCCCTTATATACATACCTTATGTTTGTAACAGAATTGCATAAACTGCTTGAAAATTACAATCCTTTAAGCCCAAGTTTTCTTTTTTTTTCCTTTCTTTTTTTTTTGTAGTTGTAGATGGACAGCATGCCTTTGTTCTGTTTCATTTTTATGTGGTGCTAAGGATTGAACCCAGTGCCTCACACATACTAGGCAAGTGCTCTGCCACTGAGCTCAGCCCCAGCACCCCCAAGGTTTCTTTTTAGAGGCAAAACCGTTCTCTACCATTTATCAGACTCAGAAGGAAGATTCTAACGACTCCTTTTCCCCTGCCCTCTGCTTCCCACCCACCATAAGACTGCCCTGCCAGATGGCATTTCAGCAGTCACCAAACGAGACAGACTTACTTCCTCTGCTGTGTCCTTCTCTATCCGCACTATCTTGTTTTCCCAATAGATTCGCTGAGATTCCAGCTGGCTTGTTAGTAAATATGAATACTAGAAATAGAGAGTAAACAACAAAATGTAAGTCAATTCTGTCAGTCTCTGAAATCCAATTAAAACCTGACTTTGATCAATAGAATAAAAGTAACCATCAGAATGTAGTGGTTTTGGTTTGTTTTTGAGGTGCTGATAATTGAAGCCAGGGCCTTGCACATACTAGGTAAGTGCTCTACCACTAAATCCCAGCCCCAGCAACTTTTTAAAAAAAATATATAATATATACATATTTTTTTAGTTATACATGGACACAGTATCTTCATTTTGTTTATTTATTTTTATGTGGTGCTGAGGATCGAACCCAGGGTCTCATATGTGTGAGGCGAGCACTCTATCACTGAGCCACAATCCTAGCCCCCCAGCAAGTTTTTTTTTTTGGTATAGGGATTGAACCCGGGGCACTTTAACATGGAGCCATATGCCACATTCCCAGCCCTTTTAATTTTAAGTTTTGAGCAGAGTCTCACTAAGTTACTGAGTCTGGTCTTGAACTTGTGATTCTCCTGCCAGTCTCTCAAGTAGCTGAGATTACAGGCACAAGCCACCATGCCCAGCTTTGTTGTTTGTTTGAGAAAGGTCTTGCTTTGCCACCCAGGCTGTTATCAAACTCATGGCTCAGAGCTCAAGGGATCCTCCCACCTTGGTCTCCCAAGTAGCTGGGGTTACAAGCATATGCCACTGTGGCAGGCTCATAAAATGTATACTACTTTTGGTTTCCACTCTTTCCAACAGGTGCTGTGCCAGGAGTCACAGAGATGACGAATTATACTTTGTTTTCCTGGAGCTTGTAACCCAGTTGGGAGAAATGTACATTATAGAAACTTATTCTGGTCCAGCTGACTTTAAGAAGAATCACAATGGGTTTAAATCTACGTACAACTCAGGGATAGGAGTATAGCTCAGTGGCAGAGCATATGCTTAGCATGCATGAGGCCGGGGTTCCATCTTCCATACCACATACACACACACATAAAAATCTATATATAACTCAAAGCAAACCATCCATTAATCAGTCCTTTGGTTAACTGCCTCCACTTGGCTTTCTCAGTGCATGCTTAGCATTAATAGCTCTTATGACACTAGTATGTAGTCCACGGTTTACCTGCCTGCTGCCAGAGTAGACTATGGACTCTCTCAAAGAAAGAACTATATCTTTTTCTTTAACTCCAGAACCTGGTGCATGCTGGATGTCAAGAAACATTTGCTACATGATGGCATGAATAAATGAACAGTGCTGTGAAACTACAGGGAAGGGACAGATAGTATATGACAGCAGCATTTGGTAGGACTTCTGAGAGAAACCAAGATTTTGAGAGGGCTCTTGACAGAGACAGATAAACAGAGATCTGATTGCAGAGACCTGCTGGGCCAAGAGAGTGCTGTGGCTGATCAGAGTCTCTTCAGCAATAAAGAAGTGACACCCAGGAGGCTGGAGTACAGAATACAGAGAGTTAGGGCCTGTGGAAGCCTGTGGGTATCATGTTGAGAAATATGGGCAAACTCTAAGGCCAAGCATTGGCAAAATCAAATCTCCATTTTGGAATACTACTCTAGAATCAGAATGGATCTAAACATGTTTGTAGGCTAGAGAGAAAGGACAATTAAAGAACACCTGTGCCACTAGAATATATGCTCTGTGAAGGCAGGGAGTTGGTTCAGTGCTGTAGTCACAGCATGGGACATAGTGGCTCCAAGGTAGTAGCCTTTAATAAAACAATATTCCTTTCTTCTCTCATTTTTTTTTGGAATTTTTATTTTTTTGTGGGGCTAGGGATGGAACCCAGGGCCTCAAGCGTGCAAGGCAAATGTTCCACCACTCAGCTACACCTCCCACCCAATAAATATTTCCTGAGTAAACAAAATGTGTGTAACATAGTTAACGTGGAAGAGCCATTCTAAAAACTTAAAGGGGATTTGATCTTTTCTCTATCAGTGTAGTAATTTATTGATAGCAATATTGTTCTTATTTTGGGCCATTTTGCTGAAACCATCAGATCTTTAAAGATCTATAGATAAGTGAGTTTTCAAATGTCCATTTCCTCTGAAGGTTAAGGTATTTGTTTTGTTATTTGTTTCTGGGGGCGGGCTGGGGTTGTAGCTCAGTGGTAGGTAGAGTGCTTGCCTAGCATGTGTGAGGCTAGGTAAACTGAGTTTGCTCCTCAGCATCGCATAAAAAAAAAAAAAATAAAGGTACTGTGTCCATCTATGACTAAAAAAATAAATAAAAAATGGGGGGGGGGCTGGGGTTGTGGCTCAGAGGTAGAACGCTTGCCTAGCATACGTGAGGCTCTAGGTTTGATCCTCAGCACCCCATAAAAATAAAATAAAGATATTGTGTCTACCTACAACTAAAAAATAAATATCAATTAAAAAAAAAAGAATCTTTTTTTTTTGCATTTACACAAAATGGAACTTATGTTGAAACTTCTCCTAACTTAAAATAGACTTTATACTATAATAACTTTATGGTGGATGGAATTTACTACTATGGAGAAAAACCAGATCGTACTAATTTTGTTATTTCATTTATATGAATACTCAGAAAATGGCTTTAAGCATATCAGCCTCTAATTCATAAAATATATACTTTGAGTCAACATTTAAACATCCAAGCCTCTAAAGCATAAAAAAACCCCAGTCCAATGTGTACAAAAACACTTCTGGGGATGGAAAGATACTAATGGGTTATCCTCATTCTGATCAAGTCTGTTCAGTTTCCAGCTGCTACTGTGATGCCAAAGGAACATTCTAATTTTCAGTTTATTGCAGCTACAAAAGATAACCAAGATTGTTTAAATTAACTAACCTGAACTGGAAACAACTAGGAATGTCACTTGAAAATAATAAGGCACAGTGAAGCTTAAACTTTCAATAAAGAAAAACAGATGTGCAGAGCACAGTGTTGCCTGCAATTGTGGAGGCTGAGGCAGGAGGATCACATGTTCAAAGCCAGCCTCAGCAACTTGGCAAGGCCCTAGGTAACGTAGCGAGACTCTGTCTCAAAATAATTTCTTTCTTTCTTTTTTTTTTTTTTTTTAAAAAAAGGGCTGGGATGTAGCTCAGTAGTTAAGCATCACTGGGTTCAATCCCTGCTACTCAAAACAAAAACAAAAACAAAAACAGATGGTATAAAAATATTTTAACCCTTCATAGCAATGATAGAAGTTAAAAAAAAAAAAAAAAAGAAGTTTACATGCAAAGTAAACAGCAAAAATTAAAAGTCAAACAACCCTTCCAGTTGGAATAGTAAGAAGCAGTAGGAATAGGTACTAAGTGGTAGCTGATAGGCATCTTACCTCTAACTGTAAGGCATCTATTTTCTCCTCCTGGCAAGTGTCACCCTCACATTCATACTGTACTATTTTTCCATCTGTTTTACTTGCAACCAGTCGATGGACATAATTATCTAAAGAAAAGAAATTAGTCAACCAATGTGGGTTCCTAAAAATGAAAAAGGTCTCCGTATACTTTTAACTGAAAATTTTTGTTTTTACAAGTCTATGTGAAATGTCTTGCAATATTTTTTTAAAACTGGATTAAATCATTTGAATTTTAAAAAATGGGCAAGAGTGGAAGTAGAAACTCCCCTTATATATGTGCAACTGAGGCCACTCCTGGGAAATGGAGTCTACAGGGCACCATGAAGAGTTTTTACAACAGCTGACAGGAAGATGATGCTTCAAGCTGTGAGAAAGTGGAGAGATTCTGAAGGAAAATGTCTCCTTAGAGAATAGATCCAAATTAGAAAATCAGAGTGATGCTCACCTCCGGCATAGTCCCAGACTCGATGGTTAGTGAGCTGCATGGCATATGTGTGCTGTGTCTCTTCAAAGTGCTTATAAGCATGTCGACTGACATATCGCCCACATCCTATGTGCCCGCAAATTAAACAAATCCATAAATTCTGCCAAGGAAGAGGTAAGATCTTAGTTAAACAAAAATACATGAATTAGCCCATTTGGGATGGGAAGGGGCTGATACAGAATGAGACTTAGAGTTATTCCTACAGGAGTTTTAGATAAATATGTTTAAAAATGCAACAGAATGCTTTTATAGGTCAATCATTTTCTCTGATTTCTATGGAATTTTATGTAAACAGCAAAATAAAATTCACAATTTGTCAATAAATGGCCAAGTCTTTTAAAAAAACCCACAATAATAGCATGAAGTATTTTTGCTTAGAAGGCATGTATTTGAGACTCATTTTAATTTTTTGTGTGTGTGTCAAAAAGACTTTAAGCCACACTGGGTAGAAGAAAATCCCAGGCAAATAAAGCTGTATTCATCATTCTTTTCCATAATCCATTACTTACTTCCTGAACACCACACTCAAAACACTTATTTTCTTCTACTGGCTCAGGTGTTTGACAGTACCGGCAAACAGGACACCTATCCAGGATGCAGAAAGATAATGGTACAGATTAGACACAAAAGATGGCAATAACAGAAGAACTGGATTATGTCTTCCTCACTGAGATGCTAAATTATCACTTTCCTGTTATTATTTTTATTATTTGTACATTTATATATGACTTTTAAAAAATATTTATTTTTTAGTTTTAGGTGGATACAATCTTTATTTTATTTTTTTGTGGTGCTGAGGACCGAACCCAGTGCCTCACAGATGCTAGGTGAGGACTCTACCACTTGAGCCACAACCCCAGCCCCTATATATGACTTTTTTAAAAGTATTTTTTTAGTGTAGACAGACATAATATCTTTATTTACTTATATATTATGTGGTGCTGAGGATTGAACGCAGTGCCTCACATGTGTGAGGCAAGTGCTCTGCCACTGAGCTACAGCCACAGCCCCTGTATACGACTTTATTATTCTTTAATTTTTTTTTTTTTTTGTAATTGTAGGTAGATAGCATGTCTTTATTTTATTTTTGGGGTGGGTTGGGGTGCTGGGCATCAAACCGAGGGCCTTATGCTGTGAGGCAAGCACTTTACCAACTGAGCTATATCCCCAGCCCTTACATGTCTTTATTTTATGTGCTTCTCTTTGTACGTGGTGCTGAGGACTGAACCCAGAGCTTTACACATGCTAGGCAAGTGCTCTGCCACTGAGCCCCAGCCCCAAACCCATGATATTATTTACAAGTTCTTTTTTTTTTTTAAATACACTTTTTTTAGTTGTCAATGGATCTTTATTTTACTTATATGCAGTGCTGAAAATGAACCCAGTACCTCCCACATGCTAGGCAAGTGCTCTATCACTGAACCACAACCCCAGCCTTAACAAATCCTTGTCATCTTATGACACTTAACTCACCAAATCTTCAAGACCACAAGGTCAAATGTTATTATTATCATCAATGTTTCAGACAAATAAGCTGAAATTTAGAGAGGTTGAGTAACTTGCCCCAAAACCATAAATAATGAAGGAGCAGAAAAACAAACCCCAAAGACATCACTTTAAAATAACCATTTTGAGCTATTCTCAATCAAAATGAAATTATACAAAATTTTGATAAAGCAGAGGAAGAGGGAGAAATTTTATCTGCTTCATAGCCTTTTCTTTTTTCTTCTTTTTTTTTTTTTTGGTACTTAGGACTGATCCAGGGGCACTTAACCACTGAGCCACACCCCAGCCCTTTTAAAGTTTTATTTTGAGACAAGGTTTCACTAAGTTGCTGAGGCTGGCTTTGAACTTGTGTTCCTCCTACCTCAACTTCCCAAGTCTCTGGGATCACAGGCAAAAAAACCCCTGCTATACCACCTGCCTGGCCTGTTTTTAATATTTTTAAAAATATTATATATACATATATACACACACACACATATATTTTTTAATGAGATCTTTGAGGAGTCTCTCCCAGACACAACAACCTTCCCTCCATAACCACCCCCCCACACACAATCCTTGTCCAGGTTCTGGTCAGAGAACTAGTTCTGACCCTGCCTCTTACAAGCAGTCCATACCACCAGTCGGGGTACCATCTCTACCCTCCAATCTTCACTTTGAATTAGGTACACTTATATAATGTGCGACTGAGGCCTCTCCTAGGAAATGGAGCCCTCGGGGCACTTATATACATGTGGAAGCCCCCTACACTGTGCTTCCTGGGCAAGGACCTGCATTTAGCTCCTTCCCATCAGCACCCAGCACTGTACTAAGTATATGCCAAGGCTCAAATAAAACCCATTCACAGGCTAGGGTTTTGGTTCCATGGTAGAGTGTTCACCTGGCATGCATGAGGCACTGGTTCAATCCTCAGCACCACATAAAAATAAAGACATTGTGTCCACCTAAAACTAAAAAATAAATATTAAAAAAAAAAATCATTCACTAAATGAGCTGCATGCTTTTGAATGCAGATACCTGCCTCACACCCCGCAAGGCAGACACAGCAGAGAACAAGCCAAGTGAGGTCCTCGCTCTGGGAAGTTGGCACTCTCCTTCTAACCTTGAGGCCACTTGTGGGTGAATAGAGATTCCTATGGACTTTCATCCCTCCTAACTTCTGGACCTTGGGAGTGTGATCTTTCCCTTCCCATGCACAACCCCCCACCCCCACTGTGTTTTCTTGCTCCTGCTTGTCACCTGGTTAACTCCTACCTATTGTGAGAGTGTCTCCAATCATAATGCTGAACATTGCACCTTTGTAACAGCTGTTAAGGCTGTGATTTCACACTTAATTGTGTGATTACTTGATTTTCTATTTTTCCCTCTGAACTGGGAAACCCATGAGGCCAGAAGCTGATATAAAGCTTCTAGCTAAGTCCTACAGTGCAGTTTGCAAAGGGAACAACCACCCTCCATTTAATAACAGGTGGGAGAAAAGGTCCAGGTTCCAACTGTTCTTTGAAGCATGTTACCTACAACTTAGGCCTCCTGTGCCTGGGGAATTAGGATACATAGGTGTGTGCTTATAAATGTTGACTGCTATTCTGACTAGCTATCAAGCTATTAATAGCACCATAAAGCTAAATATAAGGTTGTTATAGTATGGTTGATAAGAAAGTGAAATTGTAGATATCAAACACAGGCCATAGAAGAGATTGCAGACCTAAATTCATTTTTTTCCCCCAGTGCTAGGGATAAATCCCAGGGTCTTGGGCATGCTAGGCAAGTATTCTGCCACTGAGCCACACCCCCAGCCCATGACAGGTTTCACCTTAACAAAAGAGTCTCAAAGCCAAACTCTGTATTCCTTCCTACCCCCATTCCATCTCTCAGAAGGAATGAAGAGCTCATGCTGCTCTGGGAAACTGCACAAGTGCTGAGAGCCATGACACATGGCATTTTTGGTTGAAAGGTGACCCTGCTCGTGGATTAGGGTGGCTCCGGGATTAGGGTGGATCCTGTTGGATTAGGGTGTCTCCAGGTTTAGGGTGGATCCTGCTTAGGGTGGCTCCAGGTTTAGGGTGGATCCTGCTGGATTAGGGTGGCTCCAGGTTTAGGGTGGATCCTGCTGGGAATAGGGCATATCCTGCTGCCTCAAGCGCCCACTGCTTGAGTTCCCATTGAGTTCTCTCAGGGTTCTGAGAGAATTGGTACGAAGAGCCTGGTGGAGGGAGTGTATTTTCCCAGAACGTGCGTGTAGAGAGCGGGTGAGAGTTCGGGAAAAAAGAGTTGCTGTTGGAATCTACAAGTTTGTGTGGTGGCTCGGTTATTTTGTGCCCAGCCAGACTGCGGCACACAAGGATTCAGAATCAGTATCCTCACTAAGAAGGACTTCCTCAAGAATGTGAATTCCCAGTGAACAGAGGAAAGAAGGTGAAAATTGGTGGTCTCTTATGGTGAAAGTTTGGTAGAGTCAAACACTTGGAGTGGTTCATTCTTGGTGGTGCTATTTTTAATTTTGGGGAAGGGTCATAATGGACTCTGATACAGTAGGGGACAGCCCTTGCACTCACGTCGTGTCGTCCCAGCGCTGCAGACATTGGCTGTGGAAGCTATGGTTGCATAAGGTGGTGAGGATGCCATTCACAGACTCGTCCATTCGTTCCAGACACACTGTGCACTTGGGGAGCTCAGTCAGGTCCATCACAGGGAGGCTGGCACCCTGCAGGAAAACATCCCACTCTGTCCTTCAGCCATCATTCCATGACTTTTTTTTTGTGTGTGTGGTACTGGGGATTAAACCAGAGGTGCTTAACCACTGAGCCACATCTCCAGTCCTCTTTATTTTTTTTTATTTTTAGAGAATTTTTTAATGTTTATTTTTTAGTTTTCGATGGACACAACATCTTTATTTGATTTTTATATGGTGCTGAGGATCGAATCCAGCACCCCGTGCATGCCAGGCAAGCGTGCTACCGCTTAAGCCACATCCCCAGCCCTGCTCTTTATTTTTTTGAGACAGGATTTCACTAAGTTGCTTAGGGCCTCGCTAAGTTGCTGGGGCTGGCTTTGAACCTGTGATCCTCCTGTCTCAGTTTCCCAAGTCACTGAGATTAAAGGCATGTGCCACCACACTCAGCTATGTTTTCTAAAACAGTTTTCCTGGGCTGGAGTTGTAGCTCAGTGCAGAGCACTTGCCTCGCATGTGTTTTCAACATTATTGTTCTGTGCAAATAATTTAAAGTGGTAAAATTTTCACTCACTTATTAATTCAACAAACACTAGTGTAATATGGTTTACATTCTCAGTACTGTGCTGGGCACTTGGAACAGTGGTGAAGACAGCAGACATGAATCCCTGCCCTCGTGGAGCTGGCTTTCCAGGAAGGAAGACTGCTGCCAAAACCTTAACACACGGAACCAGATTCCTAGCTCAAGCTCCAAAAGTCTATGACCAAAATACCCAAAGGGATAAAAGCAGAATAGCAATGGATCTGAAGACTTTTCCAGAGTAAATTATAACTTAACGCTTTCTACTTAGTGATGATAGTATCAATTGCACCGACTTAACTTATTTACGCATTTAACACATACTTCTTGAGTCCTTGCTATATGTGCCAGACATTGTTCAAGGTGTGGAACATTGGTAACCAAAACCAAATCCAGTATGCACCCCAAAACAGCCATTTCTTGTACTTATAGATCTTAGAACAGACAAAAATTTTAAAAAGTGCAGGGAGCTTAGAGGGGGCATGACCACAAGGCTGGACTAAGGCCCTCCCAGCCAGAACATGAGCAGCAATTATCGAGACCAGGGTAGGAGGCATACATACGCATGGGGACAAATGGAGAAAAAGCACATTCATTTACAGTCTCTGAAGAACAGGTGCTTACAGGGACTCTCTCAAGGTAGTCATGTTCAGTTATGGAAAAGAATCTTAAAAAGCAGGCCTTGTGCAGCACTTGACCCAAAGGAAGCCCAATTTTATCACTCATTAAATTTTATTTCTCCTAATCTAACGATAGAACAATCTACCCAGAAGTTATTTCCATCGATCTGATTTCAGGTAAAAACACTTTAAGGTTTACTTTATTTGTTTGTTTTGGGGTACTTGGGGTTGAACTCGGGGATACTCGACTACTGAGCCACATCCCCAGCCCTATATTATATTTTTTATATTTTATTTAGAGACAGGGGTCTCACTGAGCTTCTTAGTGCCCTCACTTTTGCTGAGGCTGGCTTTGAACTCATGATCCTCCTGCCTCAGCTTCCTGAAGCACTGAGATTATAGGCGAGCACCACTGTATCTGGTAAGAATTACTTTAAAAGAAGGAAAATCTTTAAAACATCAGAGCTAAATTTGCTGTTTTATAAAATGATTTGAGGGAACACATATTGCAGGACAGGTTCCCATAGAAAATGACAGATCAGAGCAATTATAAATTGCTATAGAAACAGAATAAAAATTAGGAAAGGGATTAGAGTTAATACTTCAAACAAACAAAATGTTTCTTTTTGACTCTAGGAAATATGAACCTCCTGCCTTAGCCTCCCAAGCTGCTGGGATTATAGGCATGCACCACTGCACCTGGCATAAATTCTCTGTCTTAAAGGGGCTTTTACTATATTCATATGGTTGAGCAACCATCACCACTACATAACTTTAGAACATTTCCATCACCCCAAAAAGAACCCCTTACCTGTTGGCAGTCGCTTCCCATTCTTTCCCCCAGGCCCTGGTGACCACTTATCTATCTTCTGTCTGTGTGGTTTGGATTGCTCTGGACATTTCCACAGACTGCTTAACTTCTGATTTCATACCAATCTGCTATATTAAAGATAACAAGTATTCAAACTTACATCTTCAGATTTCAGCACTTCAGCCCTTTCCACATAGACCAGTTGGCAAACATCATCTTCGATTGAGTTGAACTGACGACCATTGCATGCCATATAAAAACTATCTGCATCAGCCTATGTGCACCAATGGGAATAAGGAAAAAAATTAAGATAAATATACTGAAAGTTGATTTATATTCAAAATGCATGGCTTCAATCATACTCATCAACTTTTTTTCTCCCTGTTTTCTTTTGGTACTGGGAATTGAACCCAGGGATGTTCACCAGTGAGCTACATCCTTAGCTTTTTTTATTTTTTGGGACAGGGTATTGCTAATTTGCTAAGTCTGGTTTTAACTTGCCATCCTCCTGCCTTAGCCTCCTGAGCAGCTGTAATTACAGGTGTACACCATTGCACCCACTCCTAATTAGGTTCTTAAAGCTGATGGTACTTATGAGCTACTTAGGAGAGAAAAGCAACCACTAGAAATAGCATCTACTGGAGCAGGCTGGTAAGCCAGACAAACTCTGTAGATCAATATCCTACAATCTGACAGTGTTTCCTGGGCTACATAAGAGTTTGTACTTGAACTGGAAGAAGGTACTAAAGCACAATAAGCTGA
This sequence comes from Marmota marmota marmota, assembly GCF_001458135.2. Lineage (NCBI taxonomy): Eukaryota > Metazoa > Chordata > Mammalia > Rodentia > Sciuridae > Marmota > Marmota marmota. The sequence goes on from NW_026000138.1 coordinate 4,159,513, forward strand.
GAGCTAGAACAATTTTAATATTCAACCAGCAACAGTCAACATTTCCCTTCATAGTTTTGTCACATGCACCAGCTGAGATAAAACATTTCTGCAAAGATTGGAATGAAATCATAAGTGATGATTGTTTTGGAAGAACTCTTATTTCTCTCTTCTTTTTTTTAATCTTTATTTTATTTATTTATTTTTATGTGGTGCTGAGGATCAAACCCAGGGACTCATACGTGCTAGGCGAGCGCTCTGCCACTGAGCCACAATCCCAGCCCCTCTTTTATTTCTTAAAGTCAATATTCATGTTAAATAATGAAAGACCATTACAGGATGAAAATAATCCTCTTCTTCAATAAAACAAATACTACATCAGAGTTGGATAAGGATCCATCAGGAGTGTCCAATACCAGAGGCCAAACTCTTGGTGAAGGTCAAGAGATCCAAGAAGAACCAATCATAGGGTTCTGAATCCCACAGCCACTGTAGACTTCTCCAACGGCTTTTAATTCCACTCCGACGATGTAATTCAATTGTGGGGTTTTGATTATTTATGCTATCTTTATATGCTTTGTTTATGCTTTCTCAACACACTCTACTGAGACAAGCAGCTGAAGAAGGATGACCAATTCTGAATGCAGTATTTTTATTGGAGGTGGGAGGAGAGCTCTCCTGAAGGAAACTTCAAAACATGTAAATCCAGTTGTTGGAAAATAAATCTCCTTAATCCTAAGCAGCAAACCAACAGTGGCTTCTCTTCCTCTTTGGGGAGAACAGCCTTTTGGTGAAACATTACTGGGTAAGTAAGTAGCACAGGGAACTCAGGATTCATGTACTGAGGGGACGTTCTACCTGGAACTCAGGCTCAGCTCATGTCTTCACGGCCTCCAGCACCATCAGGAGCTGGTTGCAGTTGCTGAGGAAAAGACCCCATCAGATCTGGAGCTCTGTAAATGCTCACCAAGCTATGAGGTCTCCTCAGTGGAAGGGCAGAGGCATGTGAAAAAACCATTCAACACCAAGTATTCCTTTCTGAGAGGAGCTGATAATATACCAAAGAAACATCCTTTTTTGGAAATGATAACATCTATAAATAGCCAAGATTTCTAATTTGAACACACTAGTGTCTTCTTTAAAATTTCAGTATTAGGGCCAGGTGTGGGAGTGCACACCTGTAATCCTGCGACTGGGGGTGCTGAGGTAGGAGGATCACAACTTTGAGGCTATCCTCAACAATATAGAGACCCTGTCTCAAAATAAAAAATAAAAAGGGCTGGAGATATAGCTTGGTGGTAGAGTGGCCCTGGGTTCAATCCCTAGTACTATCAACAAAACAAAACAAAATCTTATTCTTAGGGATGGGGATTTAGATCAGTGGGTGAGGCAATGGGTTCAATCCTCAGTATTGCAAAAGAAAAAAACTTCAGTATTAGAAATTTAGCTTTGTTCAAATATTTACTGAACACCTACTGTGTGCCAGGCTCTGTTATGCACTGGAAAGAGAATATGAAACAAAGTACACGTGGTTTCTATTTCAACCCATTATCAAAATGCACAAAGGCTCACTGGAGAACACAGAAAAAACAACTCTTTTAATTAAATTAAAATGTTTGCACGGCAGAGAATCAAAAATTTAAAGGAACCCAGCTTTTGTTTTTTTCTAGTCTCTCTTTTTTTTATTGGTCTCTTGAGAATAAACTCAGAAAAAGACAAATCCATTATGATTAAGTTCCTTCACTGTCACAGTGATCAGTTACAGTGTTGAGAATACATGTTTCTTCTAAAAGGAATAGCTACCTAGGCTGTGTTAACTAAGCATGCCAGTGAAAATGAGCCAATACACTATAGAGAGATTATCTGTCCTTTCCTTATCATCAAAAACAATAAAATTGAACTCCTTCCTGATTTTTATGTCCTAATGAATTAAAAATTCTTTATCAGTCAGTCATGGTAGCACACGCCTATAATCCCAATTACTCAGGAGGCTGAGGCAGGAGTATTGCAAATTTGAGGCCAGCCTGGGCAACTTAGCAAGACCCTGTCTCAAATATAAAAGGATGTAAGCCAAACGCAGTGGCACACGCCTATAATACTAGTAGCTCGGGTGGCTTTAGCAGGAGAACTGCAAGTTCAAAGCCAGCCCCAGCAAAAACGAGGCACTAAGCAACTCAGTGAGCTCCTATCTCTAAATAAAAAAATACAAAATAGAGATGTCCCTCAGTGGTCAAGTGCCCCTGAGTTCAACCCCCAATACAATACCCTAAAAAAAAAAAAAAAAAAAGGAAAGAAAGAGGTTACAGGGCTGGGATTGTGGCTTAGCAGCAGAGTACTTGCCTAGCATGTGTGAGGTCCTGGGTTTGATCCTCAGCACTACATAAAAATAAATAAACAAAAACAAAGGTATTGTGTATAACTAAAAGAAATAAATATTAAAAAAGAAAGAGGTTACAAAAGATACAGGGAAGGCTTATGAGTTCTTATTAAAAATTAATTACCTGGTGAGAAAAAGAATGGAATAAGAATGTAGAGGGTGCCCAAGCTATGGAGTCAGGGTGCTTGGGTTTGAATCCTAACTCTGACACTATGTGTCCAACTTTGGGAAGTGACTTAGGGGTGCCTGTTTCCTCAACTACAAAATTTGAAAGTACCAACACCTCATGGCATTGCTGAGAGGATTTGAGATAATGCATGAAAAGCACTTGAAAGAGTCTGGTATCTAGTACATGCTCAACAGTTGATGGCTACTGAATCTATTATTAGATTCTCCAGTATTAATTTAACAACTTCAAGTCTTATAGCAAGATGGTGTTATTAGGTCTTAGAAAGTTCTTGATATTTTTGTTTTCTTTCTTTGTTTTGATAGGATGGGTCTTGATAGATGACAGGGTTCAGACCCAAGATGAGATGAACAGTAAATAGTACAACTATGATACCAAGGTAAAGGGCTCTAAGAAGAAGGAGCAGTAAGCTGTTTCGCACACTTAGAAAATATTGGTTAACTGAGCAATCTGCATTTGGTCAAAAAGAAGAAGTGGGGCTGGCGGGTAGCAGTGGTAGAGTACTTGCCTTGCATGTGTATGGCTCTGGGCTTAGTCCCCAGTAATTGCAAAGAAAAAAAGAAGAAGAAAAAAAAAAAAACAGAAGTGGAAAGGATAGTGCAGATGTATAAAGAAAATCTACTAACAATAATAGAAAATATCCGAAATATTATCTGCACATTAAACGAATGGCAGGAAATTTGTAGGTTTACTAAATAAACGTTAGTGTAGTTTACTTAAATGTAGGTTAGTGTTATAGATTTATTAGACTCCCTGACAAGCCTAAACATTTTTTCCCTATGTACATTTGTAACTCTTTGTATAACTTGCTGATTACCCTTGGAGAAACATAACTGAAATATTGTTATTATACAAAGGCTTGTGAGCCGGGTGCAGTGGCACACATCCATAATCTTAACAACTTGGAAGGCCGAGAAAGGAGGATCATAGTGGAGGCCAGCATCAGCAATTTAGCGAGGCCCTACACAAAGTAGTGAGACCCTACCTCAAACTAAAAAAATTAAAAGGGCTGGGAATGTGCCTCAGAAGTAAAGCAGCCCTGGGTTCAGTCCCTAATAACAACAACAAAAAAAAAGTCAGACCTGTAAATAGTGACTGTCTCTGTTCCCCACACCTTCATTATTCTCCTACTAGAAGAGGAATTTGTCCTAGCGATTCAAAGTGAATCCATCCCTACTCAGTCATTTATTTTTATCTGTGTAATCCTGGGCAAATGATTAATCTCTCTCTGATTGGCTGCTTCATCTGTGAAACAAAGAATAGGATCACTCTACCTTGAAGGGTTACAGTGAAGATTAAATGAGATGATACATGCTGAGCACTGAGCACAGTGAACAATACAAAACAAAAGCCACTGTTTTCTATTATGACCATTATTGTTACACGTACTACCAGGTTTAATTAGTTTAAGGTGCCACTTTCCCAGCTTCCAAAGCTCCTCAGACTTCAGAAGGCCTGATGACAGTCTGTAATATCAGGTAAATGCTTTTCCATTCTTCATGGGAACTGTAAAGTCTACAGGACAGTTGAAACACTTTTTAAACATCTCCCTCAATGGTGGGATACTTTGTAAAGATTAAACAGCCTGTACCTTCTTGTACATAGAACTCCACAACAGAGGGGCCCAGGTAACATGTACAAACATAATTCAAATTTCTCTTAATTTCCTCCACATGCTCACTGGATGGCTGCCACTGATCTCAACTCTGAAGCTCTGTAATGAGGAAAGAGATGGCAAATGGCCCTTGTGTCATGTGCTCCCTTTCACCTACAAACTCTGATGACCAGAGAGGAAACAGCAACTGACCCTATAAACCCACTCATTTCTTTGTTAATCAGCAAGCTGGAAGTATTTGGGACAAATTCAGAAAGGCTATTTATCAATGAGGCGAGAGGTTTTGTTTGTGGGTTTATAGTGCCAGGGACTGAACCCAAAGGCTCTCTATTTCTGAGCCCTTTTTATTTTTGATTATGAGACAAGATCTTATTTAAATTGCCTAGGCTGCTGGCCTTGAACTTGTGACCCTCCTGATTCAATGGAATTTATAGGTGTGTGTCACTGCAGCTGGCTGAGAAGTTAACTTTTGAAAAAACTGCCTTTCAAAATCTAATGTAAACAAAACAACCAAAAACCTAGTAAAATTCCAATGGAAAAATACAAAAGGCTATTAAAAAAGAGAAACAACTGAATGAATCTAAGGATCACCTTTTAATAACCTGAATAATACTTAAAGCTTACCTCATTTTTATATTCACATACAAATATGCATGCTTATAGGGATGAATAAGCAAAACCAAGAGAATATCTTCTAACATCTTTAGAACTGATGTACATAGAAAGTGCTATTTAAGTGAAATGAAGCGAATGGCAAAACCCTCCTACACCAAATAGCATCTGTTACAATGCATAAGCACTTTTAAAAACTGAAAATATCCTCATTTGTTCTGTGTTTGTCTCTATTGTAATAATATTCAATCAGGACTTTAAAATATAACACTTCAAGTCATGTCACAGAATCCCTTTTGTCACCAAATTTTAAATTTAAAAAAATAAATTTTATTTTCTAAACTATGTCAAAAAGCACCTTGTAAAAAAGAAAATGAAAGAAATAAGGTAATAGCAAATAATGCAATAGTGTCAATTTCAAACGTTTGGGAACTACTGCTTTACTGGAATTGTTACTACTGCATAAACAACCAAAAACCTAGATTTCATATCCAATCAGATGCATAAAAACCTCTGGGTATCAATTACAATAGTATTTCTGCCAATTAATTTAGAAAGACATCTACAGTTACAATACCCTCAAAGATATGTAAGTCAAGAACCTTAAGTGAAAAATGTTGTAAATCACACACGGCTAGTATCATACAGTTTCAAAAACACAAGTTTTTGTGGCAAAGAGATTTTTAATATCTTAACTTTTACCTGTGCACTAAACTTTATCAGCACCATATATTGATTTGGAGTAGAGTCTCTGATGATTTTCATTTGTTCAATTACTTCATTAAATGGGGCGACAAACTTCATAAGGTCATGACTGGTCATTGTAGCAGGGACTGTGAGAATACACAGCATGGCACTGCGCCTCACATCTTCTTTTAAGGAGGTCATCTTACTAATAAGACAATAATTAAACTGTCTTGAATAGATGAGGTATAGTTAGTTCGGATAACACTAATTTGACAACTTATGTCCAAGAAAATAGGAAGAAATAAAACTTGTAATATTTAAAAAATAAATTTAAATAGCTTTTCATTTCACTTAAAAATATACACTAGATGAGTAATACAAAATCCCCTAAATGTATCTGTAGTGGATGTTAAGGCAAGTTTATTAAATTATTTTATATGTATATACATACACATATATATATACACAACCACATATATATGTGTATATATATCCCCCCACCAAAATTTTCAATCTTTAGTTAAAGACCTGTTATGGTTAAAATGTGCATTAGGGAAAGTCAGTTCATCTTTTATTCTGATTAGTTTTTGAAAAATAGTCTGTTACTGGGTAACTTAAAAGTACAACTCTAACAAATTTTTCTCAAAATGTCTAGAAGAAAAATAAAGCTCTAAATCTAAAAGAGAATTCTACACAACAAGGATATTACAGAAAGTGTTGCTGGGAAGGACAAGTTGGAAGGGAGGGGAATGAAAAACTTCCCACAATGCAATTTGCTTCTGAAATGCTGCAAACTCACTTGACAGCTGTGATCCAAAATGGCTACTTGAGTATTTGCTGTTTTCCCAGGAGGGACCTGGCAAACAAGTTAAGATAAGGATAGCCTTTAAGACATTAACTACCAATTATCAGCCGGGTGAGATGGTGCACACCTATAATCCCAGCTACTTGGGAGGCTAAGGCAGGAGGATAGTAAGGTGGAGGCCAGCCTCAGCAATTTAGCGAGAACTTGTCTCAAAATAAAAAATAAAAAGGGCTGAGGATGTACTCAATGGTACAGTATCTCTGGGTTCAATCCCCAGTATTACAAAAAAAACCCAACCAAACAAACAAAAAAACCCTCACAAAAATCAAACCACCAACTCCTACCAATTATCCAAGAAGCTGATGGTCTAGTTTGTGAAATATCTAGCCAAACGCTTCCTTCCCTTGGGCCTCCAGCAAGGTTTGTTTATACCAAATACCACAGGAAAAATTTTTTTAAAAAGTAATAAATATTAGGATTAGTTAACTGACTTCTTAGTTCTTCCTTCTTCCTTTCAATCCTCCAATCATCATCCATGACTAACCACTAAGACAATATTTTCCAAGGTATTTTATTAAGTGTTCCTACACATTTCTTTTGTGAGAAAAGCTTTTACCCTATCCACAAGATCAACCAAATGTAAAACATCTAAGAATTCCCTAACACACAATACATTAAAGTACTACCTTTTTGAAGCTTAAAATACCTACCACCTCCCTTCTAGCTAAAAGAGTTTTCTCTATCCCAAGGCAAAAAACAGACCTACCCAAAAGAAAAATATTTTTCTTTTTTTCTTACTTTGTCTTATATAGGTGCATAATCCCATGAACTATTTCAACAGAAGGATTTCCACTGAAGAATGAAATCTGGTCTGGAAGCTGTTTGGATGGAGAATCAGGAGCTGCATTTATGCAATCTTTACTTTGATCTCTACTTCTCTGCACAGTGACGGATGCTTCTGAAGACTTCTTTTCTTCCATTGCATCTTTTACCTCATCTTTCACAAATCAAAAATTAGCAGATTACAAACAGTTGGAAATATGCTAAAGAATTCTAATTGATTAAAATTTCAAGTTAGAACACTAAACTCTGACATAGAAAATATAATATACTGCATTAAGAACTATGTTCACAGAAAGCCAAATGTGGGCACATCCCAACTTTAAAGTTCATTAACAGGGCTGGGGATGTGGCTCAAGCGGTAGCGCGCTCGCCTGGCATGCGTGCGGCCTGGGTTCGATCCTCAGCACCACATACAAACAAAGATGTTGTGTCCGCCCAAAACTAAAAAAAAAATAAATATTAAAAAAATTAAAAAAAAAAAAATAAAGTTCATTAACACCCTCAGAAACTGGAGGATGGCTTTTACATCCAGCAGTACCATAAAACAAGCAGACATCTTCCATCACACACTCCTGAGTGGGATAAACATTCAGGGCTATTTTGTTTGAAAACCAAACCTACCAGTTCTGACCATCCCCATGCCTGAAATGCAGAACATATCCACTCCCTCAGTTGGAATGAGCTGGCAGAGCAGGGGAGAAACAATATGCTTATCTGGATGCACTTATGATCTATTGCTAACTTAGGTGGTAAGATGCTCTCCTCCACCAATGAGGGTTGCAAATATAGCTTGTTAGGATTTTTTTTTTTTTTTTTTTTTTTTT
>NW_026000138.1:4167460-4209008 GCF_001458135.2 Marmota marmota marmota
TTTTTTTTTTTTTTTTTTTTTTGAGATAAGGTGTTGCTATGTTGCCCACGTTGTCTTTGAGCTCCTGGGGTCAAGTGATCCTCCGGCTTCAGTCCTCCAAGTGGCTGGGGCAATAGGCATGTGCAATGCATGACCAGATTAATTTAGAAGAAACATTTAGAGATGCCGAAATGTGCCTTAATGACCTCATGTAAAAGCATGCAAGCAGTAAAGATAAAAGTATGCTCCAGGTTAACATTATGAGTTCACAAAACACGTATAAAACAAGTAACTGGAAGCTCACATTACAAAAGAGTCCAGAGTTTCTGAAAATATACCTGGGTTGGACTTCATAGTCTCAATGATTACATCTGTCATTTCCCGGCGGCCAAGGTGCTGATGAATGATTGTTGCTTTTTCCCCTGGTGACTTCCCTTCTAAACAGGCAACAGCTGAAGCAAGTGTCTTCTTTTTGATCTCCTCATTAGACATTTCCCCAGCTATAGAATATATGAATAATATCTGAACATAAAACAAGCTCCTCTCCATTCTCAATATCCCAGTCAACAGATTTCCCTTTTCTTTCTGCTGCTCTCCCCTAAGATGCCTTTTCAGTATCCATCTCACTCACCTCTGGGACTCCAGCAGTCAGCAAACAGTCAATAAGCTACCACTAACATAAACTCACAAACAGGGTTGTTTTGGTAGAATCAGGCATTTTAATGTAAATCAACAAGAGTCAGCTTCAGAGAAGGTTCAACAAGGACTATGTTTAGATGAACTAACATTTTAGTAACTGGTTAAACTGACCCTGGATTGGGCCTAAATTTCAAAATCTTTAGAGGTCTTTTTTTTTTTTTTTTTGGTGGTACTAGGGATTAAATCTGCACCCTTGCACATGCTAGGCAGACACTCTGCCACTGAGCTTCATCCCTATTCATCCCCCTTTTAAATTTTAATTTGAGACAGGTCTCACTAAGTTATCCAGGCTGGCCTGAAACTTGTAATCCTGTCTCAGCCTCCATAGTTTCTGGGATCACAGGCACGTGCCACTGTACTGGGCTAGAGATCTGTTTTTAAACATCCTGGGTCACTGACATGCTATGGATCAAACCACGTAAATCTATCATTTCTATCTTAATGAAACACATAAACGAGAAAAGGAATTTGGTGTCTCAACTAAAATAAGCTCTGTGAGTGCAGGGATAAGGCTTACCTTGCCCATCACTGTACTTTGTGTCCAGCACACAATGGAGAGTTCTCTAAATATATGTTAAATAAACAACTACACAATTGACTCACGCAGATGTCTATGTGTGGCAAATTCCAATTTGGTTGGCTTTCAGAACTAAGGGGTCACTTTTAGCCTTTAAAAGGTCCTAGTAGGAAAGGGGATATAGCTCAGTGGGAAGGTGCCGGCCTAGCATGATGAGGCCAGTACCACCAAAAAAAAAACAAAAAGAAAGAAAAGAAAGAGAGAGAGAGAATTAATTAATTAAAACAAAAAATCCTCATAACCTTGAATTAAAACATATTCATCTGAGGCCAGGCACGGTGGCCCACGCCTATAATCCCAGCAGCTGAGACAGAAGGATCAAGAGTTCAAAGCCAGCCTCAGCAATTGCAAGGCACAAAGTAACTCAGTGAGACCCTGTCTCTAAAACACAAAACAGGGCTGGGGATATGGCTCAGTGGTCAAGTACCCCTGAGTTCAATCCCTGGTACCCCACAAAAAAACATATTCATCTGAAACCAGCCTGGGCAACATAGTGAAATCCTGTCTCAAGAAAATAAAAAATAAAAAATCAGTCATCTTTAACTTGCAGCTCCAAAGTTGACATACTTGGAGTAGTTTTCAATGATGACATCCTTACTTGCCCTACTCCCATATTCTTGTGAATTTTCTCGTTTCTCCTTACCTTTGCAGAATTTATCACAGTTATAAACCTACACTTATTCTTTACTTATTTAATTATCTGTCTCCCCCATGAAACTGCTGGTGCATTTCAGCAGAGACCATATCCGATTCTGCCCAAAACCTAAGCTCCAGCCATTATTGAGCATTTAATAAATATCTCTTGAATGAATGTTGTTATCAGGTAATCTTTTGAGGACCCAGGAACAGAGCATAGCTGCATTCCCCACTAAGATGGCATGTGCTGGGGTTGAAGGGCTCATTCTTAAGTCCAGCTCTCAGGGTTGGAATCCCAGTTTCACCACTTACATGTATCTTTAGGCAAATTATTTAATCACTGGGTCTCAGTTTCCTTGTAAAAGGTCCAAACTATCCATCTGCCTTAAGGTTGTTGCCGAGGTCATTAAAGAAGAGGATGCACACAGGTTTCCAGTGCAGTGCTTGGATTTAGGAAGTGCTCGAATTTTATTTACTAGGATTATCGTCATGAGGCACCTCAGGGAAAAGGAACAGTTTAATTAAACCAGGGACCATCAGAGTCGTTGGGGACCTAGTCCCTGCTTTCACGAAGCCTAGAGAAAAGCATGTGAGACAAATGTATCACTCGACTCAGGCGGGGCAGAGAAGGAGACGCGCTAGGTGAAAGCCCTCGGAAAGGCACGGGAGGAAGGGCCCAGGAAGGATTTCACATCTAGAGATGACATCTGGGAAGGCCTCCTAAAGATGGATAAAATAAGAGGATCCCAACCACCTCTCGCTTCTGCCTGAGGCAGAAGCCCTCGTCACGGCCTGTCCCCGGACCCACGTTTCGGGAAGGCGAACCCCGGGGCCCAATCCCGGCCACAGGTAAGGCGGCGCGGCACTGGGACTCACCCGCGGCGCTGAAGCCGAAGCCAGCGGGAACGGCCGAGTGTTCCGCGAGCTCCAGTCGGATGACAACCAGTGACACACTCATAGGGCAGGCGCTGGCCGGCGAGAGCTCCGGCGGGCTCAGACCAGGCTGGGAGGCGAACGGAGAGGCCGAGCGGCCCGGGGCCGGCAGCGCCGCGGCTGCCTCAGCAGCACCAGTCCCTCGCGCAGCCTTTGGAGCCACAACAACCTGCACTTCCGCCTCTCGGCCGCCGTCTCTGACCCGCGGGGTCACGCATGCGCACACAAGCGCACGCTCTGATTGGGCGAGGCGGCGTGGGGGCGGGCCTGAGTGGTTCCGGACTGGAGCTCCGGGAGGTCGGAGAGGAAGGACAGGTTTGCGTTTGCTGGAGTGGCACCCCCGAGAAGCCCAGCGGTGGGTTTGCGCCCAGGCCCCGATTAACCTCTACCTGCCCGAGAGGCTTCGTCTTCAGCCCACCTCGGCTGGCTAGTGCCCGGCTCCGCGAGATCTCGAATTGAAACCCGCGCTATGCTGAGGGTTTTTGCGTTTGATCTCTCTCTCCAACCCTAGGAAGGGTTGCTTTGTGTCAGGCCCACTTTACAGATTCGTACGCTGAGGCTCAGAGAGGTGATTCCCACCCCATGCCTTCGCAGATGTTTCCAGAAAGCCTAGACACTGTCGGGGGCCCTCGAAATACATGGGTGAATGGAGCAATCACGGTGTCTACTTAGGCAGTTGACCTTCATCACTAGTTGTGTGATCTTTGAACTAATCGTTGTAGAAAGTTGGGCTAATATTCTTAAGTGGTTGTGAGGATGAAATGAAATGATGTGTATAGAGATAACGGTAGCGTTCTTTTAGACTGTCAGATTGCTCTTAGAATATAGATATTGACAAGTTACAATTGATGCATATATGGCATATACATGACAGGATGCTGCTCTAGGTATATGATATGAGCATATATAAGATGTGTCACAGTCATCCTGGACATGTCTAGGTATATGGATTTTCTATATATGTGTAACACTATCACATGATATATCCATATATGTAACTTGTGACTACACCCACCACTTGATATATCCATATGTGTAACTTGTGACTACACCCACACGATATATCCATATATATAACTTGAGACTACATCCTATGGAATGTCTCATACCCTCTTTAAATCAGAGTCTCTCAGCCTCTGCACTTTTGACATTCTTTGAGGGTGTGTAAATATGTATCCTGGACATTGTAGGATGTTTAGAAGCATCCCTGTCTCTGGCCTGGTCCACCAGATGCCAGTAGCACTCTTCCCCCGTGGTGATCACTAGAAATGTGTCCAGATATTGCCAAATGTCCCCTGGGGCCCAAATCACCCTCTATTGAAAATCACTGGTTTATGTGAAAGTGCTTAAACATGTACAAATACATGAGACTTTATGTGAACTTTTTTGGATGTGATAGTACTGGATAACTTTTTTTTTTTTGGTGATGGTTTTGGGGATTGAACCCAGGGCCTTGCACATGCAAAAGCATGCACTATACCACTGAGGCACCCCCCCAACAGCCTAAGTTATAGATAACATTTACTGGTGTGCTAGGTACTAATGAGTGCTTTATCTGTTTTATCTAATGCAAAGATAACTTTGTGAGATAGGTACTATAATTGTCCTCATTTTACAGAGAAGGAACCTGAGGAACCCCTCTCTCCAACCCTAGGAAGGGTTGCTTTGTGTCAGGCCCACTTTACAGAGTCAAGTGTTCAGGATCTCACACTTAGTAAGTGGCAGAGCTAGAATTTGAATGGAACATATCTATTTCAAGAGCCCAAACTTAATATCTTTACTAAAATATTGTCTTAATGTGTAATAACAAACACTGTGTGTCTAGTCACAAAAACAAGTAGCAAATCTATACTACGCCAATCTCAGAGAAACACAGGGAGGAGATGACAAATATTCCTTGTGGTTTATAAGATTCCAGTTCCAGAGAACTAAAATTTTCAGCCAGAAATGTCCAAGTTGGATACATTATAGTTCTTTGTGACTGCCAACCACTAAGACTGTCCCTAGCTTTTTCCTATTTTCTGATATATTCAGCTTATGCATGTTTACTTTGTGCAGTTGTGCCAGGGCAGTGGGGTAGGTAAAAGAAAGTAGGATAGGCAAAAGAAAGTACCCAGAGATAGCATGTGAGACATGTAAATTATTGGGGAAAGTGTATGAGAGTTCAGCAACTGCTTCACAAAGAGTTCAATAGCAATAGGCTGAACAGATAGCACATGTACCTCAACATGTTTCACCAAGCAGTGGCTCCTCTACCTCATGATGTTCTATCCAATGACAGCCAGCTGAGCAAGTGACATGTATCCTTTCCACAGTGCCCCCAGTTCCATGTCTGTTGCTACTGAGAGGGGTTTTATGTGTTAGGCTGCAAAAACAGTAACTTCATTGGTATTAGCTTGCTTAGTTTGTATCCCAAGGAGCAGATGTCCTGGAATACAGGAAAGAAAGTAGCTTTCTACAGATAACACTAACTTGCCTTAGTTTCTAGTGGGCCTGAGAGAAAGCCAGTGTCCTTCAAGATCATATGTATTTGAACTTTCCAGCCTAGGCTTGCTCTCCTGGTTCTCTTAACATGGCTAAGTTTTTGGGAATAGAAAGGGTGCATTCAGGGACATGGTGTTTTTACTTTTCCCTTTTCTTTAAAGTAATAAAATGCATCCTTCTATGTCTAGAAAGGCCTCAGGGGATGGATTTATACAAAGATGAATAAGATAGTCCTTGTCTTAAGGGAGTTTACAATTATAGGAACAGATAGAAATGAAAACAATTCCTGAATAATGGAGTAAGAGTTCTACTAAAGTACAGAGAAGGAGCAATGGGAGGGGAAAAAGATGCCTTACTCTTCTTAGAAAAAGAAAGAAGCTTCTATAAGGAGATAAATCTAAAGCTGTGATGAATAAACAAATGGAAATTCATGAGGTACAGCCCAGGAAGGTGTTCTAGTCAGCACAGGACATGGCGAGGTGTGAAGGGATGAGAACTTAACAGCACTTTTTGCTCTGAAGAGAGCATTCTTGGCAAGTAGCTACAACAGAACTGTCATCTGAAGGCGGAGGATTAAGCAAGCTGCCTGTGGGAGCATCGCCCACATGTCCATTAGCAGGAGAGTGTGGAGGACAGTTACTTCAGTTAGGAATTATTAAAGTTGGCCCTTCAGGCCCCAAAGACACTTTTCATCTCTCTCTCTCTCTCTCTCTTTTATGTTTTTTTTTAGTTGTAGAAGGACACAATCCCTTTAATTAATTAATTAATTTTTATGTGGTGCTGAAGATTGAACCCAGTGCCTCACACGTGCTAGGCAAGCGCTCTACCACTGAGCCACCACCCCAGCCCTCATCTCTCTTAAACCCTTGCACAAGCCATATTTACATGTTCATGAGCCTATAAATAAATTTGTCTTTGTATCATAAACTTTGGCATTGGCATAGAAACGTAAGTAAAACCAAAAATGTGGAGATCATCCTCGAAGTTTTTATATTTTGAAAATTACTCCAAATTCAGCAAGTTTCCAATGCCCAAGAAGCATATTATGTCATTTTCAAGATTTACTGTTTATGATTCCTTTTTTGATTTTTTGTTTTATTTTATAATATTTATTTTTTAGATATAGTTGGACACAATGCCTTTATTTTATTTATTTATTTTTTTAATGTGGTGCTGAGGATCGAACCCAGGGTCTCGCACGTGCTAGGCGAGCGCTCTACCACTGAGCTACAACCCCAGCCCCAATTCCTTTTTTTAGATGCTTACTTAGGTTTTTGACTCTTTAAGGTTGAGGCCAGCCTGAGCAACCTAGTGAAACCCTGTCAGAATATGCAGATTTAAAAACAGCTGGGGATATAGCTCAGTGGTACAGCACTTGCTTAGCAGACACAGGCCCTGGCTTCAGTCCCATAAAATTGTAAGTTGTCTTGCCAACCTGATTGGCTCTAACCTGGTTTTTAAAAAAAACTATTTTGTGTGTGTGTGTGTTTACTAGGGGTCAAACCCAGGGCCTTCTGTGTGCTATGCATACTCTTTTTTTTTTTTTTTTAAGTTGTAGTTGGACATTTATTTATTTATTATTTTTGTGTGGTGCTGAGAATCAAACCCAGTGCCTTACATGTGTTAGATGAGATCTGTACTGCTGAGGCACAACCCCAGCCCCATATGCATACTCTTTACCACTAAACCACATCCTCAGACACTCTTGCCCCACCTTTTAAAAAATATTTTTAGTTGTAGATGGACACAATAATTTTATTTATTTATTTATTTATTTATTTTTATATCTTTATTTTATTATTATGTGGTGCTGAGGATCGAACCCAGTGCCTCACGCTTGCCAGGAGAGCGCGCTACTACTTGAGCCACATCCCCAGCCCCAATAATTTTATTTATTTCTTTATGTGGTGCTGATATTTGAACCCAATGCCTCACATATGTTAGACAAGTCTACCACTGAGCCACAATCCCAGCTCTCCTTTTTTTGAGATGGGCCCAGGCTGGACTCAAACTCCTGCACTAAAGTGATCCTTCTGCCTCAGCCTCTTGAGTAGGTGGGACTGTATAGGTGAGTGCACTCCACTCTGCTAAAAGCCTTGTTTTTGTGGCATTTTTGGGGATCGAGCCCAGGTTTCAAGCATACTAGGCAAACACTCTCTCACTTATTTAACAGCCGCAGCCCTTTTTTATTTTTTATTTTGAGACAGGGTCTTGCTAAGTTGCCCCGCCTGGCTTTGAACTTGGAATTTTTCTGCCTCAACCTCCTGAGTTGCTTGGATTGCAGATGTGTGCCACCATGATCAGTAGAAAAGCTTTTCAACTATGAAAGCACATAAAAAGCTTAATGATTTTCAAGAGAAGAATAAAAGTTGGGAGTCCCCCAGTTTTTTATTCCAAACTTATAGAAAATGTGAAAGAAAAGACAGTCATCTCCCATATACTTTTTTTAATACCTTTATTTTATTTCTCTTTATTTTTATGTGTTGTCAGGGATTGAACCCAGTGCCTCATGAATGCTAGGCAAGTGCTCTACCACTGAGCCACGAACTAGGGCCTCCCATATACTTTTTAATCTAGATTCATCATTAACATTAATCTCAGTTCATGTGAATATAGGAATATATGCATATATCAACATACATGCATATATGTATGCGGTTCTTGAACCTTTGTGTGGGGTGGTTTGTGTGTGTGCGCACGTGCGTGCGTGCGTGCGCGCTCACACGTGTGTGTGATACATTCCAGGGATGGAACCCAGGGCCTCATGTATTCTAAGTCAACTCTCCATCACTGAGCTCTTCCCCAAACCTTTTGAAGGTGATTTTAGAAAAGAGTCAATGGGGAATCATTAGGAGGCTAGGGCAGTGATCTGTATGAGAGATGATGTTTTGATGATGTGATGGTGACATCCTAAGTACTAGGAGGAGGGAGGTACAGGATGTCTTGGGAGAATACAGGAAAGACTGGTAAACTGCAACCCAGGGGACCATTTGGAATTAGCCAGGAAATTGTTGCCAAGTATTTCAGGTCAAGGGAGCAACATATGCAAAGACAGGCAGGAGGTGAATATAGTATGTTTAAGAAAACTGCACGTGGATACTTGTGTTGGCTTCTCTCCCTGGTTGAGGTGAAACAACAGGGTGAATTGAATTGCTACAGATTGGAGGGAAGCAGATCTTAGGGGGCCTTTAAAACCAGGTTAAGGAACTGAAAGTTTGCCTTAAGGGCAATAGAGACTCACTGAGGTTTTTAAATGGGATTAAGATGTGATCAGATTTGCAGTTCTGAAAGATTATTCTGACAAATGAAGAATGAATTGGTAAGAGGTTTGAAAAGAGGCAGAGGGAGCAGTTAAGATCCACAGACAGAGGGCTGGGGATATAGCTCAGTTGGTAGAGTGCTTGCCTTGCATGCACAAGGCCCTGGGTTCAATCCCCAGCACAAAAAAAAAAAAAAAAAAAATCATGGACAGGCAGAACGATGACAGTGAGAAAGGGAAGGAGTGGAATTGACAATGTTGAGAGCAGCTGGCCTTGCCATGGCTAAGCTGAGATGGCAGGAATTCAGGGCTGAATCTCACTTTTTAGCTTGGGCAGCTGGGTGGATGATGGAGCCATTTGGTGGGCAGTCAGGGAGGGAGGAGACACTGAGATCAATTATTGATGTGGTTTTTGAGACACTTGTTGATCAGTTGGCAATGTCTAATTGGCATTCCTAAGCTCCAGGGCAGGGGCCTGCATAGAAGTAGTGAGGTCAAGCTGTGCCCTGTGCCTTCTTCTCACACAGCCTGAGCTCAACATGTGCATAAGGAGGCTTTTCCAGTCCTCCTGTCTCCCCTGGACATGGAGAGCAGCTTTCATGAAGTCCGTGCAGTGCAGGCAGCAGAGGACCCACCGATGGACACATTCTGGGGGTGGCACCTACAGAGCGGTGATTTTTGACATGGGTGGAGTTCTCATTCCTTCTCCAGCCAGTGTGGCTGCAGGTGAGCTTTTCATTCTTTTTCACATGGGGGCTGAAGAATGTACGGTGAGAGGGGATAGGGGAGACACATCTGGGCAGCAGCATATCCCAGAGGGCAGTGCACTGGCCCTTGAATCAAATTCCAAGCATTACTTAGTGGTTGAGTGTCTTGGGCAAATTGTTCAACTTCTCTGAGTCTTTAGTTTTTTCATCATTAAATTCAGATTAATAATGGTACCTACCTCCTTGAGATTTGAGGAAGAGTTAAATGAAATAATCCACTGGCATAGCACAGAGTGCTCAGCTCATCCCTTGTTCTCAGTAAACAACAAGCTGCTGTGGTTATTGTAGTTTTGATGAGAATTTAACTACCTTTCCCTGGGAACAGTACTACTGAAATCTTGAATGCTGAATGAAATTCCCCAGTGGATCACAACCTTTTCTGCTACCTCCCTTACAGTGTTAACTTTTGTTTCTCAAGCCCTCCCTGGTTTTCCTTCTTTCTCCTCTCTGTTCAACTTACATTAATTAGTTCAGTTTGGGTTTCAAGTTTTAGAAATCCTAACAAAACAGGAACTGAAACAAGATAGAAGTTTCTTTCTTTCTTTCTTTCTTTTTTTTTTTGTTCACAAAAGCCCAGGTATATGTCTGGGACTGGGATGTAGTTCTGTAGCATTAGGAACCCAGGCACTGGCTCTCACTTACTGTCTCACTCTGTCAATGTGTGTAGTACTGGGGATAAACCCATGTCCTGAGCATGTTAGGCAATGCTCCACCACTGAGCCACACTCCCAGTCCAACTTTGGCTCTTTTAATATTCTCTTCATTTCCTAAATGGCCTTGAATTTGTGATCCTCCTGCTTCAGCCTCCCAAATAGCTGGGATTATATGTGTGTGCTACCATGCCTAATTTTTGTGTGTGTGTGTGTGTGTGTGTATGTGGGGTTCTAGGGCTTGACCCCAAGGCCTTTCCCGTGCTAGGCAAGTGCTCTGTGATTAATCTACTGTCCCAGCTTAAATCTTACATACTTTAAAAAAAATTTTTTTTGTAGTTTAGATGGACAGAATTCCTTTACTTTATTTGTTTATTGTTATGTGGTGTTGAGGATTGAACCCAGTGCCTCACGCATGCTAGGCAAGCACTCTGCCACTGAGCTATAACCCCAGCCCAAATATTACATCTTAAACCCGGTATGATAGCAGGCACCTGTAATCCCAGTGGCTTGGGAGGCTGAGGCAGGAATATCACGAATTTGAGGCCAGGCTCTAATTTAGCAAGGCTCTAAGCAACTTGTGAGACCCTGTCTCAAAATAAAAATAAAAAGCCAGTTTTCATAACTGACTAGAAGAACTGAAACTGGGTATGATGTGGCTCTGGGGAATTAGTCAATTTCCATGTGCAAAGAGGTCAGATCCCTTTGAGCCTTACTGAACTAGTTGGAAACTTTTCCCTCAGTCTAGACCCAGCCCTTCTCCTTCATGTAGAATGCCAGTACCTGTGCACCAGCAAAGTGCTGTTGCTCTGTGATTAATGCCCTTGAGTTTGATACCTGGTACCACCCACCCCATCCCCCGCCAATTAAAAAAAAAAAAAGAAAAGTTATACTTACATTTTTTTTTTTTTAACATTTAAGATGGGGGTTAATCAACTCTGGCCCTTGGGCCAAATTACCTGTCATCCAAGAATGACTTTTACCTTTTGAAATAATTGGAAGATATCAAAACAAGTACTCAATATTTTGCCAAGTGTGATGGTACACATCTATATCCAAGATACTCAGGAGGCTGAGGTAGGAGGATCACAAGTTCAAAGCCAGCCTGAGTAACTTGGTGAAACCATGTCTCAAATTAAAAATTTATAAAGGGGCTGGGACTGTAGCTCGGTGATAAGAGTGCTTTGCAAAGTATGCATAGGCCCTGGGTTTAATCTCCAATACTGCAAAATATTTGTTGGCCCTTATTCTAGTTTATACATTTTAAAATCTCACACATACTGTGTGAGATTTATAGACACATTCAGTGTCTATAAAAATGAATTTCTTTTGGAATATAGCCAGACCATTCATTATCCCTGGCTGCTTTTGCCCTATAATGGCTGGGTTGAGTAACTTCAACAGGAACTTTTATGGCCCTCAAGCCCTAAAACATTTGCTGTCTGGCTGTTGGAGAAAGCTTGCCACTTCAATATGAACTTTTTTTTTTTTTTAATATTTATTTTTTAGTTTTCGGTGGACACAATATCCTTATTTTATTTGTATGTGGTGCTGAGGATCGAACCCAGCGCCCCGCGCATGCCAGGCGAGCGCGCTGCCGCTTGAGCCACATCCGCAGCCCCCAATTTGAACTTTTTGGTTGCTATGAAATTAATATGCACATGACAGAAAAATTCTCTTTAACATTGTATTCAGGGAGCATAATGATAAATCAGACTTTTTCATTTTTTGCTACAGTTCTACCTCTTTTTTTTTCTGTTGTTTTATATTCATTTCCCTGATTGTCAGTGGGGTTGAGCCTTTTATGGTGTGTGTGTGTGTGTGTGTGTGTGAGTGAGTGTGTGTGTGTGTGTGTGTGTATTTTTTGGTACTGGAGATTGAACTCAGGGGCACTAGACCCCTAAGCCACATCCCCAGCCCTATTTTGTATTTTATTTAGAGACAGGGTCTCACTGAGTTGCTTAGCATCTCGCTTTTGTTGAGGTTGGCTTTGAACTCAGAATCCTCCTGCTTTAGCCTCCTGAGCTGCTGGGATTACAGGTATGTACCACCATGCCTGGCATTTTTTAGTATATTTATTGCTCACTTGGTTCTATTTTTCTATGAATTGTTCATTTTTTTTGTTGATTTGCAATAATAACTTTTCATCAATTACATTGCTTGTAAATATTTTTCCCTTCTGTGGTGTGTGTTGATTTTATGTAATGTTCTTTGCCGTACCAAACTTTTGTTCTGTTTGTTCTTTTTATGTTTCCTTTCTTCTTTCAGTGTTGGGAATTGAATCCAGGACACACTAGGCAAGTGCTCTACAACTGTACAACTGTATGTCCCTTTATTTTTTGTTTTATTATATAAACTTAATGTTTTTGTTTTATTTTGAGGCAGGGTCTTCCTAAATTGCCCTGGCTAACCTCGAACTTGGGCTTCTCCTGTCTCAGCTTCTCCAGTCACTGAGATTACAGGTGTATGCCACCTTGCACAGCTTGTGTTTTTTCTTTATGGCTTGAGCTTTTTGAGTCTTGGATAAACTCTTCTCTTCAAGTTCATTTAAAGTGTTGTGTATTTTATCTATTGGGAATTTATTTTAAAGTTTATTTATTTTTTTGTACTCCTGAGCACTGTACCAGTGAACAACATCCCTAGCCCTGCTTTTTTTTTTTTTTTTTTTTGGAGCCCCAGTTTCATTAAGTTGCTTAGAGCCTTGCTAAGTTGCTGAGGCTGGCCTCAAACTTGCAATCCTCTTGCCTTAGCATCCCAAGTTACTGGGATTACAGGAATGTACCATCACACCCAGTTTGGGAATTTATTTTTGTGATGTGTAAAATTGGGATTTAATTTAATGGTTTTCCATATTAAAATTCAGTTATGTCTACTCTCGTTTATTGAATTCTTAGTGCTAAAAGAGAATAAAATGCAAAGGAGGGCTGGCTTTGTGGCTTAGTGGTAGAACGTTTGCCTAGCATGTTTGAGGTACTGGGTTTGAGTCTCAGCACTGCATGTAAATAAATAAAATAAAAGTCTGTTGACAACTAAAACATATTTTTAAAAATATTCAAAGGAAACTTCCTGTGCTACCTTTACCCTTCCCCAGGAGGTTCTTGCCTTCTTGCCTTCTGTGGGTATTACTGTGAACATTTGTGTGTGTGTGTGTGTGTGTGTGTGTGTGTGTGTGGTGCTGGGGATCGAACCCAAGGCATGCAAGGCAAGCACTCTACCAACTGAGCTATATCCCCAGCCCACTGTGAATATATTCTTGTTTATCCTTTAAAAATTTTCATGTGTCTGTCTAGCTACACATTGACATATAAGGGTATGTGTGAAACATGTATATGTGCACACATACATTGGATCATGTTCTGCAGACTATTCTGTACCTTTTTTTTTTTTTGCAGTAGTTATTTTGCCAATTTACTTCTTCCTTCCTTTTTTTTAAATGGTGCTGAGGATCACACCAGGGCCTCATTCATGCAAAGTACAACATATACTACCACTGAACTACAGCCCTAGACTTTTGCAGTTTTTTCATATCAGTAGGCATAGGTCTAGTTCAAGAGTTAGCAAACTCTTTCTATAAAGGGCTATATAGACTTTGCATTTTGTAAGCCATAGTGTCTATGTCATAACTACTCACCTCTACAACAGTGAGAAAGCATCAGTAGACAATAGTAAAGGAATAAGTGTGCTTGTGTTCCAATAAAACTTTATTTACAGAAACAGGAGGGCTGAGAGTGTAGCCCAGAGGTATAGCATTTACCTAACATGCATAAGATTCTGGGTTCGATCCCTAGCACCACAGTAAACCAAAAATAAACAAAAAACAAGCAGGAGATTGATTTGGGCCCCAAGACCTATTTGTCGACTCTTAGTTTATACATTTTAACATCTCACACATACAATGTGGTATTCCTTAGGTAGATTTACCCTAATTAATTTAATAAGCCCTTTATTAATGTACAATTAAACTTCCATTTCTTTTTTATTAGAAGCAGTTCTGCACAAACAGCCTTGTTATCATTGTATATTTTTCTAAATATATCTGGAAGAAATTCCTGGAAGTAAAATTACTGTATCGAATGTAGGCACATTTAAAATATTGGCAGAAATTGCCAAACTGCTCTCCATAGAGGTTATACTTGTTTATGCTTTGTCAGCAATATGTGAAGGTGCTGACTTCCCCACACACTTGCCAAATCTGAGACTATGAAAAAGGCCATACAGTTTAGCTCTAAAATTACAGAAATATTTTTGGATTGATGAGTTTTGTTTTGTTTTGTACTAGAGATTGAACCCAGGAGTGTTTTACCACTGATCTACATCCCTATCCCTTTTTATTTTGAAGCAGGGTCTGGCTAAGTTGCCCAGGCTGACCTGAAACTTGTGATCCTCCTGCCTCCGTCTCCCGAATTGCTGAGATGACAGGCATGTACCATGACACCTGGATCTATATTGAGTTTTTAAAGTCTTACTCTTCTCAAGGGACATACATGATATCATTATCATTGGTTATTTCTGAAAAATGAGATTGCTTGTCATTTTACTTTTTTCTTTTGCAATATTAGGAAATGGACCTGGAGTACTTTACCTCTAAGCTATGTCCCAGCCCTTTTTTAATTTTGTATTTTGGGACAGTGTTTTGCCAGGTTTCTGAAGTTGACAGTGAACTTTCAATCCTTCTGACTTCACCTCCCAAGTTGTTGGGGGTTTTGTGCCACTGTGCCTCACTCTTTTTTCATTTTATAACTTTTTATGTTGTCTTAGATATTTTTAATGCACAAGTACTACTTTATTGGGAAAAAAAAGACAGTGTCTTCGTTTCAAAATACACATATTGCCCCTAGAAACTGTATTACTTAGAAACAGAAAACCTCATAGGAGAAAAAACAACACTTATTAAAATGTTCCCAGTACTACACAAATGCTGATTCATCTACTGCCTTTCCTCTTTATGAGCAGAAATTTTCTTATTTGTTCCACAAAGACAGCTTCACCCAAAGTGACTGATTCAGTGTATCAGCTATATTGCTGTAAAGAATTACTCTAGCTTACAAAATGAAGAGTTGGGTTTGGGTTGCTGTCCAAATCTGGTTTGTTCCTATGTATACTTCTTTAGATGTGCTAGGACCAGGTAAATAACCCAATGTGTATGGTCCAGCCAATGAGAGACCAAAGAAGAGAATCTATGCTGTGTTCAGGGTCATCTCAAGTGGTAAGGACCTGAGGCTCAGCAGCACTGTGTTCTCTGTCATATAAATTAGTATCTTTTCCTTCAAAGGTCCAAGGTTGAGATTTTGTTTCTTTGGTGCTGGTTTCAACCCAGGGCCTCATGCATGCTAGGCAAATGGTCTACCACTGAGCTTCATCCCCAGCCATCTGAGGTTGAAGTTTTAGTATTTCGTGTATTTCTCTAAATTACAGATAACATTTACATAGGCATCAGAGTGATACCATAGGAACTGGTATGATAATTCCCCTGAACTCCAGCCATTATTCGATGTATTTCATATTTCACTGTTGTATATTCTATTTACAGAATGGGAGGTACAGAATCGTATTCCTTCTGGAACTATATTAAAAGCTCTCATCAAAGGTGGAGAAAATGGACCCTGGATGACATTTATGAGAGGAGAGATAACAACAGAGGATTTCTTAAAAGAATTTGGGAGACTTTGCTTTGAAATAGTAAGTGGAATATATACCTGCATTTCTTTTTATTATTTTTGCCTTGAAGAGCAATTGGCAATATTCATCCATAACTTGATTAAACTGAAAATAAAGTGAAAACCTAATAACCCATTATGTTTTAATCTACTTAGTCTGTCCCTAGGTACTTGATTTTAACTTCATATATGAATAAGTAAAAACATTCTTTACTCTAAACCCCTCCAGCAGATATTGAAACAGGAGCCATCCACATAATGACTTTGATCCAAAAGCTTATTAGAATGATAATAATTTTTTAAAAATATTTTTTAGGGGGCTGGGATCATGGCTCAGCAGCAGAGCACTTTCCTTGCACATATGGGGTACTGGGCTCAATCCTCAGCACCACATAAAAATAAATAAATAAAATAAAGGTATTGTGTCCACCTACAACTAAAAAAAATTAAAAAAAAATTTTTTTTAGTTGTAGAGGGACATACAATATCTTTGTTTATTAATTTATTTTTATGTGGTGCTGAGGATCAAACCAGTGCCTCACACATGTTAGGCAAGTGCTTTACCACTGAGCTACAGCCCCAGCCCCTAGAATAATAATATTGACCATTTTCTGTGTGCAGTGCTTTGTCCTAAGCTTTTTATTTGCATGAAATCATGTAACTTTCACAGTAGCTGTACTAAAATATAATAGTAAGAGCAGTTCTGTGGTTGGATGATGTGAGCACAGCAGGGCCCCTGAACTGGACACTTAGGATGGCTAAAATGGCCAATTGGATGCTATACATTTTTCCCACAATTTAAAAAAAATACAAAGACTGAGACTTATAAGCATTATGCTAAGTAAAAGAGGCTAGTCAAGAAAGATGGCATGTTATTTGATTCCATTTCTATGCATGTCCTGAATACTCAAAGCTATAGAGAAAGCAGATTAGTGGTTTTCTAGGACTAGGGGTGTTGAGGAAAGTGAGGAGTGACTTTTTTTTTAATATTTATTTTTTAGTTGTAGTTGGACACAATACCTTTATTTTATTTATTTATTGTTACATGGTGCTAATGATCAAACCCAGGGCCCTGCACGTGCTAGGCAAATGCTCTGCTACTGAGCCACAACCCCAGCTTGAGGAGTGATTCTTTTTTTTGTGTGTGGTGCTGGGGATTGAACTCAGAACCTTATGTGTGTGAGGCAAGCACTCTACCAACTGAGCTATATCCCCAGCCCCTCAGGAGTGATTCTTAATGCGTATGAATTTCTCTTTAGGGTAATGAAATATTCTATGATTGATTGTGATGGTTGTATCATTTTGTGTATATGTTAAAAACCTTTGACTTGTGGGCTGTTATTGTAGCTCAGTGGTGGAGCACTTGCCTAGCACATGTGAGGCACTGGATTCAATCCTCAGCACCACATGATAATAAATAAATACATCTAAACTAAAAAAATTTTTTAAAAACCCAAACCTTGGGCTGGGGATATAGCTCAGTTGTTAGAGTGTTTGCCTTGCATGCACAAGGCCCTGGGTTTTATCCTCAGCAACACACACACACACACACACACAAAAAAAAAAAAACAAACCCAAGCCTTTGGCTTATGAACTCTAGGTAGGAAAGTTGTATGGTATGTTAATTATATTTCAATAAAGCTGTTAGGTATGTATTAAGTATATATATATATATATATGTGTGTGTGTATTCATATATATGTGTATGTGTGTGTGTGTATATATATATCTTTATATATGATAGCAAACTGGCCTTTATAGATTCTGAAACATTGTAAGAGTTTTTAAAATCTGTACAGATTAAATTTTAAAACAACAAAATTGACCAGAAACTAAGGTTTATAATGGTAAAGCCTTGAATAATACAAAATTATTAAGTGCCTTCCACATCATGAAAAATATATTCCAAGACTGAGGGTATAACTCAGTGGTAGAATGCTTTCCTAGCTCGTGTAAGGCACTGGGTTCAATTGTCAGCACTGAATAAAAATAAGTAAATAAATAAAATAAAGGCATTGGGTCCACATATAATCAAAAAATTTTTTAAATAAATAAATTGCATTTAACTGGCATCGTGGTACACTCCTGTAATCTGTGCAAGTAGAGACTGAGGCAGAAGGATCACAAGTTCAAGGCCAACCTTGGCAACTTAGCAAGACTTTATCAGAATAAAAGTTAAAAAAAGGGGCTGGGGTTGTGGCTCAGTGGTAGAGCGCTTGCCTAGCACTTAGGAGGCACTGGGTTTGAGCCTCAGCACCACATAAAAAATTAGTAAACAAAATAAAGCTTCGTGTCCATGTACAACTAATAAATAAATAAATAAATAAAAAGTTAAAAAAGGGCTCGGGATGTGGCTCAGTGGTAGAGGGCACCTGGGTTCAATCCCCAGTACCATACATACATACATAAATATTTATAATACACATTCATTTGTAGACAAGCATGCAGAGGCTTAGGCAAGAGGATTGCTTTGAGCCCAGGAGTTTGAGATCATCCTCGGCAACATAGCAACATTGCTGTCTCAAAGAAAAAAAAAAAAAAAAACAAGCCAGGCATGGTGGGCACGCCTGTATTCCCAGCAACTTGGGAGGCTGAGGCAGGAGTATTGTGAGTTCAAAGTCCGCTTCAGTAATTTAGTGAGACCCTGAGCAAATCAGGGAGACCCGGTCTCTAAATAAATATAAAAAAGGGCTGGGGATGTGGCTCAGTGGTTAAGCATCTCTGGGTTCAAGCCCCTGTACCACCCCTCCCCACCAAAAAAACCAAAAAAAAACACCACCACCCAAAACTCCCATACAGAGTTCCAAAGAGGAGCTGAACGATTCAGTTCCTTCAGGCAGCAAGTAAATGAACTGGGCTCTGTCAACCACGGAGCCCTAAGAAGCCAGGAATCAGTATTTTTTTCCCGTGGGTCATGCAGGGCTCTCACTCTTCCTGACCACTGGTTCTTCCCTCCTCTCCTGTTCACAGTCAGAGACCTCCGTGCCCGTGGACTCGT
This sequence comes from Marmota marmota marmota, assembly GCF_001458135.2. Lineage (NCBI taxonomy): Eukaryota > Metazoa > Chordata > Mammalia > Rodentia > Sciuridae > Marmota > Marmota marmota. Next base: position 4,186,100 of record NW_026000138.1, read on the forward strand.
TTTTCTCTCTGCTGACAAGTAAGCAAGTGGCGAAGCAGTTCCCAGTGATGACTGAGGCCATCTCTCAAATTCGATCGAAAGGCCTTCAGACCGCGGTCTTAAGCAATAATTTTCGTCTTCCCAATGGGAAAAGTTTTTTGCCTGTGGACCAGAAACAGTTTGACGTGGTAAGCTTGAGGATTCAAACCAAGGGAAGCATGGTCCGTGCTCTTGCTTCAGGGTGCAACATTGCATCTCTAACCTGAGTTAGGTTCAGACCTAATAGGTTGAAACGGGGTTTTAAAAATTTCACTATGCTCTTAGCAAGGCCAAACATTTGTGGAGTTTGAATCTGTAGTGCCAGGTGGTGATACATGCTGTAATCCCAACGATTTGGGAGGTTGAGGCAGGAGAATTGAGTTCCAGGACTTTCTGGGCAATGTATCAATGCCTGAAGCAACTTAATGAGACCCTGTCTCAAACTCTAAAGTTAAAAGGCTGGGGCTGTGACTCAGTGGTGGAGCTCCCCTGGGTTCAACACCAAAAAGAAGAAGAAGAAACTTCTGCTTTAAAGACCCCCTTTACATTCCCACTTGGAACTTTAGGCTGACCTTAACACAGTCCTTTGTGTCCCCCACAAATCTTAATGGGTCTGTTGGCCTCTTTTCTTCTAAGACCAACTATATTATCCTCTGTTTTTGTGATTTTAATTCCTACATCAGTGCTGTCCGGCCTTTAATGCCTGTGATATAATTTTAACATGTTTGGCTATATTTGGATTTTTTTGTTTGTTTATTTATTTTATTATTATTATTATTATTATTTTGCAGTGCTGTGGATTAAAGCCAGGGCCTGTGTGTGCTAGGCAAGTGCTGTACCACTGAGCTACATCCCCAGCTGTTTTTAAATTTGCATTTTCTGACAGGGTTTCACTAGGTTGTACAGGCTGACCTCAACCTTGTGGTCTTCCTACCTCAGCCTCCCAAGTAGCTAGGATTAGAGGCATGCACCGCTTTGTGCCTGGCTATATTTGTGTACCCTTTAAATGCTTATTTTTGTCTTAAAACCAACAGCAGCATAACTCCAAAGTCCAGAGTGGCAGCAAGTCTTTCAGGGCCTTCCAGAGTTGTGATGGATCAGGAGGCCCCTTCCCGCTGGCTCATTCTCTGTGGATAATCCAAGTCAGTGCCATAGAAGCATCTCACCAAATACCATGAGAATCATGGAAGGCTCTAGAACCCACTGGAGGAAATTTCTCTGATAATTCGAGTATTGTATATTTCACCAGCAGAGTCCCTTTCTGTTTCTTTCCATTCTTGGAAGAGATATTGTGGTTTGACTCTAGAAAGTGGTATGTTCCCTGCCTCTGGTCTATTCCTCTGTGTATTTATACCCTTCATTGGACAGGTGAGATTAAATATTTTCAACTCTGCGTTCCATCAGCATGGCCTGGGAGTTTGTGAAGACACAGGTCCCCTTCCCTGGAGATTGTTGTTAGGTGTGTGTGAGTGGGACCTTGGCATGTTTATTTATGAAAAGTTCCACAAGAGATTATACTGTGCAGTCATGTGTTTCAGTCCCTGAGACATGATGAGGATTCTGTTTGTGATTTCTCCTGTCACATGGCCTCCAGTACTATGGGTAAAATGTACTTTTGGGGAAATTGTAAAATTCTCTGTAAATATGACATTAGCAAGTGCCTTGTTAATTTTGGAACTCACTTAAGTTTCACAATAACCACTAAGATAGGTAAGATGGCTATTATTGTTCCCATTTTACTGATGATTAAACTAAGGCCATTTGGTTGTAAAGGCCACAGTGAAGAAATTTGGTTTTCTTGAGTTTGGCCCCCAGGTTGTAACCCAGAATTTTTTAGTTACTCAACTTACCAAAACAATTTCATTTTAATATTCTAACACTTCTGAGTTGTTCTAATGCATCTCAACTGTCCCCCTTCTGCTCTTTCTCAAAAAATACGCCAGCATGCTTGTGAAAGCTATACCTTTAGGGCCATTGCTCTCTCCTGTCCCCCCTCAGGTGGTGGAATCCTGCCTGGAAGGTATCTGTAAGCCAGACCCCAGGATATACCAGCTGTGCTTGGCACGGCTCGGCCTGCAGCCCTCCGAGTCCATCTTTCTTGATGATCTGGGCCCAAATCTAAAAGCAGCTGCCAGCCTTGGTATTCACACCATTAAGGTAAGCATCATCAGTTTTTGAACGCCCTACCATGTACCAAGAATTAGTGCAAGCACTTTATGCCATCTTTTTACACTTGCAGCTATAGCTTTCCGTAGTGGCTCCAGGCTTCCCCCTTATTTCCATAGTCATCATTTTTTAAAATCAGTTATGTAATCTGTGACTAGTTGCTTGTTTTGTCAGCAGGGAGCAAGACAGACATGTACAAAGAAGATAGTTTGAGCACAGAGATGTGAAGGAGGTGCAGGGCAAACTAAGACGTCTGGGGTGGTGTTCATACTGTCTGAGTGATTTTTTCTAGGTGGGGGGCTAGCAGCTACTAGCCATATGGGTCTCCCCAGGTCATGATGTGAAGCATAGAAGCCATACTATAGCAGGGGAATAGCCAGCTTTCTACATTTAATTTCCATCACGAAGCTGACACAGGGAGGGACACAGCAGATGCTGCAGCCATAGTCTTCTGTCCTCTTGGTACAAAGTAGACTGTGAACTCAACCAGCACTCTTCCATACAGGTAGAAAGTTCAAGGTAGAAGCCAGGCATGGTAGCGCACACCTATAATCCCAGCAGCTTGGAGGCTGAGGCAGGAGGATTGTGAGTTCAAAGCCAGCCCCACGGGCTGGGATTGTGGCTCAGTGGCAGGGCGTTTGCCTAGCATGTCTGAAGTGCTGAGTTTGATCTGCAACATCACATAAATATAATCAAATAAAATAAAGGCATGCTGTCCATCTACAACTATTAAAAAAAAAAAAAAGCCAGCCTCAGCAATGGCGAAGCGCTAGGCAACTCAGTGAGTCCCTGTCTCTAAATAAAATACAAAATAGGGCTGGGGATGTGGCTCAGGGGTGGAGTGCCCCTGAGTTCAATCTCCAGTATCCAAAAAAGAAAAAAGAAAGTTCAAGGTAGAGCCAGGCCTGGTGGTGCATCCTTGTAATCCCAGACTTCCGAGCTGAAGCAAGAGAATCGCAAATTCAAAGCCAGACTTAGCAACTTGGCGAGATCTTGTCTGAAAATAAGAAATTTTCAAAAAGGCTGGGTTGTAGTGCAGTGGTTAAGCACCCCAAGTTCAATTTCCAACCACAAAAAAGAAAGAAATGTAATTAAAAAAACAACAACAAATAAATTAAGTACAGTGTGGTCAGGAATTAAATGGAAGAGGAGACTCATTCTGGTTCCTTGTTAGCTGGCTGCTTGGATATTTATTTCCCTCTGAAGAACTACCCTCATAGGGGGCAGAGAAGAGGCAGGGTTGATGGTGGCTCATGGTGGGTATTCTCTCTGAAATCAGGTTGATGACCCAGAGGCTGCAGTGAGGGAGTTGGAAGCTCTCCTGGGGTTTCCGTTGCGTGTGGGTATTCCCAACACTCGTCCTGTGAGGAAGACCATGGAAATTCCAAAAGATGCCTTGGAGAAGTACCTCAAGGGCTTGCTCGGGACCCAGACCACAGGTATGGAAGATTTGATGTTTGGGTGACTCTTCAAGACAAGGCATTCAGTCTGATTCTCACTTTCAAACCTTGATGAACACGCCAGCAACAGAGAATCAAAGTGGAGAGGAAAATAGCCAAGTGGCCTGGCATGTCCAAGTGCTGCTTTTAGTTTTGCTTGGGTAGAAGCCTTGATCATCCACCTGAGAGTTTCACATAGCAGCATTCACCTTCCAGCAGCCAGCAAGGAGCAGGGAACTTGGGAGTACTTATGTGCACAGGGGGGTTATTGTTGTTAATTTTTTGAAACAACAGCCTGTTTTGTGAAGGTGACTTCCAAGCTTCATGACTTGAAGAAGTGACAGGTTGACTCCACCTCTTCAAAGGCCTGTCTCTTGATCCTTACATTTCACCTTCAGCAAAACAGGAACCTTGTGGGCTTTTGAAGAAATTTCTATTTGGTGATAAAATTTGCTTCACCCAGTGGATCCTCAGAAAAGGCTTTTATTTCTGGAGTTCCACATCAGGTCAGCATCTGGATTCTTGGTAGTGTTTCCACAATGCTGAAGGGCTTGTTGTGACCAGGCCAGCTAACTCAGGCCAACTCCCATGTGAGCCTGCTCTCCTGACCAAGTGAAAGGAATACATGTTCAGAGGTTCATCTTGCTGTCAAGCTGAGGGCTAATTGGGTTCACCTGCACCTAGAGCCTGTGAAGGAGCCACAAAACTCACCTGGTGGGGTGGGGAAGTGCATCTCCTGAAAGCAGCTTTGGCTGAAGGTGAAGGCATCTGCTTAGATCCTTTCAGCTGTCTCTCCGGAGTCAGATGTGGCTTGGCCAAGTGTAGGCAAGGGACACCACAAGGGCACTTTTTTTCTTAGGCCTAAAGCATTCCATTTGCCTGATGGGTTGCCATGACTGTGCTTGTGGTTAATAAACAAAACTAAAGTGCTTTTGTTCATGGGGCAGGAATTGGCAAGAAGGAGAGAACTGGACACCCGTACAAAGTGAGAAAAGATTATGGTGTCAAGTGAGTGGCCTTTGCCACACTGTAGTAGCCTGTGATTCTGGAACCCCACTGGCAGGGTGAGCCAAGGGCTGAGTTGCTGTGGCACCAGGGGAAGGTGCTTTTCTTGTCCTGCCTCCCAGAGTGGGAGGATCTGGATCTCCATTCAGAACTCATTAGAAAGAAGGAATCTTTGGGCTGGGGTTGTGGCTCAGTGGTAAAGCATTTGCCTAGCATGTGTGAGGCACAGGGTTTGATTCTCAGCACCACCTATAAATAAATAAATTAATTAAATAATGGTCTATCAACAACTAAAAAATATTTTAAAAAAGAAAGAAAGAAGGAATCTTTGAGCCAGGTGCACATCTGTAATCCCAGCAGCTTGGGAAGCAGAGGCAGAAGGATGGTGAGTTCAAGGCCAGCATCAGCAATTTAGCAAGGTACTAAGCAACTTACTGAGACCCTATCACAAAAATAAACAAAATTGGAGATGGAGTCGTAGCTCAATGGTAGAGTGCTTGCCTAGCTTAAGTGAGGCCCTGGGTTCTATCCTTAGCACTCCACAAAAATAAATAAAGGCATTGCATCCATGTGCAAGTCAAAAAAATTTTTTAATTGATTAATTAATTTGGGCTGGGGTTGTAGCTCAGTGATAGAGCACTTGCCTAGCAAATGTGAGGCACTGGGTTTAATCCTCAGCACCACATAAAAATAAATAAATAAAATAAAGGTATTGTGTCTATCTACAACTAAAAAAAAAATAATAAAATAATGCAATAAAAAAAGTTTAAGAAAGGGCTGGGGATGTAGCCCAGAGGTGAAGTACCCTTGGGTTTAATCCCCAGTAACAGGAAAAAAAAAAAAGAAGAAAAGCAATATCTGTGCAAACCTGGGCTCCAGATCCTCTTGGAATGTCTGTTTTCTAACTCGCAGGCCCAATGGAGCTCCTTCAGTTTGATCACGGGCAGTCAAACCCGACTTACTACATCAGGCTGCCCAGTCATCAGCTGGTTCTGAGGAAGAAGCCACCAGGGACTCTCCTTCCATCTGCCCATGCGATAGAGAGGGAGTTCAGGTAAATTCTTAGGGGCCAGGGTGGGGGTGGCACCATGCACAAGTTCAGCCCTAAAACATGGATTAGCTTCTATAAGAGAGCTTTAAGACATTTACAACTGCTGCTATGAATCTCCACCGTATTTCAAATAAGGACATGCAATCTAATTTGTTTTGTTTTGTTTTTGTTTTGAGGCAGATCTTGCTATGTTGCCCTGGTGGTCCTTAATTCTTGAGCTCAAGCAATCCTCCTGCCTCAGCCTCCTGAGTACCTAATTTAAAAATATATATATTTATTTTTTAGTTATAGGTGGACACAATATTTTTATTTTTATGTGGTGCTGAGAATCGAACCCAATGCCTCACACATGCTAGGCAAGCACTCTCCCTCTGAGCCATAACCCTAGCCCCTGAGTACCTAATCTTTTAAAAAATATTTTTTAAGTTGTAGGCGGACATAATACCTTTAATTTTGTTTATTTATTTTTATGTGGTGCTGAGGCTTGAACCCAGTGCCTCACCCATGCTAGGTGAGCGCTCTACCACCGAGCCACAACCCCAGCCGCTGAGTACCTAATTTTATTTATAAGTTTATCTTTTCTTTTCTATAACCAAATCTGTAGGAGGCTACACTCTTTTAGAACCTATAAAAGAAAAAAAATGTCAGGGTCAAAATACTTTTTAATCTTGCCCTTTTTTTTGTGGCACTGAGAATTGAACCCAGGGCTTTGTACATGTTAGACAAACACTTTACATCCCAGTTCTGTCTTATGCACCTTTTTTTTTCCTTCTGTACCAGAGGTTTGTTTAATCCAGGTGTGTTTTACTACTGAGCTCCATCCCCAGCTCTTCAAAAAATTTTTTCTAATTTTTTTATTTTAAGACAAGCTCTTACTAAATTGCTTAGGGCCTCACTAAATTGCTGAGGCTGGCCTTGAACTTGTGATCTTCCTGTCTCAGCCTCCTGGGTTACTGGGATTATGGGTATATACTGCCCTTCCTGGCATAAGGACTTTTAAGGAAAGATTGAAATCTTTAAGACCATTAGTGTTTTTTTATTTTGTTTTGTTTTTTGTACTGGAGATTGTACCCAGGGGCACTTAACCACTGAGCCACATCCCCAACCCTTTTTCATAATTTACTGAGACAGGTCTTGCTAATTTGCTGAGGCTGGCCTTGAATTTGCCATCATCCTGCCTCTGCTGAGCCACTGAGTTACAGGCATGCACCACTATGCCCCACTCAAGAACTTTAGTCTTAAGATCAACACATTAAGCTGAGTTTGGTGGTACATGCCCGTAAATAATCTCAGTTACTTGGGAGATTGAGGCCAGAGAGCTACAAATTTGAGGCCAGGCTCTGCAACTTAATGAGACCCTGTCTCAAAATTTAAAAAAAATTAAAAGGTCTGAGTATGTGGCTCAGTGGTAGATAGAGCATCACTGGGTTTAATCCCTAGTACCAGGGGAGAATTGAACATTAGTGGGGTTATAGCCAAAACAAGCATGGCAATGAGTTGGTAACCATCAGAGCTGGATGATGGGTACATAAGGGTTTATTATACAAATCACTCTACTTTTTTTTTGTTTAGACTGGGGATTAAACCAAGGGATGCTTTACCACTTAGCTACTTGCTCAGTCCTTTTAATTTTTAATTTTTATTTTGAGACAGGGTCTTGCTAAGTTGTTGAGGGTCTTGCTAAGTTGCCAAGTTTGGCCTTGAACTTGTGGTCCTCTTGTCTTGGCCTCCTGAGTTGCTGGGATTGTAACCACCACTCCTAGCCAAAGTGCTCTAGTTATGTATATGTTTAAAATTTTCTAGTATAAAAGGTTTATGAGAATAAAGATATTATAACCATCCCAAGTAAAATAGATTGTTTGCATAGAGGAACATTTAAACAAACAAGTTTGAAACAAATCTAGCTCCAAATCAATTAGAGAATTAATACAAACCATGAAAGAGCTCTAGAGTGACTGGAAAATTTCTGTCCTGTTCTTCCTTCTCACTGGCAGCCCATTATGTTCTACAAAAGGAGTCCCAGAGTCATGCAGGAGAATGTGACTCTTGGCCGCCCTCCTTCCACCTCCAGGTTGTTTTCTATCTCTCTTCTTCACTTTTGGGATCTTAGAATATGACTTGTCCAGGTGTTGTGAGGACTGCTGACTGATGATTATGAAGGCTTAGGGGTTCCTCAGAGGAAAAAAGCTATAGCTCTTTCTAAGCATTTATATAGATGCGCCCATGTAATACCAGGTGTGTGTTTGTAGACAGAAGCCCAAGCTGTAAAACTGCTGCTCTCTTTTCTGTGCACAAATTCTCTCTAACCAATCCCAGAGGTACCAAGGAATTTTGGAGTAATAGAACGACATTCAAAATATCTAGGCATGCTGGGTGCAGTAGCACATACTTGTAATCCCAGCGGCTCAGAAGGCTGAGGCAAGAGGATCCTGAGTTCAAAGTCAGCCTCAGTAATTTAGTGAGGCCCTAAGCAACACAGTGAGACCCTGTAAAAAGGACTGGGAATGTGGCTCAGTAGTTGAGTACCCCTGGGTTCAATACCCAGTACTTAAAAAAAAAAAATCCAGACACGCATGGAATTTCCATTGTGTTAAAAAATAAACCATATTTGAAGATAAAACAATGCAGTACCTGCTTATAGATTTGAACTATTCTGAAAAATAATATGATACAATTCATTAAAAGTCTCAGAGTATTCATACTTGAAGATTTAATAATTTCGGGTTGGGGTTGTGGCTCAGTGGTAGAGCGCTCGCCTAGCACATTTGAGGCCCTGGGTTTGATCCTCAGCACCACACAGAGATGAATGGATGAAATGAAGGTATTATATTCAACTACAATTTTAAAAATAAAATAGTAAATAAATACAGTTTAAAAAAGATGTAATAATTTCAATTTTTGGTACCTAAATGACTAATTCTAAATAGGAAAAAAATCTTTATGCATGAATACCCTCACCATAGTGTTGTTTGTTTGTTTGTTTGTTTGTTTGTTTTTCTTCTTCTTTGTGGTGCTGGGGATTGAACCCAGGGCCCTGTGCATGTGAGGCAAGCACTCTACCAACTGAGCCACATCCCCAAGCCCATAAGTGTTGTGTTTTTATTTATTTATTTATTTATATGTGGTGCTAAGGATCAAACCCAGTGCCTCACATGTGCAAGGCAGGCGTTCTACCACTGAGCTATAGCCCTAGCCCCCATAGTGTTGTTTCTAATAATAAAAACTTTGAAATCCACTTGGGGTAGAATAATCAGGAAATGATTATGTAAACCTCAATATATCTACTTGTTTCTACAACAGTAATAGGAGTAGCTAACATTTGTAGAATGTTTAGTACTTACCAGGTGCTATAAGCAATGCTTAAATGAAAGCATTCTCCCAATTCTGATTTGCTGTGATCATGATCCCCACTTTATAGCTGAGAAAAGTGAGATGTAAAAAGGTAAAGGGCACATACAGGGCACACACTGGTTAAAGGAGTGGTAGAGTCTGGCTGCATAGCCAGACACTGGGATTCTATAGCCCAATTTTTTAAAAAAATGTTATGTATTATTATTATTTATTTATTTGTGATACTGGGAATTGAACCCAGGAGTACTTTACTGCCGAGCTACATCTCCAGTCCTTTTTACATTTTATTTTGAGGCAGAGCCTCACTGAGTTGCTGAGAATCTCACTAAGTTGCTGAGGTTGGCCTTGAATTTGCAAACTCCTGCCTCAGCCTCCTAAGTAGCTGGGATTACAGGCGTGTGCCATCACACCTGGCTCTATAATATTAGTGATTATGCTGCTATTATACCCAATTAAATATGCTTTAATAATAGAAAAATGTATATGACAAAAGTTAGGAGAATAAAGACAAATTCAAGTGTATCATTTTTTAAAGACATGCATAGGAAAAAAATACTGGAAATGAACACTTTAAAATGTTAACCATAGTCATGTTTGGGTAGCCTGTTAGTATTCTTCACTTGCACAGAACCCACCTAGCTTTACTTAAGCATTCAAGAAAAAAAATAGGGAGGATGATATGATAAAACATTTGATTTCATAATTTAAATCTTTCAGCCATGGCTGGGTCCAGGGCTCAAATAATGGCACCAGGGCCCACATGTTCTTTCTCTCTCCATCTCTGGTTTTTTCTTTCCTTGAGAACCCCAGTGTATGTTTCTGCGTATCTCCTGAGACTGACTCATGGCCCATTTTGTGTCAGAGGTCTATCCCTGGACTATTCTGTGACTGGGAGGTGCATTGACTAGACTGGTCATGTCTTGATCTTGTGCCCATCTCTAGAACCTGGGTTTGATTCAGTCTCACTTAGACCCTGTGGACTGAGAATGGGGAGGACATTTCCCAAAGAAAAGTCTGAAAAAGCAAAAGGGGACTGGATACCAGGTAGGCAGTAAAAGCAGCCAGTTGGTGATAAGACTATGGGTAATTATCTTTCTTTTAAAATTAAAAATTTTCATATAGTTTATGGAATTCACCAGTAGATCCTTTAGAGCTAGGAGTTTTGGAGAAAGTTTTAAATATTAATTCAACTTAATAAACAGAGTTATTCAAATATCTCATTTCATCTCTTTTTAGTTTTGATTAGTTATAATTTCTAAGGAATTTCTTCACTTAATCTAAGTTGTCATAGTTATTGCTCATAATATTCCTTTATTATCCTTTTAATATGTATAGAATCTGTGGTGATATCCCCTCTTTATCATTTCTGATATTGATCTGTACTTTGTATCTCTCTCAAATCAGTCTAGCTAGATATTTATCAATTGTCTTGGTATTTCCAAATAACTTTTATTTAGTTTTGTTAACTTTTCCTGTTGTCTCTTTTCTATTCCATTTTATTTCTTCTCTTTATTCCTTTATAGCTACTTACTCCAGGTTTATTTTTACCTTCTTTTTTTAAAAAAATTTTTTAGACGTTGATGGACTTTTATTTTATTCATTTATCTATATGTGGTGCTGAGAATTGAACCCAGTGCCTCACACATGCTAGGCAAGCACTTTACCACTGAGCCACAACTCCAACCTAGTTTTAGCTTTTTGAGGTATAATCTTAGATCATTTACTTAAAATCTTCCTTCATTTCTAATAAAAGCATTTAAAGTTATTTCTAAGTACTTCATTAGGTGCATCTTACAAATCTGACCCATTATTATTATTATTATTATTACAGTTGAAATGTTTTCTGATATCTCTTGTTATTTCTTCTATATCTCATGGTTTAATTATAAATGTATTAATTTTGCAATATATGTTTTTATCTAGATATAAGTTCCTAGTTTTATTCTAACAAAGTGTGAGAAATACTCCATATGATTTCAATATTTATTGAAACTTATTGAGATTTATTTTACAGACCAGCATGTGAAAATAATACATGTTCTGCAATTGCTGACCAAATGTTCTATAAATGCCAATCGGGTCAAGTTTGTCAATAATTTTCAGATCTGTGTCTTTAGATAAACCTGATTTTGTTGGCCTATCTGATTACTGACAGAGGGTGATAAATCTCAGCTGTGTGGGTTTGTGCATTTTCATTTTACGTGTTTGAAGTTCTGTTAGGCACGTGTGCACTTAGGACTATAACGTCTTCCCAATGCATCATTCTAAAATGTTCCTCCGTGTCTCTGGTAATTCTCTTGTCTTAAAATCAATTTCATCTGATATTCAAGTATGCCACTTTCTTGTGTTTACCAGTTACACAGTACTAATCTTTCCATCCTTCCATTTCCAACCTACCTATGTTTTATGTTTCAAGTATGTCTTTTGTAGACCTCATATAGTTAGGTTATGCTTTTCTATGCACCCTGACAACTTCTGTCTTTTTAAAGTTTTTTTTTTAGTTGTTGATAAACCTTTATTTTATTTATTTATATGTGGTGCTAAGAATCAAACCCAGTGCCTCACATATGCCAGGCAAGTACACTACCACTGAGCCACAACCTCAGCAACTTCTGTCTTTTTATTGCAATGTTTTACCTATCAAATTTAAGGTAATTATTGATTTGTTTGATTTAGGTCCATAATTTCACTAATTGGTTTCTGATCATTCTACTTGTTTTGTTCTTTTTTTTTTCCTGCAAAAGGCTTAGTATCCCAGAAGGAGGGCCCCCTGGGGCTCACATCCCAATAATATAAATTTCCAGAGAATTGTTTTAGTCTTATTATTTACTTCTGAGTCATTTGAATTTTTTTTTTTCAGTTTTAGGTGGACACAACATCTTTATTTTATTTTTATGTGGTGTTGAGGATCGAACCCAGCGCCCCGCACATGCCAGGCGAGCGTGCTACCGCTTGAGCCACATCCCCAGCCCCATTTGTGTGTGTGTGTGTGTGTGTGTGTGTGTGTGTTGCTGGATTGAATCCAGAACCTCACACATGCTAGGCAAGCACTCAATCACTGAGCCACGCCCCATCCCCAGTGTACCATTTCTTAAATCAGAAAACTAAATTCAAGAAAATGAGCGGTTGTGCTCATTTTTATTTGTTCTGCAGGATAATGAAAGCCCTTGCAAAAGCTGGAGTGCCAGTCCCCAGAGTTCTTGACCTCTGTGAAGATTCAAGGTAAAGTTCAAATGTATTTTTGCCATTTCAAATTCAGACTACAGGAGAGAAAGCCTATTTACTAACTCAGATGCCAGTCTGTTAAATACAAATAAATTTTGGGTCAGAGAAAAAAGAAACTATGCAGCAGACTCCCTCAGAAGTCCAGATCTTGAAGCTATCCTGAAAGAAGAAGACACGTCTGCTCTTATGGGGATTGATAGCAAATAGCTTTTTTTAGCTTTTAAAAAATATATATCCATCTTGTTTCATGTTGCTCTTTTTTAATTAAAATTTTCATTGTGGTCTTTCCAGTCTGTTTAAAACTGCTTTGTAACATGCTTTTTGAGTCTCTCTTTTTTCTCAACTTTTACATTGTGAAAAATTTGAAAAAAAAAATTGGGGAGGAGAAAAAATAACATCCACTTATTTATACTTCATCTAGATTAAAATGTTAAAATTTTCCACATTTGCTCTCTGCATGTGGAGGTAGATATGTGTATGTGCATGTGTATATGTATTTTTTTTATTTGTATGTATGGAATGTTTTTTTGTCTGAACCTTTTGAAGTAAGTTGTAGATAGTATGCATCTCTTAAGAATAAAGATGCTAAGGGGCTGGGGCTGTAGCTCATGATAGAGCACCTACCTTGCTCATGTGAGGCACTGGATCTGATCCTCGGCACCACATAAAAATAAATAAATGAAAGGCTGGGGATATAGCTTAGTTGGTAGAGTGCTTGCTGCACATGCAAAAGGCCCTGGGTTCAATCCCCAGCACCACGAAAATAAATAAATAAATAATAAATAAGTGAAGATATTGTGTCCATCTACAACTAAAAAAATTTTTTTAAATAAAAAAGAAATGTACAGATGAAGAATTAATTATAAAAAAATAATAAAGATGCTTTCTTTCGGGGCTGGGGTTGTGGCTCAGCAGTAGAGCGCTTGTCTCACACGTGTGAGACCCTGGGTTCAATCCTCAGCACCACATAAAAAATAAATGAGTGAAATAAAGGTATTGTGTCCAACTACAACTATAAAATAAATATTTTTTTAAATGCTTTTTTTCCAACCAGAGACAAGAGAGGAATCATCCTCAAAAGGCTGGTTCCACGATGCCCTGAAGACCTCAAAATCTGAGGATGCTCAAGTGCCTTGTGTGGAATGGCATGGCGTTTGCATATGACCTCTACACATCTTCTTTTTATTTTTATTTTTAACTCATCTTTAGGTTACTTATAGTATGTCATTTTACATAGCACCTAACTATTTACGTGGCACACTACGTCAGGGCTATGGAAACAGTTGTTACACTATATTGTCTAGAGAATAGTGACTAGGAAAAACTCTGTACATACTCAGTATAGATGTATATTTTTCCCCCAAATAATTTTGATCAATAGTTGATTAATTCCATTTATGCAAAACGCATAGATCTAGAGAGCTGGCTGTACTTTAATATTATTTAATATCTTTTTAGTCTGTGTTCAAATTTCCTTAGTTAGCCCATGGATATATTTTATGACAGTTTTTCAAATCAGAACAAACATTTAAAATGATGAAATTTTCAAAACTACTTTTTAGAGTAGTAAACTGATTTTTAGTAATGATTAACAAATGGCTTGATGAACTATCAGTGGGTTATTGCGCTACTGTCAGGCAGGATATGTGCCATTCGGACCACTAAATAATGGTGAAAATACCATCAATAACAAGAATGGATACACATTGACCCTTCACTGGACCCAGATACCATACCAGATACTCTATTTGTTCCTTTAGTTCTTAGAACTACCTTTGTGTGTGTGCGCTACTGGCAGCCCTACATTTTTATTGTTATTTTGAGACAGAGTCTCACTAGGTTGCACAGGCCGGCTGTGAACTTGCAATCCTCCTGCCTCAGCCTCCTGAATTGCTGGGATTGCAAGTGTGTGCCACCGTGCCAAGCCTTAAAGTAACCCTTGGAAGTGGATATGTTTTACAGATTACCAACAACAAAGCTCAGAGAGGTTTAGTAAGATTCTCAGGGTCACACTATTAGTAAAGTACAGAGAGGTAGGATTTAAGTCTGGTTCTTTTTTCTTTTTCTTTTTGAGTTGTATATGGACACGATATCTTTATTTATTTATTTTATGTGGTGCTGAGGATCAAACCCAGTGCCTCACATGTGCTAGGCAAGCACTCTACCACTGAGCTACAACTCCAGCCCTTAGGCTGGTTCTTTATGACCCCAAAGCCTCCTCTCTCAACCATGCTGCTTTATGTATTATCACATTTAAGCCCATTCCAATGACTTCTACAGATGGGCCTAAAAGAACAGGTGTGTGCATGTGTGTGCGCATGTGGGTGTGTTTGGGAAGAGTTACTTCTAACACCTGTACTTAGGTTCAAAAGAAAAAGGAAATGTGCAGTATGTAAATATGCATATATCCTTTATGTCCAGTATTTTGGGTCTGAGCTCTTCCCCAGCAATCCACATCCCATCTGTGCACAGAAACTGTAGGAGCAGTGTTGTGGCTGATAGCCTACCACATTATGCATTGGGTCCCTGAAGTTCGTCTCTGTCCATCCCAGTGTCATCGGCACTCCCTTCTATCTGATGGAGTACTGCCCAGGCCTCATCTACAAAGACCCCTCTCTACCAGGCTTGGAGCCCAGCCAGAGGCAAGCCATATACACTGCCATGAACAGAGTCTTGTGCAAAATTCACAGTGTGGACCTCCAGGCTGCAGGCCTTGACGACTATGGGAAGCAAGGTAAGCAGGTGCCACATGGATCTGAATGGTTTGTTAACAACCAAGTGTTTGATGAACATAAGAAGGACTTTAAAATTTAGGTTCATCTTTTTTTTGTTTGTTTGCAGTGCTGGGGATGGAGCCCAGGCCTTGTGTATGCGAGGCAAGTGCTGTACCACTGAGCCACATCCCCAGGGCCACCACCCCAGTTCCTTTTTTATTTCTTATTTTGAGACAGGTTCTCACTAAATTGCCCAGGCTGGCCTCTCACTTGTGATCTTCCTGCCTCCTGAGTATCTGGGATTGCAGATGTGTGCCCCCATACCCAACATGTTCTCCTTTTCATCTATTTTCTTCGTTGATCTTTTTAACAAGGATAGGTTTTTAAAATGTCGTTATGCCAAGATATTACATTTGTATATTTTGTTTCTGCTTTTTAAAAATTTTTTTTTAGTTTTAGGTGGACATACAATATCTGCTTTATTTATTTTTATGTGTTGCTGAGGATCAAACCCAGTGCCTCACATGCGCGAGGCAAGAGCTCTACCACTGACATACTGCCCCAGCCCTTGTTTCTGCTTTTTAAAAAATATTTATTTTATTTTAGTTGTAGTTGAACACAATACCTTTATTTACTTATTTTTATGTGATGCTGAGGATTGAACCTAGGGCCTCGCAGGTGCTAGGCGAGTACTCTACCACTGAGCCATAACCCTAGCCCTCTGCTTTTTTAAAAAAAAATTTTTTTTAGTCGTAGATGGACATGATACCTTTATTTTGTTTGTTTATTTTTATGTGGTGCCAGAATATGAACCCAGTGCCTCACATGTGCTAGGGAAGTGCTCTGCCACTGAGCCGTAACCCCAGCCCATCTACTTTTTTTTATGTATGAGAATTCCAGTTTCTTCTCATTCTTGCCAGCATTTGATACTATCAAGTTTTATTTTTCTTTCTCTCTATTTTTTTCTTTTTTTTTGAGATGAGGTCTTGTTGTGTTGCCCAGGCTGGCCTTGAACTCATAGGCTGGAGTGATCCTTTTGCCTCAGTATCTGAGATCATAGGCACACGCCACTGTACCCAGAGGACTTATATATTTTTTATGTTCCCAAAAGCTCTACGAGAACCATCTCAAGATAAGGGAAGTAAGGTACAGAAAGGTTAAGAACTGTCCTGAGATCACACAGCTAGTAGATGGCAGACCTGAGATTTAGCTCTGGCAGTCTGGCTCTAGAGTTTCTGCTCTTAAGTCACCTACCCACTGTCGTTTAAAGGCTATTAGAAAATGCACAAGATCTCAAAGAGGGCTGGGGATCAGGCTTGGAGGCCATGTGCCAGGGAACAGTGCCCAGACTACCCTGAACCAGCCAGAATGGCTGGTGGTTTCCAAGTAGAGCAGCAGGAGCATCATGTGGCAAATTCTCCAGTCATAGGAAGGTGTTCAGAGACGCCATGGCCGCAGAGCATTTCCAAGGGATTCATTGCATTGGATAATTTTCAAAACCTTTGGTGGTTATTGAAATGGCACACCACATTCTGATCTTCTTTCTCTTAGGGGACTACCTTCCTCGCCAGGTGCAAACCTGGACTAAGCAGTACCAAGCTGCAGAAACCAGCACCATCCCATCGATGGAGAGGCTCATCCAATGGCTGCCTGTCCATCTTCCCAGCCAACAGAGGACCACAGTGGTGCATGGGGACTTCAGGTAGACACTGTTGCCAGGGGTGTGAATATTAGATGTGAAAAGTGATGGGCAGGGCACTGGAAGGGGGAAATGGAGCAATTGGTCTTAGCCCAGTCCATGGATGATAACTATTCCTGTTACAGAGTTCCTTCCCCTTTTAAAAATTTTTTTTGTAATTATAGATGGACAGAATTTAATTTAATTTTATTTTTTAATGTGGTGTCAAGGATCAAACCCAGTGCCTTACAAGTGCTAGGCAAGCACTCTGCCACCGAGCTACAGCCCCAGTTCCTCCCTTTTAAGGCAGGATTTCTCAGCCTTACATTGTGACATTTTGGGTTGAGCATTCCTTTGTGGGGGTGGGGGCTGCTCTACATTGTAGAATAGCAAGCATCATCTCTGGCTTCTCCTTGCCAGATGCCAGTAGCACTTCCCCCACCAAGTTGTAGCCACCAAAAAATGCCTACAGACAAAGTCCCATGAGCCCCAAGTGGACAGCATCACTTTGAGAGGAGAATCGCTGCTGGAAGGTCAAGCAGGGCAAAGGTGCCTCTTGCCTCCCATGAGGTAGGGATGGACATTCACCTGGGTGTGGAGGGAGAGGAGGAAAGGGAGTGATGTAGTGCCTTGGGGTACACTCCATGCCTGTCGCCTGGCTGGCACTGT
The DNA here is from genome assembly GCF_001458135.2 of Marmota marmota marmota. Lineage (NCBI taxonomy): Eukaryota > Metazoa > Chordata > Mammalia > Rodentia > Sciuridae > Marmota > Marmota marmota. The sequence continues at coordinate 4,203,416 of NW_026000138.1, forward strand.
AAGTCGAGTGTACCTTGCATCTGGATGTGTGTCCAGCTCTGATTACTGTCTCTGCTGCCAACACAGCCCTTGAGGCACTTGGTAGTTTTCTGTTTTCTGTTTCCAAGCAGCACCTGCAAACCTGATTTTGATACACATGTCTTATTTGGGCCCCTGATCCATTTGGTAATTTTCTTTCCCTTCCTGGGAAGTTGTGCCTCATATTTTACTTATTTATTTTGGGGGGATAAAACTCAGGGAGGGCTTCATTCATACTAAGCATGAACTTTACCCCAAGCCACACCCTAAGCACCTTTGTGCCTGTTTTGAACAAGGCTAGATAGGCTAAATATAAAGACATTACCTCACTTTCCATGTCAGATTGGCCGTTCTTGGCCTGCTGGACCTGTGTCATTTACTTTTGACTCCTTTCTTTAGCCACCCTTGGTGATCCCCTGGATCTGAGTAGAAGCTGAGCTTTGTCTCCATCACAGGGTCATCCATAGGAATAGGGTCTGTTTGCTCTTGCATGTGTCTCTGACGGACTGGACCAAATAATGTCCTCATATCGCCTTGAGCTTGAACTGAGTTGCTGTTGACCCCCTTTTCTATCTTCTTCCTCCACTTAGGATGGCAAGTGGCACCTTGCCATATGGCACACTTCTTGCCAATGATGCAACCTATCCCTTTTGGTGGGGAAAAGTGCCACTAGCCCACAACAGCCCCATGGACCTTGCCTTTAACTCTCTTTGCATTTCAAATGTTCACAAATGTGATTTGCTTTTTTAAAAACTTTTTTTTTTGTAGTTGTAGATGTACAGAATGCCTTTATTTTTATGTGGTGCTAAGGATCGAACCCAGTGCTTCACACATGCTAGGCAAGTGCTCTACCACTGATCTACAGCCCCAGCCCTGATTTACTTATTTTTAAATGGTCCTTTTTTTCCCCTAAATATTTATTTTTTAGTTGCAGTTGGACACAAAGCCTTTATTTTTCTAATTTTTTTTAATGTGGTGCTGAGGATAGAACCCAAGGCCTCGCCTGTGCTAGGCAAGCGCTCCACTGCTGAGCCACAACCTCAGCCCCATAATGGTACTTTTTAAAATAACTTTATTTTATTTTATTTTTTAATGTGGTGCTGAGGATGGAATCCAGTGCCTCACACATGCTAGGCAAGTGCTCTACCACTGGGCTACAGCCCCAGCCCCCACCAATATGATTTAAGTGAAGCAGCAGGCGGGAGACATCCAGTGGTGGTCTGAGAACCACCTTCCTTAGCTGGAGTGAAGTATGAGGGTCCTTTTTGTAAATATATTTTTTTAGTTGTTGATAGATCTTTATTTATTTATATACATGGTGCTGAGAATCGAACCCAGTGCCTCACACATGCGAGGCAAGTGTGCTATCATTGAGCCCCAGCCCCAATCCGATGAGGGTCATTTATGTTTTTAATTTTTTTATTTTTTTAAAGAGGGAGGGAGAGAGAGAGAGAGAGAGAGAGAGAATTTTAATATTTATTTTTTAGTTCTCGGCGGACACAACATCTTTATTTGTATGTGGTGCTGAGGATCGAACCCGGGCTGCACGCATGCCAGGCGAGCGCGCTACGGCTTGAGCCACATCCCCAGCCCCCGGTGAGGGTCATTTATGATGACACTTTCCAGAAAGGCATCCTGTTATTTCAGAGAGCATGCTGACACTTACTGATGAACACTTACACATATTTCTATCTGTTGGTAGGTGGAAGAACATTTCTTGTTCGGAACAGGTGCTAGTGGGAGCATAAACTGGTGCAATTACTTTGAAAATAGCCAGTAATGTAGAAGATGGGGACAAGGCCACAAGCTGTAATTCCTCTTCTAGAGGAGTATTTGCACCTGTGTACCAGGAGGCTCAGCAAAAGCATTACATTTTGCTCATGCTTGTAATTGTAACACATGATAAACCATGGTTTGGTGGTATATTAGAGTTCAGTAAATAAACTAATTAATCACACATAAATCATCACAAGTAAATTCAAGAAGATAATGCTGGATAGAAAAAATACAGTGTGATATCACATGCAAATTAAAAGGCTTGAAAGAATGCCAGGTATGACTTATAGGTTCAGGCATAGCTAAGAGAAATATTGAAATATCTCAGATTCATACATACCAACTTCAAGATGACAGTTCTCTTTGAGAATGGTGGGGAGCTAAGGGAGGGAGCCTTATGTTTCATGTTTTAAAAATTTGAAGGAAATACAACAAAGAAGTAGATATAACATCTGTTAACTCTGGAAGATGGGCACCTGGATTTTGTTTATCATTCCTTATTGTTCTGCATGTTTGGTAATGACTTTATCTTTTAAATGAAGCATACATTAGGGCTGGGGTTGGGGCTCAGTGGTAGAGCTCTTGCCTCACATCAATTCTCAGCACCACATATAAATGATAGATGAATAAGATAAAGGTCCATCAACAACTAAAAAAAATAAAAATAAAAATAAAACATACATTAGATCCCTGGTAGGAAACCAGATGACTCAGGCCATTTGAGGCATTTAGCATGGGTGCAGCATGGTACAGGAACCACTAAGCCTGGAACCCTGGGATGGCCACGGTGCAGAGTCTGAACTACCTTGGGTCTGCAGGGCCAATGTGCTCCAACTGCTACTGTGGCATACACACTGCTGCAAAGCCAAGTGGATGGAAGTGGTAACAGGAATTAGTTTGTGCACTCATCTGTGGTCTGGGGACAGGTGTCTGGGGGTGGCTCTCAGCAGGACCTGGAGTCATCTGCATGCTGACCTGTGCTGGGCTTCTGAGCTGCTCTCTGTCCCTGTGGTTTCACCCCAGGCTGGTGATTGCTGGGTAGCTGGACTTTGTATCTGGCAGTGCAGGGATCCAAAGGTGTGTGTTCCAAGAGTGGGGGATGAGAGGAAGCATATCATTCTTTCTGCCTTGGTCTAGCCCCAGGAGTACTTCAGGTTTACTTCTTCCCACTTTATATTTGTTAAAAGCCAGGTGCTTCAAGGGGTGAAAAATTAGACTACCTTTTGTGGCAGGAATGTCAAAGAATTTGCTGACCTGTTTTAGAATTATCACAGAGAGGATATGATTACCAGAATCCAGAGAGGGTAGCTACGTGGAGAGGGCCAAATGGCCTGAGCCCTGGCCCTTAGCCCCTGTTCAGTTCTCTGTAGGGATGGACTGGGGAATGAGGTGGCAGGACCATTTCTTCTTCTTCTTTCTTTTTTTTTTTTTTTGGTACTGGGTTTTGAATTCAATGGCACTCGACCACTTAGCCACATCCCCAGCCCTATTTTGTATTTTATTTAGAGACAGGGTCTCCCTGAGTTGCTTAGTGCTTTGCCATTGCCGATGCTGGCTTTGAACTGATGATTCTCCTGTCTCAGCCACCTGAGCCACTGGGCCCACTTCTCATTGGCTGGAAGCCACAAAAACAGGGAGCCCCCAGAGGGCAGCTCTGGCTCGACACAGAAAGAGCAGGGAAGGTGGGGAACAAGCCTGGACTTTTTCTGGCCCAGAATATACCAGGTCAGGGATCTTCTGACTGTCTGTCCATCCCATCTGTGGCTTTTCAGGCTCGACAACTTGTTGTTTCATCCAGACAAGCCAGAGGTGCTTGCTGTCCTTGACTGGGAGCTTTCTACCTTAGGCGACCCCCTTGCCGACGTGGCCTACAGCTGCCTCACTCACTACTTGCCACCCAGTTTCCCCATACTGAGAGGTAGGATCTGCTGCTGTGGGCAGATGGGGTGGACCGGCTCCAGCTTTTGGGAGCTTCCTTGGCTGAGGCGAGCCATCGAAGTGTGGACCTGGTGGCTTGCGTAAAAAACACCACTGGAATGCATTCCTATCACATTTGGGGGAGAATGAGCGTAAGATGCGTGTTAAGTGACAGGGACACCCACAGAGCACTGCTTGTGCTTTCATACAGCTGACTTCTATGGAATTTTTTTTTTCAGTACTAGGGATTGAACCCAGGGGTGCCCTACAGCTGAGCTGCATCCCTGGGACCTTATTTATCTATCTAATTTATTTCTTGAGACAAGGTCTTGCTAAGTTGCTGAGGCTGGTCTCAAATTTGCTATCCTCCTGCCTCAGCCTCCTGTTGCTGGGATTACAGGCATGCACTACCGTGTCCAATGGACCTACTTTTTTACACTTAATTGTATACTTTGGACATGTTTGCATGCCATTAAGTATTTTTGATAGCTTAATTTTTAGTGATAGCATTGGATTTTATCAATAGAATTAACTTAAAAGACATTTAATTTAATTCCTGTTGGGCTACTTAATGTTTCCAATTTTTTTATATTTCTTCTTCCCAACCCCACTCCCACAAAAAGGCAGGGAACATCTCTGTAGTAACGTCTTTGCTTATATATGTTACACTCATAGGAGCAAGTCCTAGGAACAGAATATATTGCATACATCTAAATCACCAACATATCACAAATGACATAAATCAGTGAATTTCTTAACTTGTAGTTATCTGTTTCATAGTTGGTGTGATTGCTTTTCAATGCCATTTTAGTCAAATGACTAGTTGAGAATAATACACGTCCGCCATGAACTGTAGTCCCAGTAGAATCAGAGGCCCCATTTCTTCCTTTTCTGCTAATTTATTCTGAAATCCATTAGTTCCCTGCATGGATTCCTGGAGGAGGAGGAGCCATTGAAGTCTTGAGCTAGTTGTGGTACTAACTTTGAAGAGACAGTGATTTTCAGGATTAAACCCTGCTGACCACAGGGGAGTGAAGGCACTAACCACCCAGGAACGGGGATCTTTCCCCTCAGGTGTCAGTGGCTGTGACTTGACTCAGCTGGGAATCCCCACTGCAGAGGAGTACTTCAGGATGTACTGTCATCACATGGGGACCCCTCCTGTGGACTGCTGGAACTTCTATATGGCCTTCTCTTTCTTCCGCGTGGCAGCAATCCTGCAGGGTGTCTACAAGAGGTCACTCACAGGTAATGGGAGGAGTCTCAGCCAACACAGCTCTTTCTCAACCACAGAGGCTTTAGGGGACAAGTTTGACCAGAATTTCATAAGATTGAGTTAATTCAATCATTCATCATTAAATATATATATATATATTTTTTTTTTAAAGTATAATTACATATATTATAATAATATATAATTTAACATATTTTAATTTGTTTGGTACTGGGGTTTGAACCCAGGGACACTTAACCACTGAGCCATGTCCCCACTCCTCCTTTTTTTTTCCAGTATTGAAACAGGGTCTCACTAAGTTGCTTAGGGCCTTATTAAGTTGCTGAGGCTGGCTTTGAACTTGCAATCCTCCTGCCTCAGCCTGCCAAACTACTGGGATTATAGGTGTGCACCACCATGCCTCGCTAATATTTTCTTTAACCTTGCTTCTAATATAAAGTTATTATAGATTTTAAATTTTCTTACTCTTTCTCATTCTGTCTCTCTTTTTTTTTCTGTGCTAGTGATCAAACCTTTGGGCGTTGCGTATGCTGGGTAAGGCTTCCACCTCTGAGCTACACTCCTTAGACTTTATTTTTTGTTATTATTTAACAAAGGACTGTCTAGGCCTTTTTTTTTTTTTTTTTTTTTTTTTTTTTTTGGTTACTT
>NW_026000138.1:4209033-4229813 GCF_001458135.2 Marmota marmota marmota
TTTTTTTTTTTTTTTTTTTTTTTTTTTTTTACTTGAGTCAGCCTCTCACTAAGTTGCTAATGGCCTCACTAAGTTGCTGAGCCTGGCTTGGAATTTGTGATCCTCCTGCCTCAGCCTCTCAAGTCACAGGATTTCAGGAGTATGCCACCATACCCAGCTTAGATTTTACTTTTTAAGCAATGGGGTCTCATTATATTGCCCAGTGGCCCCAAACTCTTGGGATTAAGTGTTGCTCCTGCCTCAGCCTCCCAAGTACCTAGGACTAGAGGTACATACCACTGCACCTGGCCTAGTTAGCTATCTTATAAGTACATAATGATATTGTGTGTTTTTAAAAGTCTTTGTCTTTAGACATAAATGAAATATTTATAGATGAAATAATCCATTGTTTGGGATTTGCTTGAGAAAAATCCAGGACACTGGGGTTGGAATAGGAGGGAATGAACCAGATTGTCGAGACAGTTGTTGGAGGCAAGTGAGAGATACTTTTAAGTTCCTTATACTGTTCTGTCTGTTCTTGTGTATCTTTGAAATTTCTCAAAATTAAGAGTCAAAAATAAAAGGCAGGAGTAACAAACAAAAATAACCTATAACAAAAGTAACCTATCAGCAGGGTTGCCAGTACGAGGGCACGTTCTCAGCTTCCTGGACAGTGACAAGCTGCTGGCAGCACACTGCTTTCAGCCAGGCTTGCCAGAGTCTTCTGAGAGGGGCAGCCGCAGAAGAGCAAATAGTCATTCATCCATTCACAACTCTGAGCCTCTCTGTGCCAGCACTGTGCCAGGTTGTCCAAAGTCATGAGCAAAACAGTGTGCCGGGAAAGGTAGGCAGGAATCCTTAGAAGTGATACTTTTCTCTCCCTTGGAAATTGTTCTAAGCACCACTCCCCATTTTTATTTTGGTTTTTCAAAAGAGCCAACCCAAAACATTTACTGAAACAGAACTGCTGATTCCTCTGGGGATGAACAGGCCTGACCCCCTATTGACATTTCCTTGCCAGCTGCCAGGTTTTCTCTGACTCTACTCCAGGGCCTTGGGAGAACTACATAGATTTTGCCCACAAAGAATTTCCCATTTTAGCTGGGCATGGTGTTGCAAGCCTGTAATTCCAGCTGCTCAGGAGGATGAAGCAAGATCACAGGTTTGAGAACAGCCTTTCAAAAAAAAAGGGCTAGGGGTGTAGCCCCTGGGTAAAACATTTACCTAGCATGCAAGAAGTCCAGGGTTTGATCCCCAGTATCAAATTCAAAAAAAAAAAAAAAAAAATATATATATATATATATATATATGAGATCACTGACTTGGCCTCAAGCTGCCACATTTCCAAGATCCTATGAACCATAGTTGTGACTTCAAGCAAACCTGCTTGTCTGCCAGCACACATAGAGGGCTGTTCTAGGCCTGTAATCCTCTGAGCCTAATCGTACTCTCCCTCCCCTCTCACTGGGAATCAACCCAGACACACTGAGGAAGTGGCTTAGTTTCCTCACATAAAACTGGCAAAATCCATGATTTTTGTTTTTGTTTTGTTTTGGTTTTTTGTACCACGGTTTGAACTCAGGGGCACTCGACCACTGAGCCACATCCTCAGCCCTATTTTTCATATTTTATTTAGAGACATGGTCTCAATGAATTGCTTAGCATCTCACTTTTTGCTGAGGTTGGCTTTGAACTCATGATCCTCCTGCCTCCGCCTCACAAACTGCTGGGATTACAGGCGTGTGTCACCGTGCCCGGTGAAATCTGTGTTTTGAAAGAATGGATAAAAGTCATTCGGTGGAGTGGGGGATCCCAACTATATGAACACAACTATCATTTCTGTCCATTTGTCTTCTGTAATTGTTAAAGTCATTTTTGTTTGAACAGTTGTATGTGTTGCTGCCCTGGAAAATTGAAATTTGGGGAGGAATTATTTGTTTCAAAGGCATATTCTCTCTCTTTCTCTCTCTTCCTGCCCTCATTTCCTGGGGATATCAGATCATCGTTAGATTGAAGAGCAGGAGAGTGACCACAAGATTCAGTCCACACAGCCCACCTACATGTCACCTGCTTCCTTAATAAGTGGGTGCAGAAGTTTGAATTTCTTCTAGATGGCTGCTAAAAATCTAGAAAGAAAAAAGTGCTCAAGGCTGCAACTTAGGTGGATGTTGGTGATGTGGTCTCTTCTGCTGGGATTACATTTGGGAAAATGAACCGGAAGCCCTGGCCTCATTCACCCCAAGTTCATTTAATGCCTCCCCCAGACAAAGCAGTAGCATCCTGCAGTGAGATCCATATACACAGAAGGAGACTGGGAGTGCACTTTGTGCTCTAATAGAAAATGAAAATCACCTGTAATAGTGGACTGAGGGGAGCATCTTTCCCCACAGTGTGCCGTGTCAAGCTGAGTGGAGAGGAGAGATGCAGCCTCTGACCATGGGTCCTTCCTATGGGCCTGCAGCTCAAGGAAGGGGCTGCCGCTTCTTGACTGATTCCTAGGGCCTAGGTTCACTCCTAGCACCCAGAAGGGTCTCAGTAAGGACCTGTGAGGCTCAGTGGGCTACGTGTTCTGCTGCGGAGGAAAGAATGTGGTTCATAACTCAGGGACAGTGAACACCAAACCTGCCAGGAAGTGGTTCTTTTGAGAACAACCCATTGACTCAGAAGCCAAAAGTAAATAGGCATCTGTGAAGAGCCACTTATTGATACAAAGGGAATGAGGGAAACAGTCTTTTGGGGATGTGGAATGCTCATAATAAGATAGGACAGCCAGTTATTGAAACAAAGGAGAAGAAAAAAAAAGGTCACTGAAGAACAGCGTACACACAATAGTACGGTGGGTCTCCTAAGCGGCACTGAGTGGAGGGGCCATGTGTGTCCTCGGGTGATGTCCTAGAAAACAGACTAGAGGCCAAGGGCTGGGGAAAGGGTGCAGGGACACTGGGGAAGCTTAGGGGGATGGAAGTTTTCTGTTTCTTGATGGCAGTGGAGGTCACATGGAGGTCACCCCACTGTGAGTTCGTCACAATTCAAGAGTTGTGCACTAAGGAGGTGCATGTGCATTATGCCTTCATTTTTTACGAATAAGGAGAGAAATCATTAAGAAAAGTGTTGATGTGCATATTAAAAAAGGAGTGAGCTCTGAGGTTCTGGCGCTGATTGTTAACCCAAAGGGCTGGCTGCCTAGAACCAGTCATTCCTGCGGTCAGCTGTGACACTCTGTCAGTCCCCTAGCAGAGGTGCTCAGCAGTAATGCAGGATCTCTTATGGCCCAATGCTGCAGCAGAAGTGGCTGGGGAGATGTTACTGATTGAATTTAGTTTCTTTAGGAAATGAAGAGGTAAAGAGCAAGGGATGGCAGACCTGAGTTCAACCTAAAACTTGAGCAAGCCACTGCCTCCTCTAAGATTCAGTGTCCTTGTCCCCAAAGCATGAATTCATGCCTTGGGAATTGGGTGAGCATAAATTATTACTAGTGAAACAACCTCTCCGAAATTAAAAGTTCTGAATTTTTCTAGCTCCTGAATTTCCTCATACTGAGAATGGAAACGAAAAGATTATCCCTGACCTAGGCGGGCACAAGGAAGCTGAAATTGACATGTTTTCCGGCTAGTACAAGCTTGCTAAATCTACATGCTTGCATCTCCTGATATTTGTTTCTTTAAATTGTAAACACTTCCCAGCTGGTGTGGTGGTGCACACCTATAATCCCAGCAGCTTGGGAGGTTGAGGAAAGAGGATCGCAGGTTTGAAGCCAACCTCAGCAATTTAGCGAGGCTGTAGGCAACCTAGTGAGACCCCCATCTCAAAATTAAAAAAATAAAAAGTTCTGGGGATGTTGCTCAGTGGTTAAGCACCCTTGGGTTCAATCACTGGTGTCAAAAAAAAATGTAAACATTTCTATAAACTAGGGAGAAACAGTTCCACTACTTCTACTCAAGTTTGATCAAACTGCATTCAATTCATTTTCCCTTTTTACGTTGTTTGTTTATCTTTTGTGTGGACAGCCAAATTGGGGATCCAGGGAGGGTCCCTGGCTGGGCTGCCAGTAACATTTGCAATGCCTGGTGGGACCAAGCGCTCCGCCAGTGCTGGCTGCTGCTGATAGAATAACCTCAGCGCCATATGTCAGCGTTATTGTTGAAGGGCCATCTGGGAGTAATCACTGCTTTTCTTCTGTTCTGCCTAGGTCAAGCAAGCTCAGCAACTGCTGAACAAAGTGGAAAGCTGGCTGAATTTGTAGCTAATCTGGCATGGGATTTTGCAGTCAAAGAAGGGTTCCGGGTTTTCAAAGAGATGCCAGCCTCCAAACCATTAAGAAGGTCCTACCACATGTGGGCTGGCTCACAGTCCCTGCTGAGCCCCAAGGGCAGAAGGAGTTACAGCTCTGTTCCAGGAGCTTCCCCAGCTCATGCCTCAAAGACAGCTCTGGTCATCTCTCCAGAGGGCCTCTCTTCACCGGTCAGAGAGCTGTATGACCGGTTGCAGAGGTTTATGGAGCAGCGTGTATACCCCGTGGAGCCAGAACTGCAGAGACACCAGGCCTCAGTGGATAGATGGAGCCCTTCCCCGCTGATAGAAGATCTCAAGGTGAGGCAGCCTGCGGAAGGAGAATTGCCTAGGCCTTGTTCACATGGCAGACCCTCATCTGTGCCCTTCCCGGGTGGGGAAGAGACAGGAGGGCTGAGTTGAATTACCTTGGCTCTCCATCATCATCAGAAAGAGCCAGCTCCAGATTATTCAGTTTTGGTCCCATGCTTTTGCTGGGTGACCCCTTCACAAGCTGAGACCTTAGGTGTGAAAGAAGAATTCTGGTTGCAGCTTAGAAAGCCAGGCAAGTGGGCTTCTGTTATGCAGGTTTGAATCAAGCAGATCTAAAACAATGAGCACAGTGGCTTGGGAGGCTGAAGCAGCAGGATTGCAAGTTCAAGGCTAGCCTGGGCAACCGTGTCTCAAAAATAAAAAGGCTGGGTGTATAGCTCAGTGGTAGAGCACCCTGGGGTTCAATCTCCAGTACCCCCCCCCCAAAAAAAATGTGATAAAGTTTCTCTGGAAGACCCATAATGTCAAAGTCACCAGGCCAGTCAATCAATTGTAAGCTGTGTTTGGTGTTGTCCTGCATGAAGGTGAGGCCACTTTAGCTGACAAACAGAAATATTGCTGTTCTTTGTCAAGGCTGACCCTGGATTGTGTTGGCTTTGAAGTTGTTTGAGATCTTCAGAAACACAATGCAAAAATTTTCTAAAAAGATAGCATTGTGCTGTGAGTTTTTTTGTAGTTACAAACCTATTGCAAAATTAAAGAAAGTTCTAAGATGACAAAAGCACATAACATAAAAAGTAAAGAGTTCTTTAAAATTCTCTGCCCTCTGAGATAATTACTATCAGTGACTTGGTGTACTATGCTCCCAGCTTTTTCTATTATATACTGACTCATGATTATTCCTATGTTGTAATAAAATCGTTTTATACATTCCAGTCTTTTCCCATTTACTCACATGGAAACACAGAGATCGACCTCCAAGGGCTCTGTAATGTGGGTGCACCATACTTTGTCTGACCCGTCCCTGGTTAAGGGTCCCAGGATGTTTTACTCAGAGGACATCTGAGTGTTAGCCACCAAAGCCAACCCTGGGCTCCGAAACAGCAGAGGACATTAGGTAGGCAGCTGACAACATGGCCAGGAACATGGAGGAGCAGCCAAGGGAAGGCAGGCCTGGCGGCACAGGAGGCTGCCTGCCTCTTCTCAGGATCCTCGCTTCCCACTTCTCCCTGCCTGCCCCTCTTCTTTCCTTGTTCTAGTTCATCTGCCCTTTTTATCTTCGGTCATTACACTCTGAGCTAATTAACTCATGCACATAGTGTTTCTGGAAGCACATGGCCTGGCGGCCTGGAGAGCGGGCCCCGGGGGCCTCCCTATGGGAACAAGCAGCGCAAATGGTCACGTCCACAACCTCCAGGGTTCACGGCCCCCTGCCAGCTTCTCTGTCAGCCCCTTAGAGTCTGTGTCGCCTCATTTCATCTTCACAACCCAGGGAGGTGGTGTTGGCTGGGTGTGGCTGCCTGATCCTGTCCCATCTTCTATTGATATCAGCACCCAGTTTTACCTAGGGGCAATCCTCCTCCCCATTGGGGATAGTCTGGCAGAGCTGTCAGTCAAGATACCAGCCCAGCTCCCTGACAAGGAGTGGGCACATGAGCCAGGCCAAGCCAGCCAGGCTCCCTCCTGAAATTTCCAGTGGGAGCAGGGTTTTCAAGATGGAAAACAGTTGGGGCTTACTCATTCTACAGGAGTGGAGTCCCAGCAGGGCTGCCAGGTATCCCATCCTAGTGAGATCCTATAGGTGGCCCAGTTCTTGCCCATTTATGAGCCTCATTCTCTCACCTTCCTGTTTAGTTTGAGAGCCTGGGAGAACCTTCCCACTCCATTCCTTTTTTCCTTTAGTTGGTCTCTGTCCATTGCTGGGGCTGCAGCTTAATAGTCCTAACTGGGGTGGGGGTAGTCACATGGCCATTTTATGCCAGGACCCAGAGATCAAGTCTCTTGCCCAGTCTACCAACCAGTCATGCTGGGGCTGGGGCTGAGCCAGGGCTGACTGAAGGCTCAAACTCCTAACCCCCATCATAGAATTCCTGGCTCTCAAGCCCAGAGCCATATTTAAGAATCCAAGTTCCTTGTCTCAAGAACAAATGTTGCAGCTGGGTGTGGTGGCACACACCTATAATCCCAGAGGCTCAGGAGGCTGAGGCTAGAGGATCATGAGTTCAAAGCCAGCCTCTGCAAAAAGCAAGGTGCTAAGCAGCTCAGTGAGACCCTGCCTCTAAATAAAACACAAAATAGAACTGGGGATGTGGCTCAGTGATCAAGTACCCCTGAGTTCAGTCCCCCATACCCCTCAAAAAAAGCATTGCCCTGTCCCTGTTTTCACTTGGGCATCCCCTTGGGTACCTTCCTGTGCATGTACTACCCACACATCTGCAGGCTTACCCATAGCCAATAGCACTGACAAGTGTCATTGTTTTGGGTTCACACTGAGTCTTTGACCACCACCTTCTTCCCTCCCCAATCCCTTTCATTGTGTCCCATGAGTCAAAATTGAATACAGTCATTCTCTGTGGTTCCTTGACTCAGTTTTCCCATGATAGGAGAAAGCCAAGGCTGAAGGACTTTGGAACCTTTTCCTACCCTTGGAGACTGATCCTGAGAAAAAATATGGAGCAGGACTGACCAACATGGAGTATGCACATCTGTGTGAAGTCATGGGCACGTCTCTCTACGCTCCGGAGGTACCTTCTCTAAAATCTAAAATTTAGATTCTCTAAAATCTCCTTGGAGTGTGGGAGATTTTCCCCTGTGCCTCTAGGATGTCTGGTTGAGGGGCATCATCCAAATGTAAACCTCTTTTTGGGAGGGGGACGACTGCAAGCTGCTGGCTGGAGCCTGAGTAAGAAGATGACTGGGGGAAAGTCGCCCAGGGATAATGGGAGCCATGGGAATTTTCAGGTCCTGGCCCAGGTCCTTTTTCTCGAACAAGGAAAGGGTCCCTGGCTGGGTTCCAGGGGTCTGAGATTCTCTTTCAAAAATTTTACACATTTGGGCATTTCTACATCAGAGGGTCTAGTGAAGGGGTCCTACTCCACCACCGGTGGGGAATTTGAAGTTTTAGACAAGAACACAGGAGTCACTGATGTGCTCTTTGTCCTTTCAGATATTTAACTGCTCTGCTCCTGACACGGGGAATATGGAGCTCTTGGTGCGCTATGGCACCGAGGAGCAGAAGGCCCACTGGCTGATTCCTCTGCTGGAGGGCAAGGCGCGCTCCTGCTTCGCCATGACAGAGCCCCAGGTACCCTGCTGGGCCATCCCCACTTGCTGGGCCCCATGTGGCCTCTGCCCACAGGGAATGCAGGCCGCAGGCAGCTCTAATCAGAATGTTCCCACGCAGGTTGCCTCATCAGATGCCACCAACATCGAGGCTTCCATCAGAGAGGAGGACGGCTTCTATGTCCTCAATGGTCACAAGTGGTGGATCTCAGGTATCAGGCCCGCAGCTTTCTTTCCAAGTGCCTGGCAGCCAGTCAGTGTCCACACGCCGTCTTGGGGTGCCTGGTCTGGGCCAGCTGCTTTCTCAGTTGACACAAAGGAGGCGGCTCTATCTCTGTGCTCCCAGAAGAGGCACAAAGCCCCCAAACAGGAGGGAGCTGCTCAGTGTGCTGTCTCCAGTGCTGTTCTTGGGGGACACAGCTTCATAAGGTGACCACACGTGTGGCCCTCTCCCCCACACTCGCAAATGTGGCTCTGGGAATCTCTCCACTCTGCCCACTGCCTGTCTGCCTCGAGCAGCTGACCTTGGAGGGCTGGAGGCTACTTCCTGGTGGCTTCCCCTGAGTCCTGGGTCAGTTGTGTCATATCCCAGGGGCCCTTTCTGGAGCAGTGCATCTACCCAGCACTATGGGGGCCTCGCCTCACTGGGTGCTGGCACTTCCCAGAAGGCAGGGTCATTGTCCCTATTCCACAAGGAGGGACTTGGGACTCAGGGTGTGGCCAAAGCCATTGCCTAAAATTTTACCCCCAGCTGGCAAGTAGGAGATCCTCACTTCAAGATTTGTTGACCCTGAGGCCTATGCCCAGAGCATTATCCTATCCATGGAGTCAGAACAAAGCAGACAGGTGGGAGGAAGTGGCAGATTTCAGCATCATATGTCTGTATTTTCAGTTGTAACATGACGCTTTTCAACATTTGCTTTTACGATGCTGGATTTATACCTCACTGGGACAAAACCCAGCTTCCTCTTCTTTCTGCTCCAGAGCTTGTAGATGCTCCTCTGATGACATGAAGTGCTTGCTACATACTGGCCTTGCCTTTCCTGGGCCATGACTGCTTGGGGACAGAGACTTGATGGCCCTGGCATCAGCTGAGGGGGCTTTTTCTCTTTCTATTCCCGGCAGGCATCCTAGATCCTCGCTGCCAACTCTGTGTGTTTATGGGAAAAACAGACCCGCAGGCCCCGAGCCACCGGCAGCAGTCTGTGCTCTTGGTTCCCATGGACACCCCAGGGATCAAAGTCATCCGGCCTCTGACAGTGTACGGGCTGGAGGATGCTCCAGGTTAGACAGCCCTGGTGGGCCACCCTTGACTCTGGCTCAGGTCCTTGGGGAATGACATTGGGTGGCCCTTGCTCAAGTTCAGGACTTGCCACATGTAAGGGTCTACTGACATTTGGGCTGCCACGTGGTCCTGTGTTTCATTTCCATAATGAATATCAACCACGTAGCAGATTGAAGATGGGCATGTAAGCAATTTTGTTCCTCTTCAAGGCTTAGAAGTTGAGCAGGAGTCTGTGAGACAGGGAAGTGTTCTCTGGACCTTCTTTTCTAGGTCCCAGTGTGTACAGCAAGGATCCAGCCGTAGCCCCAGTGAGGTCCTTTCGTGGGGAGGGGGGCAGGGTTCTTTCCTAACAATGTTCCCTCTGACATTTTGGGGGTTACTACATTGTTACTCACATGCTAAGGAAGTTTCAGCTTAAGTTTACATCCTTATATTTATCAAAAAGAAATAGCAAAATATTAATTTGCCATCACAAATCAGTGATACTTTCTCCATCTTTCCGTCCTGTTCTCCCTCCCCATTTAGCCATGACCTAGTTAGAAGTCTCAATGTGATGCAGGATGTTGCCAGGAGATAACCCAAACTAAGACAGGGAATAAACACATTCAAGGAAAACCCAAATGACAATTGTTCAAGGTGGTGCATCTGGGTCTTTCAGGTGGCCATGGTGAAGTACGATTTGAGCATGTGCGTGTGCCCAGGAAGAACATAGTTCTGGGCCCTGGCCGAGGCTTTGAGATTGCCCAGGGCAGGCTGGGGCCTGGCCGGATCCACCACTGCATGAGACTGATTGGGTTCTCAGAGAGGGCCCTGGCGCTCATGAAGGCCCGCGTGAGTGCCCCCCAAGTGCCCCTCTCTCCCCAACACTGACTCAGAACCACCTTCTGCTGTGCTGGTAAGCTTCAAATCCTAACTGTTTTCTGAGAGCAGACCTAGCAGGTGAAGCAAGATGATGCTCTTGCCAAGAAGCCGCACCCTGTCTTTGCTTTGCTTCTACTACTTTGCTTCAGCTTGACATTCAGAACAGAATGGCCCGTTCTGCCCAGGTGACCAGAAGTGAAAGGTCAGGGTCTGTGACAGCTGAGGGCAGAGATCCCTCATGTTCTGCTGAGACACATGAGTTCCCAGCACGTGGTTAAAATTAGGTGCCAGGGAGAACCCAGGTTGCCGCATCAGGCTCTGACCACCCTCCTCCCCAGCAGGTCCAGAAAATATAATCTACTGTGACCCCTCAAAGGTTGGAAGCCTATGTAAAAGAGAATTACTGCCAGGGACGAGAGAGAATTCACATCAGTGGTAATGATCTCACAAAGATGAGGCAAAACTTTGATACAAAACAAATTCCTCACACAAAATACTACACAAAGAACAGAAGGCATCTTTTATTTATCTTTTTTGAGGGATGTGGTACTGGGGATTGATCCCAGGGGGGCCTTACAACTGAGCACATCACCAGTGCCCCTTAAATTTTTTTCTTTGTTTTAAGAGAGCCTAAGTTTCCCAGGCTGGCTTTGCACTTGGCATCCTCCTGCCTCAGCCTCCCTGGTTGCTGGGATTACAGGTGTGCACCAGCATAACTGTCTAAAATGTATTTTGATTACTGTGCAAACTTTCTGTGATTTACAACTTTTTCTTTTTTTATGGAGACAGCTCAGTTCTTTTTTTCTTTGAAAATAAAATACTTGAGGCTGGGGTTGTGGCTCAGCAGTAGAGTGCTGGCCTCGCATGTGTGAGACCCTGGGTTCGATCCTCAGCACCACTTAAAAATAAATAAGTGAAATAAAGGAATTATGTCCAATTACAATTAAAAATAAATATTTTTTAAATAAATAAAATACTCCTTCTTGCAGCCTCAGGAATAATACTTCAGCCCCACATGATTAAAACTCAGACCAGCCTTCCAGCAGAGCAATTTGGCTCTACATGTCAGAAGTCTTCAGAGTGCACAGCATTTACATGGCAACTCGATTTGGGACCAGGTGCAAGAGAGTAATGAGGACTCTACAAAAGATTTGCTACTAGAAGTTTCACCACAGTACTGGTTGTAATGGCAGAATGTTGGGAACACCCTGTAAGGCTAACTTTGGATGACTGGTCACATAAACCATGTGCAGACATGTAACAAATCCCCACAGACACTGTGGAAACCTGCTTCTCAACATAGGAGATATTTACTGTATACTCTTAAATTTTAAAAGCAGGCTTCAATGCACTATAGAGCATGAAATGTTTTATAAGAAATGTGTGTGTGCATATAAAAAGTCTAGAAAGTCATGCAACAGATATTAACTATAAGTCACTAGATAGTGAGATACTAGGTATTTTTATTTTCTTCTTTTGTCTGAAAATGGATAATTTTTCTGCGATGAGATATATTATTTGTGTAAAAATTACTTCTAGTAAAGATAAACAAGCTAATCAAATGAGAAAAATAAAGAGTATTTATAACATTTCCTGATGCCTTGTGGCCTTCAGATAATCCTTCAGATAAATGCCCCTTGAGGTAAGGAGGCCCCCAGGCGCTGCTCTCAGTGGAGCGGTGAGGCGAGGCCGGCCATGGCCAGCAGGGGACGCCATGCCCTGCATGATGTCAGGCTCCACAGTGGCACTCTGCCTCCCATGAGCAGCCGTGAGCCAGCTTCTGGTACAGATCTGAAAGAACTCCTGCCTGCCCAGAGATATAGGGTTCTTGGAAGTCAGTTGTACAGCCATAAGGACCTTGGCACACTGTGGTGCCTGGGACGTTGTGGCATCTAGATCTCCCCGAAAATGCCTGTGGCTGAAGAGCTGGCAACCTTCCCGTCCTGCTTCTGCCCTCCTCGCCTGCCTGCTCTCGTGTGTGCTCCCACCCTCTCTGCAAGCCCCCAGCCTGAGCCTCCCAAGAGTATCCTCAGCCCAGCATGTCTTCAGCCTGCATCTCCTGTGTCTGCAGGTGAAGTCCCGTGTGGCCTTCGGGAAGCCCCTGGTGGAGCAGGGCACAGTCCTGGCAGACATCGCCCAGTCACGTGTGGAGATCGAGCAGGCCCGGCTGCTGGTGCTGAAAGCTGCCCACCTCATGGATGTGGCAGGAAATAAGGTAGCAGCCAAAGGCTATGGGGGTGGCCCTCACAGAAGACAGGCCCTGAGGCCATGGGGCGGAATCTCATCCAGCTGGCCGAGGAGAAAGAGCTCAGCCTTTTGACATCAATAACTTTACTTCAGCTCTCCTTGGAACTCTTCGGGCAGCTATTCATAAACAGAAAAGTCTCAGTGAAAAAGAACTAAATTTTCTGGACTCCCAGGCCCTAATCCAAATATAGAATTAGTTAACTCAGAGGCTTATTTCCAAGGGTGACACTATCCATTAGTTAAGGCTTTTGCCCATGGTAGCCAGGAAGGAAGCTCACTTGTCCAGATTTCTGTGGGGGCTTCACCTCTAGTCAAGTGCCTTAGTAATGGAGGGCTGAACAGGTTCATGGTTCTTGGTTCTTTGACACTGTAGTGCTAGTTACGCTGGAACCTCCCAGGCACCTCCCTCAAATGCCTGACTCAGGGCAGATCCTTGCAGCTTGGTTCCCTGGACCTCTATCTGGCCTTGGTCCACTGTTGCTTAGATGGAGCTGGCTGTGGTGTGGAACAAGGCACGTTGGCTTTGCTCCCTGTCAACTGAGTCACTGCACATGCTGACAATCCAGCACAGCCCAGGACCTCTGTTTTGAGTCCTTGTATTTTTATGAAACAGGTTATTCTTCCCAGCAGTCAGTCCTCGCTTCTTTACAACCTTGTCTCCCCTTCCGCCCAGTAGGCTGCAGCTTTAGATATTGCCATGATTAAGATGGTTGCCCCGTCCATGGCCTACCGAGTGATCGATCGTGCTATTCAGGTGAGCACAGATGGTTGGTTTGAACTGCTGGCAGCAGATGCAAACCTTCCTCACCTCTGGCTGACCTGGGTGTACCTAGCAGCTTCCTTGAGCTGCCCATTCGCTGCTATGGGGTGTTCCTCTTCCTCTTCAAAGCAACCCTGTGAGGAGGGGGCTCCTTCCTGCCCCCATTTTCAATAAGAGCAAACAGTAGCCCAGGAAAGTGAAGTGACTTCTCAGCTCACTCAGCTGGTGGCCACTGGCCTCGAGTTGCCACGAGCCTGGGTCTGTCTTCACAGTGCCAGAGTCCAGCTGCTTCTGCATGTGTGGTCGCCTCCTCTCACCCTATTGCCTCACTCCGATGGGGTGTCCCTAGTAGTAGAAGCCACCTTACAGCGTAGTGTGGCAAATCAGGAGGCATCCAGGGGTTGGCAGTGAGGCCTGCCTGAAGTCTTCTGGAATGTTAGTTTTATCCTGTATCATAGGGAACAGTCCTGGAAGGTGGCTGTCATCACCATCCTGAGCAGGCTGTCATGCCCAGGCCCTCAGAAACCAGTGCTCACCCCAGGCTTCCTCTCCTTCCCAGGCCTTCGGAGCAGCAGGCCTGAGCAACAACTATCCCCTGGCTCAGTTCTTTGCGTGGGCCCGAGCGCTGCGACTTGCTGACGGCCCTGACGAGGTGCACCGGGCAACAGTGGCCAAGATGGAGCTGAAGCAGCGCACTTAGGCTGCAGGACGCAGGAGCCCATTGTGTCCTGCTGGCATCTGACTTTCCTCCCTGGGGTGAACACAGACACTCACTAAAATGTTATTTTGGGGGCTGGGGTTGTGGCTCAGTAGCAGAGCGCTTGCCTAACACATGTGAGACACTGGGTTCAATCCTCAACATCACATACAAATAAATAAAAGGTATTGTGTCCACCTACAACTAAAAAAATATTTTAAAAGAATATTATTTTGGAAAAGGGCTTTGGGAAACAAAAGAATGAGAAGAGATTTCTCACAGACTTTGTGAACTTTGTATGTCATAGGAACGGGATTGAGAATCAAGTTGCCCCCCTCAGACTCTGTGCCTCAATACATCAGCTGCTTCCATCGCACCCTGCCCTGTGCCCTGGATCATGCATGTCGCTTGCTGACTGTCACCCCATAAGTCCCCAGTTGCTGCTGCCTCAGATCACTGCTCACTTCCACACTCTGTGCTCATATGAACTGCACCACAGGAACTGTAGCACTCCAGTGTGTGAGGCCCCTGCAACTCCCTTTCCTCCAGCTGCACTAGTTCCACAGAGCATCTGGGGAAGGGGAGGTGGCAGAGAATGTGCTGTTGCAATTCGGAGAGCCGGATTTCCTCCCTGAGGAGGTGCAAACACATGTCTGATGCTTCTGAGAAGTAGGTGCCTTGAGAGCCAGGTGGCAGTAAGCTATCGACTTTGAGGTCCTGTTCTGCTGATCTTAGGGGCTTGTGCAGTGGGCAAAGCCCCTCCGAGGACAGACAAGGTGGGCAGGGCCATCCCTTCCAATTGTGCATTGCAGACCTGACCTTGGGTGCTGCTTTCCCCAAAGTGCCTGTAAACAGAGCCCACTTGGTGCTTTGAACATAATGGCTTATTTTAACACTGACATTTTTTTTTCCTTTCTCTTCTCTCTCTCTCTCCCTCCTTAGCCTTGGGAGCAGCAAGATTACCCTTCTTATCATCCACAGGAATGAAGTAATTTTGACTTTAGGGATGGTGCCAGAAGACCTAAGAAATGGCTGTCTTTCAAGGCTACAAATGAATTATAACACCTGATAGGGCATGCCTAGAATGTAGCCTTTGAATCACCTCTTTAAAAGCCCTCTGTTCCCCCCAATGGGAATCACAGCCTCTGAGACAGGAGTCCCCTGTGTTTCTCTGTTGCTAGCAAAGCAATAAAACTTTATTTTCCTTTTTCTCAAAACTTTGTCCTCATTATTGGATTGACATTAGGAACAAGGACAGAGCTCTCAGTAACACGCCCATTAGCTCACTAGGACCTTGCATCCCAAGGAGCAGAGCCATGGGGGCTCGAGAACAGGCTCCCCAACAACGCTGGGCAGGCAGGTCCTTCTCCACCATATATGAGAAGCCGTGTGTTGCTGAAGGAAGGCAAAGTGGAGTTCCAGGCCTGCCTAAGGTCCCCTCAACACCAGCCACCCACAAAGCATCTTTTGCAAACCCACAGGATACCTGAGTTCTGCCTTGGGCCTCAGGAGGAAGGAGAGCTTTTTTTTTTAAAAAAAAAAAAAAAAAAGGAAATGGTCATGGCCTGGCATATCATGTTCCTCTGAGGGTAACCTTGCTTGTTTAGTGGAGCTGATGCAGGGAAAAAAACAGCAGCCTGCCAGAGTGACCCCATGTCTCCCCCAGATGCTTTGCTACAAGTGAGAAGGCGGCTGGGGGGCGGCCAGGCAGCACTAAGAACGAAAGCTTTCTGCAGAACAGCGAGTCCCAGGGATGAGGCCTCCAGCAGCCTCTCGGGCAGGTGTCCAATTCTGTTATATGATTCCACTGAGTGAGCCTTTACTCTGGGCCAGGTTCTGGTTTAGGCCTTGGGAAACGTACAGCTGAACAAAATAGGTAAAACTGCTGTCCTTGTAGACTTCTCAAGTGGGGATGGCAGTAAGTGCCCCAGGACTGGTGGGTGATATGGCAGACATTGCTGAGGGGCCTGGGGACTCAGGAGTGGACCCTTTCTGGAAGAAGCATTGGAATCAAGTGCTGACAAGAAGAAAGAGCAAGAATGCTTCCAGAGGCAGGAGCTCTGAATGCAAAGGCCCTAAGGTCAGCCCACTGTGTGGAGCGAGGGAGCAGGAGATAGGGTAGGAGATGCCATTGGGAAGGTTAGGCAGGCTCCTGGCCACTTGGGGCCTGTGTGGTGTTGACTCTCAGTGTAACAAAGCTGTGAGTACGGGTAGTAATGAAACATGACCCGATTTGGGTTTTTAAAAGATCTTTCCACTCTACAAAGTTCATGAGGATTAAGAGGGAATAAAGGCAATTAGAATGAGTTTGGAGTTCTCTAACACAGCAGAGGGCTCCAAAGCAATCTCCTGAAAAATAACAAAGATAACTGGGTGTGATGGCACACACCTATAATCCCAGCAGCTTGGGAGGTTAAGGCAGGAGGATCACAAATTTTGAGGCCAGCCTCAGCAACCCAGGAAGGTCCTATCTCCAAAACCAAAAAATAAATAAATAAATAAATAAAAAGAGGGCTGGGGATATAGCTCAGTTGGTAGAGTGCTTCCTTCACATGAACAAGGCCCTGGGTTCATTCCCAGCACCATAAAAAAATAAAAGAGCTGGGGGTGTAGCTCCCAGAGTTCAATCCCTAGTACCCAAAATAAATAAATAACACAGATAAAATGAAAAGGAAACCCTACCCTGGTCCTGATCTTGTCCTCCCCACCTTCACCAATAGCTAGCCTTTCTGATTTGTCCAACATGGCAATGGTCTTGGTGATATCTTCTCCTTGACTTTCCCAGTGAGGGAAGCAAACATATGGCCTCGAGAGCACACGTGGGCGTGACTGGGCTTGGTTTGGCAACGACTGAGTTTTCTTGGTGGAATCCATCTCAACGTGGTTGGACCTGTCTGGGAAAGGGAACAACACATAATCAGAACAGACTCATTTTTTTTTCTCATGGTAATATTGTATCCCAAAGCAACTGGGCCAGTGCCCCCTCTCCCCTCTTGGTTCACACCGATTGGCCTGGATTTCCAGCCTCCTCAGTGACTCTGCAACCTTCAGAGCTCCCAGGGCCCACCAAGTCCCAGTCTCTCCAATTCTCCTTCCTCATTCTCTGGGCAGCTACCTGCACAGGCTGCCTGAGCTCCCGCAAGCACTGATTTCAGATGCTGATAGATGATTCCAGAACAATCCTGAGAGGCTGAAGGGAGATCAAACTCTAGGGAAACTGCCTGGGTGGGGCCCCTTCGAGGTTGCACCGTGGGGAGTGGCGCTGAAGGAACAGACTCCAGCGTTCTCTGCCACAAGTCCCCAGTCTTGGAGCGGTTGTCACCATCCAGGGCTTAGAGCTCCTCAGGGATGCCCGTGGGGTGCCAAGGCTTTGTCAGAGCTGGCCACTCTGCAGTCAGGGCTGAATTGCTGGTCGAGCGTCTCTGAGACCCATCTGGACCAGTACTTCGCCTTCTGGCTGCCACACAGGTACAGACTCCTCCCCTCTGTCAACATGCATGAATGTCAGCAGGACAGAGTGTGGACTCCAGCAATAGCGGGCCCAACAGGTGATAATCAGTCTTGGACAGAGTTTCTAAGCAAATTGATTGAGTAGAGAATGGCTTCAGGGAATTTTTTCTCATTAGGTGGATAACATAGTGGTTCAAGTTGTCAAAGATTGATTAAACTGGACCCTAATTAAGGTGGTAAGGACAGGTTTTAATCAGTAATATGCTACTGCAGTTGGGAAGAGGGGCCCTCGTGAGTTGCACTCACTGATTTGTGCAGAGATGGCGGGAACCTCAGGGATATGGGCTTGAACAGTTAGGTACATGGAAATTCATACCAAGTGGGGACAGGGTTTGGTCCCTGGGTGCTGTTGAAAGTTAAGAGTCTAAGAGGGGGCTGTGGCTGTAACTCAGTGGTTAAAGCACTTGCCTAGCACATGTGAGGCACTGGGTTTGATCCTCCGCACCACATACAAACAAATAAGTAAAATAAAGGTATTGTGTCCATCGACAACTAAAAATATATTTTCTAAAAAGTTAAAAAAAAAAAGAGTCTGGGAGACAAGGGCTCCTACTTATCTTCAGAATTTTGTCTGCAACAAACTTCTTTTGGCAAACTTTGAGCTTTCTCAGGCAGGCACATTCAGTGTTTATTCAAGCTTCTTCATGTGGTGGGAGTGCAGATTAAGTCATTTCTGCTGATAGTCTACAATTTTTATAGTCCAAGGTTGTGGCCTCACCCTGGGGAGAAGGCTTTAAAGAGCCTGGTTAGGGATTGATCAGGGAGAGAATTTTGAGTCTGGATTTCAGTGGCCCAAATAGTGTGAATCCCACTTCCACTGCAGACAACTGGTTGCTTTGGGAAGCAGTTTTCCCATCTCTTAGCCTTGGCTTTTTCATTTGAAAAAAATGGGGAGAACAGCACTTTCCTTCCAGGGTTGTTTAAGTTTTATGAGGTGACACATGATTTATCAGAGGCTTGCAATGTGTGCTAGTTAATCCTGTGTGACTGGAATCAGGAGGGGAGCCTGCTAAAAAGGAGAAGGAGGTGTGCTTAGAGTGTGGGTGCAGTTCTGTATGGCTTCATCAGGGCTGAGAGCCAGCTTAGACCAGCTGACCACAAGGCCTCCTCAAACTTCACATGCAAAGGAATTCCCCTGGGCTGTGATTAAAACAGAATGTGATTCAGCAGTTTTGCCATTTTCCCCCCAGTACTGGGGATTGAACTTAGGGCTTCACACATGCTAGGCAAGTGCTCTACCACTGAGCCACATTCCCAATCTTTTTAAAAAATATAATAAAATGTGATTAAATATAATTTGGTATATTTTAATGGACTGCATTAAAAGTACATGTTTATTGCATCAATTTTCACAATATGTAAATTCTTACTGTGTATCTTACAATATGGGAAACATTCTAACAGGTGCTGTGAGGACCTTCAAAGATTAACCAGACACTGAACTTACTGTAAAGAGACTTAGATACAGATAACATAAAAAGGGAATGAAGGGCTGGACTTTTGGCTCAGTGGTTAGAGCGCTTGCCTAGCACTTGTGAGGCACTGGGTTCAATCCTCAGCATCACAAATAATAATAATAAACAAATAAAGTTATGGAAAAGGTTTTTTTTTAAAAAAAAGGAATTTAAAAAATGATTTAAGCTATCTGTGCAGCATCTTCTTCAGAAATCAGTCATCTCTTCTGATCTTCCAAAGTTTTGGAATTCCTGTATCCAGCAAAGGAAAAGATGATTCATTATGCCTTCCTCTCCAATCACGAAATTCCCTGGCTACATGAGCTGTTATTTTTCTCAAAACAACTGCTTTTTTTTTTTTTGTACCTGAGATTGAAGTCATTGGTCCTTAGCCACTAAGCTAATTACCCAGTCCATTTTTGTTTTTAATTTTGAGATGGGGTTCTCGCTAAATAGCTTAGGGCCTCGTTAAGTTGCTGAGACTGGCTTTGAACTTGTAGTCCTCCTGCCTCAGCCTCCTGAGCCACTGGGATTATAGACGTGCACCATTGCACCTGGCTACAACTGCTTCTGCTATGTGAATGAGAGAATTTTTGATTCTCACACACTGCCCCACCACCTTCTTGAAAAGTCATTCTTATTACCTTATTAAATATATAATATCCTTTTTTTCTGAGTAAAGTTCCTTGTTCCCTCAAGTAATATATCCCAGCTTCTATTGGCTCTGGATCTAGGATAATGGATTTATTTTGCACTTGAAGTTTCAACTGAAATGTAGGCAAATTTTATGTCCTGCTGAACAGTGTGATATAAAGCAGAGCTTTTCTGATTTTTCTCTTTTACCACATTACATGTTTTGTTATCTCCTTGCTAATGTGATTATGACACTGCATCAGATTAGCGGGTACTTTTTTGATGTGAGGCCAATCAATCAATGGTCAAACATTGCTAAATAGTGCTGGAAAACATCAACTCATATAAGGAGCAAACTTATAGCCATTGCCATATTTAATACATGAATTCTACAAGACTTGCCTTTGTTTTTTTCTGATGAATCCTAACCAATTTCACCTTGATATTGCATTTTAAATAAAAGCTGTACATCAGATTGGTTATTATTGGCTCACCACTTTCATGATATGGACACACTCAGAACATTTATTTATACCAATAGATCGTATATTTTCACACTACCCATATACTATGGACCAAATCCAAAAACTGGTAATATCAGGATGCAAACACCATAGTTCATAGGCCTGGTTGCTCAGGGAAGTGTAAATAGGTACATGAGTTAACTGTCCCTAGGACAATTATTTTTATGTACATATTTATTTTTTGGTAGTACTGGGAGTTGAGCCTAGAGTGTCACTCATGTTGGCAAGTGCTTTACCCCTGAGCCGGTGGTATAGCGCCAGCCCTGTGATGGTATGATCATTAGTGGGGAATATGATTTCTTCCTTTGGAAAATGGTATGTCAGTTTATCCCTGCAGTCATATTTTATAGAAAAGGATTGAATAACAAGAGCATAAACACATGGCTGTTGGCTAGAACACCTGTCTTCATTATATGGAGCCTGATTACAGAATCCAATCTAACCTGCCGCACAAATCACAAGCCAGTGAAGCAGGAACAAACTTTATTTCTGAACTCCACCAGCACACTCCACACACGCTCCTGGGAAATCTGCCGAACGCCACGCGGCTCGTCCAGCAACCCACAGCCGGAAAATATCCCTCCTCCGGCACTTCCCCAACCAATGGGAACTCTCCGGGAATCCCCGCGAGAGCTCAACCGGAACTCGGTGGGAACTCAGCGAGAACTCGCTGGCGTCACCTCTCAACCACTACTTCTGGCAAAAATGCCATGCCTCATCCCGACTCGGCTGTGGCCCTCAACATCTCCCCGCTTCTGTTTAATTAAACAACAAGCAATGTGGCTTACGGACCGTGCCTGTTAGGCTGTCCAATACATGGTTCTTACCCGTCATTGGATGAGCTGACCTCTAGGCGTCAGCCTCCTGTCTTAGGTTGGTACCACTGCAATTGGATCATACCTGTTACTGACTACCGGTCCAGCATACAGCCATACTTGTGGATAGGCCTTTGCACCAGTGGGGGGGTGAGGTTCTTTGCCTCACCTCTGTTGGCCCCCAAATTTGG
>NW_026000138.1:4232271-4240984 GCF_001458135.2 Marmota marmota marmota
TGTCCTTGAATATTTAGTTTTAGCACTGGGCGAGAATCTAAATTTAAAGTCAGCATAGCCCAATCTACACCTGTGGAGCCTAATCCCCTGGAACCTCTTTCTATACTACTACTGGAAAATTTATCATGTAGGCTGGGTATTATTAATAACTGTGCTATCCTGGTGAAATTACTGATATACCCTTTGGAGAACTAGCTATAATTTTTATTTCACCTTCATAATCGGGATCAATTACCCCAGGACTTATCATAAGTCCTTTTAGAGTAGAAGAACTGTGTCCCAACAATAAGCCTACTGTTCCTTGGGGAAGAGGTCCTTTTACTCCTGTGGGAATTATTTGAACTCCTATCTCTGGAGTTAGTACTGCTCTGGCAGAGGCGCAGATGTCCAACCCTGTGCTCCCTCTGGTTCGTCTGATGAGAGATCTGATGGATAATGTGTCCTGGGCACTACCCTGATGGTGTTGCTGGGTTCCTCCATGGTGTTTCTGGGTTCCTCCAGTGCCCAGTGTGGTCGTGGGCCCCGGAGCATTGGGCCCCCCTGTCCGTTTTTTGGCAATGGAGCCCGATGCCTTTCTCCACGATATCATGGGTAAACACCTGGTCCTTGTCCGTTTTTTGGTAATGGAGTACCCTCTATGCTGGTTTGAGAATGGCATTCATTAGCCCAATATCTCCCTCTATGGCATTGTGGGCAAATACCCAGTATTCTATTCCTTTGATACCTAGTTTTGTTAAACCCTCCTCCTATGGGGCAATTCCTTTTAAAATGTCCTGTTTGTTCACAATTGTAGCATGTTTTTGGCCTGGCATCTAAAGCCTGTTGTACTGCAGCTGCCAAGACTTGCCCTTGTTCATTAATGTCTCTACATAATTTAATATGTGTGTTTAAATCTCCATGTTTCCATTGTCTAATGACCTCTCTGCACCAATGATTTGCTTGGTCATAAGCCAGTTGTTTAATTAATGGCATTGCTTGTTCTGTATCCCCAAAAACTCTGGTAGCTGTTTGAATAAGCCTATCTACAAATTCAACGTAAGGTTCATTAGCTCCCTGTATTACCTTAGATAATTGACCTTGTAAATCTCCATGTCCTTGTAAAGTCTTCCATGCCCTGACTGCATCTGCAGCAATTTGTGCATATATAGCAGGATCATATTCAATTTGTTGACCCTCATAAGGTCCCTTTCCTAACACCCTAAATTTCTTTGAGGGTAACCGGCTGCTGCATTTCGCCTAGCCGTCTCCATGCAAAATTCCTCATTGGCAACAACCTTCCATAACACATATTGTCCTCCATTTAGCACAGATTTACACATGCTAGCACAATCTGCTGGCGTCATTTCCAAGTTGGTAATGGATTCGACCATGCTTACAGTGAAGGGTGCTTGAGGACCATAGGTCGTTACAGCCTCCTTTAACTGCTTCACTGTTTTAAAATCTAAAGCACGGTGAATTCGCTGCCCTCCTGCCTGCTCAAGTACAGGGCATGCTAATCTTTGAGGTCCTGTCTCAGGATCCCATCTATCAACTACGGGGGTTGAGGGCCACTCAGCTATCTCTATAGGTGGAGCTGTTGGTTGAATTACGCCCTCTGGTGATAGAACGGTGTTAGTAGCAGCCTCCTGTTGTAGCTTTTTCCCTAATAGCTGTTTCTCCTCTAAGCTTTCTTCCTTTAAATTTTCTTCCTCTGTCTGACTAGCTTGAGAGACCTTCTCTTTTGCTTGATCTAAAATGTCTTTCTCCATGGTCTGAACCTCTAACAATTTACTTAACACTCTTTCAGTTTGTTTTTTACTAATTTCTAATCTGTTATAAAGATAACGCAACCCAATAAGATAACACAAAACAAAACTGAAACAGAATGAAACAAAAACAGAACAAAAAATCGTTGTATCAATTTTCCTATTTTCTTGACATGTGCATTTGTGGTCTATTTCTATTTCTTCCTCAGGGGCGAACAACTTCAAACCTTGAGCCAACCATTTTTCCCAGTTTGCCTGAGAAAGTTCTAGGGATAGGCAGCTTGAAACAAAAACAAAACAAATCAAAACAAGAACACATTGTTTTTTGAAATGGTCACCCATTCTCTCGCCTTCCCTTAGGGGCGAGCAATTTCACTTACCCCCCCAGCTTCAGGCGTTCCCCGCAGGGGCCGCCAAATGCCACAGTCTGGCTGGGCACAAATCACGAGCCAGTGAAGCAGGAACAAACTTTATTTCTGAACTCCACCAGCACACTCCACACACGCTCCTGGGAAATCTGCCGAATGCCACGTGGCTCGTCCAGCAACCCGCAGCCGGAAAATATCCCCAACCAATGGGAACTCTCCGAGAATCCCCGCGAGAGCTCAACTGGAACTCAGTGGGAACTCCACGAGAACTCGCTGGCGTCACCTCTCAACCACTACTTCTGGCAAAAATGCCATGCCTCATCCCGACTTGGCTGTGGCCCTCAACACTAACCCCCACTCTAGATCCTACTCCTTCTTCCTAATTGGATCTCCTATAATAGAAATATCCAGAAACCTAGTATGTCAGAATTTATTTACGTTTTTAAACTGCTGGACCATATCATGAAAAAAAAATTAATTATCACCTTTAATCCCAAATATGCCACCTTTATTCCCAAGAGTCTTCTGTTATATTTAAAGAGGTTTTTCAGTATTCTATGATTTTTTTTTAAACCTGTGTATTTTGTCTTCTCATGATAAAAATTCAAAGGTTAGGACTGGGGTTGTGGCTCAGTGGCAGAGCGTTTGCCTAACATGGGTTCAATCCTTAGCACCACATAAAAATAAACAAAATAAAGGCAGTCGGTAATCTACAACTACAAAAAAATTAAATAAATAAAGGTCCACAACAACTAATAAAATATTTTTAAAAGAGGGGGCGGCTGTGGCTGTGGCTCAGTGGTAGAATGCTTGCCTCGCACGTGTGAGGCACTGGGTTCGATCCTCAGTACCACATAAAAATAAATAAATAAAATAAAGATGTTGTGCCCATCTACAACTAAAAAAATTTTTTTAAAAAAATACAAAGGACAGGGGCTGGGGATGTGGCTCAAGCGGTAGTGTGCTCGCCTGGCATGCGCGGGGCTCTGGGTTCGATCCTCAGCACCACATAAAAATAAAATGAAGATGTTGTGTCCACCGAAAACTAAAAAATATACATTAGAAAAAAAATACATTGGTTATACAGCCACGTTTATACATAGGGCCAATGTGATCCTGCAATCTCATAGGGCCAATGTGATCCTGCAATCTGTACACGTGGAAAAATAAGATTACGTATCCCATTTGAATCAAATGTATGATACGTCAAGATCATTGTAATATTTTAAGCAACTAATAAAAAAATTAAAAAAAATACAAAGGACAAGTGACTCGGGAGGCTGAGCAGAACCCTTATTTTGAACCCTTATGACAACTGGTGGTACTTTTATGTCCCATTTTAGAAATGAGGGGACCAAGGTTCAAAGAGGTTATGTAAGTTGCCTAAGGTCTCAGAGCCGGTCAGCAAGAATCAACCTAAACCCAGAAGGCTCTGGAGCTCCCTCTGCTCTGAGGAGCAGATTTTAGGATCCCTAAGGAGCTTCCTGAGGGGTGCTGGTCGTCTAGCCTGGAAAAGGAGGAATGGGTAGAAAATGAAGCTCCATCTAACCAAGGAGAGCATGCTTTGCCCAGAAGAAAATCCACCAGTTTCTCCCAATGATTCTATTTTGAAAGATGAATAATCTCAGAATACCCTCTAATTGCCTTGTAGGGGTCAGGCTCTATGCAAGGTGTTAGCTGTGTGGGCCTGGCTGCATTCAGAGTGTGACAAGAGAGCTGTGTCACAAGTTTGTGTGCAAACAAGCAGGGCCATTGGGGCACAGGGCTGGGCCACATTTCCTCTCCTTCCTGTGAGGCAGAATGCCTTCCAGTTTAAATGCTGCTTCAAATTCCCCACCTAAACATTATTGTCTTAGGGTTTTGGGGGGAAGCTCTCCTTAGATAGAATCAGTGTCCAGATTGGTTGTTGTGGACCTTTATTTATTTATTTAAAAATTTTTTTGTAGTTGTAGATATACCAACTGCCTTTATTTTGTTTATTTTTATGTGGTACCAAGGATCGAACCCAGTGCCTCACACATGCTAAACAAATACTAAAGTCTTACCATTCAGAGACGCTGAAGGAGAGCTCAGTTACCAACTTTTTCTGGTTTCTTCTTTTGTTTGTGGTGCTAGGGATCAAATCCAGGGCCTGGTGCATGATGACCGATGACCACATGTTTAACCATTGAGCAACCTGCTATCCTCCCAGGACTGCTCTACCACTGAGCTACACCCCTAGTTTTTTTTTTAAATCCTTTTATTTTGAGAAAGTGTCTCACCACGTTGCCCAGGCTGGCCACAAACTTGTGATCCTCCTGCCTCAGCTTCTCAAGTTGCTAGGATTACAAGCATGAGCCACTGCGCCTGGCTCCTCTTCTGGTTTTTAGAGAGCAAGTGGAACTAGAGTTTTTTCAACATGAAAACACATTATTGGGGCTGGGGATATAGCTCAGTTGGTAGAGTGCTTGCTTTGCAGGTTCAATCCCCAGCACCACACACACACACACACACACACACACACACACACATTATTGGGTCCTGCTGAGAAGCTGTCCATTTTCTTAGAAGAAGTGACTTGGGGTGCCTCTCCCCAAGATCTCAGTCCTGGCACGGTGCTGTTGTTTTTGCCAGTTCCGTTCTTGGCAAGGCAGTGAGTTCAGAGACAAAGGACAAAAAAGAAAAGAGAAAATGAAACTTAGAGAAAAGGACTTTTTTTTTTTTTTTTCCAGAATGAGGACTTGCTGGAGAGTGAGAGAACACATGGGAAGAAATGTGGAAGAGAGAAAAGAGCTCATAGAGACTCTCAGGGAGAAGTGGGGCCAAGAGTTGTGTTTTAGTTAGTGCTCTGGACAGACTGAGCCACCAGGGGCCTTGATTATAACAGGGTTTCAGCACAACCAGGTGAGTTGGGTCGGAAGCATTTGGTGGATGTGCAACTGAAGACTGTGAGGAAGCAGCTATGGAAGGCTAGTGTAGTTGTGGAGGACCTCCCACTGGAGATGGGATTTGGGCTGAATCTTGACAGGTAAGATTTCCTTATGGGGAGAGGGTAGAACGGGCATGGGGAAGAGGTCAACCAAAACTAGGGACCGGGGTGATGGTGAGCACCAAGGGCAAACAAACTAGAATAAATTGAGATGCTCACCCTGCACCCTGATGGGGCCAAGCACGCAGGTGCTCGCTGTATCAACACACGTGAGGGTTATGAGCTACCTCATTTTCTACATCCTTTCCCACAGCCAAATTTACGACTTTCCTGGCTTCCCCATCTTGGCAAACAGCATATGTTAGGAAACTGGGCACCATCCTCCACCTCTTCCTCATCCTCATCTCTGCACAGCTACCTGTCAATCCCACCCCCATGCTGTCTCCTAGCCCATCCCAGACAAGCAGCCTGTCTCCCCTCTACCACCAATTTTCCATGCTAACCCAGAGGGATCCCTCTAAAGCACATGCCACCTCACCCTTCTGAGGCTTAAAAATCTTGGTTAAGGGAAAAGACAGTATGAATGCTGCGTGCAGTGGAGCACCCCTGTGATCCCAGCAGCTGGAGGCAGGGGGAGGGCAAGTTCAAAGCCAGTCTCAGCAATTTAATAAGGTCCTAAACAACCTAGGGAGACCCTGTCTCAAAATAAAAAATAATAGGGCTGGAGATGTGGCTCACTGGTTAGGTCCCTCTAGGTTCAATTCCTAGTACAAAAAAATAAAAAGATCATATGGGAGGTTAAGGGAAAGCTACAGTGGTCAGACTGTGACTAGAACAGTGAAACAGAATATGGTTCAGAAACACTTGGCTCTCTAAGGGTATTTACTAGTAAAAGATAAATTATGATCCACAAAAGTATTTGCACCATATATGACAGACAAAATATTAATTGCCTTGACATACATATATGCATTTCTACAACCCAGTTTTAAAGAGGCCAGGAATCAGATCAAGAGGAAAATGAACCAGGGACAATTAGTGCCTCTCAGAGAAAAAACACATGACTATATGTGGGTAAAGATGCTCAAGCTTACTCCTAAGAGAAACACAGCTTCATGTTAAAGTGAAAGGCTATTTTTCACCTATCCAATTAACAATGATAAGAAAAATGTCTGAGGTGGCTGGGGTTTAGCTCAGAGGGGGCTCTAGACTAGATGTTTAAGGACCTGGGTTGTATCCCCAGCACAATCTGATAATAAATTGTTCTTGTAAGGGTATAAAGAAATTCAGACATTATAGAGGGGTGGGGTGTAAATTAATCATACACAGGTAGTGGCTAACACAGAAGGTCCCCGAATTTCAATGATTTGATTCACCATTTTTGAACTTCACCATGTGCAAAGGCAATATACCTTCAGTAGAAAGCATATTTAGAAACTTGGATTTGTACCTTTGCCTCGACTAGCAATATGCGGTAAGATCCTCTCGCCATGCCAGACAGTAGCAGCAAGCGCAGCTCCCCAGCAGCCCTGAAGTCACCAAGGGGAGCAACTAGCCCTCTACAGTTTTCAGTGTAGATAAGCAGTGATGGTAGGTGAGGTATGTTACTTCCAACTTAAGATGGGTTATGAGACACCATAAGCCCAGGGGCACTATAGAGCAACATCTACACTTTAATTAGTGGTCCCATTTCTGGTAATTTTCAGGTAAGTCAAGGATATATATATACATTGTGGCATTGTTTGTAATAGTAAAAGATAAGAAGTGGCTCAAATGTCATACAGGAAATTCTTAAAAAAAAAAAAAAAGTGGTACATGCAGCCAATGCAATACCATGTAGCTGAGAATAGGGACACTTTCCTTGTGTGCTATGACAAAATGATCCCCCCAACATTATTGCATAAAAAAGCAAGAGGCCTTCAGGAAGGGGACATGGGGACTGGATAGCTGCGTTCAGAGATTCCCATTCCAGATGATCTCTACAGCTGATAACAAACCCGATTTCCTCTTCCACTAGGGCATACATAGTACTCTTTTGACAGAACTCATTTGGAGACTGTGGGCTTGCCTCTGACATGCAGCCAGTGCAGCTGGCTGAACCATAGAAACCCCCATGTGCCAACTTCAATGCTTTCCCCCCCTCTGGCTTGAATGGAATGGTCCTGAGTCCCAGGGTGACTATGTCAATCCCATGTTAAAATGAAATCACACAAAGAAAGGGACGTGGGTCCCTGAGTTCCTGCCTGGAGAACCTCCACCTGTGAGGAGCAATTTGAGCAGGGACTTGATTACCTTCAGTCACTGGAACTTTGCGGGGTTTCTCTCTTACAGAACCTCTGTGACAATATCCTTTTGCTATCAGGTTAGCTCTTGAAAACAAAGCAAAACAAAAATCATACCCACACGTTCTGTCAGCCCTTGTATCAACATTTGTGCCTGGTATTTGATAAGTGAGCCTCCACCAACGGCTGGGGTGTCAGCTCCAGGGGATCAAGCATCACTTAGCTCCCTGGACACTTGTTGCCTAGATGTGCCCCTTTCCTGGGCTTCTCTGTGTGTCAGAACAGTTCTCTTTACATAGCTCACTGAGCCACATCTTCAGCCCTATTTTGTAGAGACAGGATTTCACCGGCTTGCTTAGCAGTGGAGGTTGGCTTTGAACTCAGGAACCTCATTGTCTCACCCCATTCTCTCAGCCTCTGGAGCCACCGGGATTACAGGTATACAAGCTGGGCATTTCCTTGGGCTTTTGCTAACATGGATCTGGTTGAACTACACACATTTGACACTTCCAAGCCAATGTCCTCTCATTCCTTCCTGCATCCCCAGTGTCCAGTTCCCTGATATCTGTGGAATAAACACATTTGCAAAATCCTTACTAGCCTGTAGTCGGTTCTCCACGGATGAGGAACCAACAGAAGCAGAAGAAAAGTCACCCAGTTCTGAGCACCGGCCTCCCTGCTCTGGCTCTGCCCACTTCTCTCACTTCACTCCCCATCATTTTCCCCTTGTTCCATTCCCCCCCCCCTTTTTTTTTTGGTACTGGGGATTGAACTCGGGGTCCATATCCCCTGATATTTTGTATTTTATTTAGAGACAGGGTCTCAGTTGCTTAGGGCCTCGATAAATTGCTAAGGCTGGCTTTGAACTCATGATCCACCTGTTTACCCTCCTGGCTGGGATTACAGGCGTGGGCCACCTCGCTGGGCCTGGGCTCCGTTTTTTGCACTTCTCCAACGCATGGCATGTCGGGGTGGTCCCCTGTCAAGGCCCCCGCACTTGTGTTGCTGAGTTGCTCTTTCTTAGACCTTTACAAGACTCACTGCTGCTCCTCACTCAGGTCCCACCTGTCACTTTCTGGCGATGTATTTAAAAGCAGTAATCTCTGCCCTCACCCTCTCTTCACCTGGTTCATCTTCTCCATCGCCCTTGACACTGTCTGAAATGACCTGGGGTTTGAGTTTGAGGATGGTTTCTCCCACTCAGAGTCAGCTCCAGGAAGTCAGGGTCGCTCTGGTTCAGGCTTGTACACAGTTAGGGGTCTGGGCACATTTTAGGGGTTGAACCAATGCGTGCTGAATTCGCGAGGTCCGGTCCTTCTCCACTTGCGGCGAGTCACGCGGGAGGCAGGGACGCGTGGGGGACACGGCCTGGCAGCCCCCGCTCTCCCAGCTAGCCCTGCATGGTAGGCT
>NW_026000138.1:4241525-4267019 GCF_001458135.2 Marmota marmota marmota
TTTTTTTTTTTTTTTTTTTTTTGAGATCACAAAAGTGGCATATGCTCACTTACAAAAATATAGACAGTACCAACTTAAAGTTCCCTGGAGACCCTGTCACACTCCCGCCACACACTCCCACCAAGAAGTACACAGTTTCTCTCTCTCTCTCTCTCTCTCTCTCTCTATCTATCTATCTCTCTCTCTATCTATCTCTGTCTCTCTCTCAGAGAGAGCACAAGCTATCACTTTCTTTCTGAAACTCTGTCTCAATGAACGAGGTACCTGGATTATCTTCTTGAGTCACATTCAGATCTTATTTAATGCTTCTGAGGACTTCATGGTAGCATTGTTCTGAAACTGGCCCCTGCAGAAGCAACTTAGCAGGTTGTGGTGTTAACTCATTGCAAACCCTGCAAGCAAGAATGTCAAGGTCTCTTACCAGTGGCTCTGGTGCAATCTGGATCATTTTCTTGGGCATTTCCCCTGGGGGATTATTGGTGCCTTGAAGTTCAGTGGAGTCAGTACTCAAAAGGAGCTTCCCGGGTGGCTTTGAAGTTGCTTCTGCAGGTGCTGGGCTTGCTTCCCAAGGTCATTTGGGGGTTGTGGGCACCAGGGGGAAGGTTACTCTTCATGGTTTTGGGGTCTCACCTGGATGTGGGGGAGCTCTATCTATCGCCTTGTTACAAAGATAACAAGGATAGGTCTTTCCATCTGACCCGCAGAGGTTGAGTGAAGTAGTTTCTTCTACTTTCTATTGTCCTCTTGCCTCTTGTTGTGAGTGGGTAAACTTCTTGGGTGGGTGAGGAAGATTTTAAATACTTTTTCCCCTAGGAGGATCCCATGTGTGGAGCTTCCAAATGAGAGCACTTCTTACCCCTGTTGGTTTCAGGGACTCACCTCTGTTAAGAAGACTGGCTTGCATTTTTTATTCTTTTATTCTCCCTGACTTGGACAATAGTTACGATCTGGGAAGACAACAGTGTGCCAAAGGCATGTGCTTTCATGCTCCTGATTGGGGCCATATTTCATCTTCACCACAACCAGTTCACATTTATTGACACTGATCATGGAGAACGTGAGACACCGTGTGACGTTCTGGACTTAGGCTGCCTGCCACACACTAGTTGATGAGACCTTCAGGGGAGGTTCATTTATTCAACAGACACTTCCTGAGCAGCCCCCAGACCCAGTGAACAAAACAGAAGAATACTTGGGGACAGACAGATACATCAGTGAAATGCAGTGTGGCATAGATGGTCCATTCAGTGGAGAAGAATAAAGCAGGGAAGAGAGGAGGTGTGTGCAGGGGTGGGTGAACCTCAGTGCCACATCTGTAAAATGGGGTGAAAATCTCATTGTGTATCGTTGGGTGTCTGTGAGGATGAAATGGCATCGTTCTTAGGCAGCCCTAGGCAGTGTGCTGATGACATGTTTATTGTAGCGTTAAGTAAGAACTGGGTTAACAGTGCTGCTGTTGATTTGCACTATAATGTTGATAAGACTCCATTTTATGAGTGTTGCTGTATCTGCAGTGTGTTTCCATAAGGGGTAAACTAGGCTGTGGTAAAATTGAATGGGAGTTCATGGTACACTAAATTTCTATCTCTATTCTTAGCCTCTTGACCATAACTCTCAGTAATGAAAGAGAGAACTGATGAAAAGGGAATTAATAAAGGATCGCTCCCTATACAGTTTTCTGATTACCACAGTGGAACCTCCTCAGTACAAAAAGTGAAACATTAAGGAAGTCTGCAAGGTGGAAGTTCGCTGGAAATACACACATGCACCGGAGGGAAGTTCACTGCAACACAGGTTATATTAGCAACAAATTAAGAAATAATCCCCATTAACTCTTTAAAGAGATAGATGGACGACCTCTGTTATAGTCTACAGGAAAGAACAATTCCAGGAATGTAGCAGTTACAAAGAATTAGCTGGGCAAGGTACATGGCACACATCTATAATCCCAGTGGCTTAGGAGGCTGAGGCAGGAGGATCTCAAGTTCAAAGCCAGTGTCAGCAACAATGAAGCACTAAGCAACAATTGAGACCCTGTCTCTAAATAAAATACAAAAGGGGCTGGGGATGTGACTCAGTAGTTGACTGACCCTGAGTTCAATCCCTGGTACCAAAAAAAAACAAAAACAAAAACGAATTAGCTGGATCAGTATGAATAATGGATCTTAGAAACAATGTTTTAAGGGGGAAAATTGTCCAACATGCTGCACAATAGGAAACCATTTAAAATCACCCTGAACAAGATATGTTTTTGTTTTTGCATAGTACTGAGGATTTAACCGAGGGCTTCCCATACTGGCAGGCGCTCTACCACTGAGCTATATTCCCAGCTCCACTAAACAAAACTTTATTTTGAATATCACTAGTCCTATCTCTCTATACAATGTATAAGAATGAAAATCCTCTGTAGAGGTGGTGACTGGCTGGGCATGCAAGGAAGGGAATGTGCCTGTGGGTGATGAGGAAAGGGGACTTTGGCTGTAAGTGTTTTAGTGTAAAACTAAATATGCTGTGGGCAAATGTTAAAGAAAAAATATTTTTAAAAATGGACCTCTGCTGTCTCATCAGTGCAGCTAACCACTTGGAGTGGGGCTTGATTTTTCATGTTTTCCTGGGAGTTTTTAACAGAATGAGCCCAAACCTCTCAGTGAAGCAGTGACTTCTGCTGAGCATCCAGGGACAGATATCCCTCCATTGCACTGGTTATTGCCTGGTTAGGAGTTTCAAGGGCCTCTGTAGAAACAGATTTAGGCACCCAGCGAACCCAAGGGTTTCCCTGAGTCCCCGTTGGTTATTTCTGCTTCTAATAATAGTTTCTTATCAGGGCCCACAAATGGCCTTCAGTGTTTCCTGCCTTCCCAGAATCCCAGGACACTTGATGGGTGGCTGGGCAGTAATAATGTCTGTGGTATTGAGGTGGACCTGAGGCCAGGATATGTGTGTTATGGACATGCCTATGTATTCCCTGATCCAATAATTAAGATTATTTATCATCTGTTATCCATCAGGCCTTGTGCTGAGGGCTTTTACCTACATTTCCACCTTTTATTCCACCTGAGACTCTGTAAGCCAGGTATTGTCACTGTTCCCATCTCAGAGATGAGAAAACTGAGTTTTAGGGAAGTCAAGTTCACATTACTTATAAATTTGAAACTGGGCTTCAAACTCTGCTCTGCCCAGCTGGGACACGCCCTTAGCCACATGCCGTGCTGCTCTTTCTTGTTAGACAAAGATATAAATATTTAAGGAATGATCAGGTTGAACATTTGAAATCAGGAAAGAGGAGTCATATCTGTGCTGTTCATGTTTGTATTCCTGGCACCACTCTAGGCTTGGCTTAGAATCGTTCTTCAGTAAATATTTGATGAATGCATAATGGTTGCCGCTTATGAAATAATGTTTACAGTTTTGCATTGCAGGAGCCAAGGAAAAGGTTGCTTAATGGGAACCCAACATCTCCACTCAGAGGAAACCTTATTGTGGGAGGCTAGACCGGAGGATCAAAAATTTGAGGTCAGCCTGGGCAAATTATTGAGACCCTGTCTCAAAGTAAAAATAATTAAAAAGGACTGGGGATGTAGCTCAGTGGTAGAGCACCCATGGGTTCAACTCCCAGTACTTCCAAAAAAGGAAAGAAAGAAAGGGGAAAAAAAAAAAGCTCTTAATGCCAAATATTTGGGAATTTACACGTGGAGGAACGGGAATGGGAAACTAGGTAGGGACAGTGATCACACCAGGATGAAGGTTGCCAACTCATAAGCACATGGACACATTGAAATTCTGTCTTCCTGACCAAGAGTCCACAGTAGAATTAACCCTCCTGCCCCGGGGGTGGTGAAATCCCAGGAGTGCAAAACCATCAGTCCTGGGGGGTGGGAGAAAGGAGGGGACTGGGGCCAGGTGCTAGAGTAGCTCCAGCACTTCTGGGTAGATGGCTGCCCTTGGCCTTAACCCCAGACTAACCTGAGGTTCTGATAGTCTGTGAAGTGTGGACCTGCGAGGCATGCCGTGTTTGTCTTGAACTTTACCCCTTGGAATCTCTCAGTACAAATCTGCTTTCCACTGGGTTAGTTACGTGACTGCCACTTAAAAAGCACATGCCATCAGGAGTCACCTGTGCTGAAAACCACACAGCATTTGCTCACTTACTCTTAGGAAAATAAGGTATTCCAGGGACATGGTTTTCCAACATAACATCCTTAATTCTTCCATGTGTAAAGCTTGAGCTGAATTCTCTCTAGAAAGTGCCTTTTTTCCTGAAATCCCAGCTGCTAAACATAATTTAACTTTTTGTTGGCAACCTGGAACAGATTATGACGGCCACGGTCCTGGGATGTGGGAGCAGCAGCCAGGGTCTCATTCTCTTCTGCCTTGGTCAGGCCTCTGTCCCCAGGGTCCAGCCATCCTGCTTCTGGCCTTGATGACTTCCCCAGCTCCTAAGTCCCCCCCAGCACCACTGCCACCTGGTTGGTCTCCATTTGCAGTTTGTAATCTAATCTGCTGGGTTTGGAAAACAAGAAATCCAATCCAGCAAGGGATCTGTGTTATCCTCAAACTCAGCACTTCTAATTTTTACACAGTCTCCTGCCTCAGGTTGACCAAAACGCACGTAAATGGATATTGGCAATGGCAGCATCAGTGGAACAGAGCGATGGTCCTGAAAGTTCGCGCACAGGAAATGGTTAAGTCAGGGAAATGGTTAAGTCAACTGTGATTCCAGCTGTATTGAGGAGCCTGTTACTCAAAATAATTGCAGCAGATCTGCCTGTCAGTAACGT
The DNA here is from genome assembly GCF_001458135.2 of Marmota marmota marmota. Lineage (NCBI taxonomy): Eukaryota > Metazoa > Chordata > Mammalia > Rodentia > Sciuridae > Marmota > Marmota marmota. Next base: position 4,246,304 of record NW_026000138.1, read on the forward strand.
CCAAGAGCAAGTGTTACTGAGAAAAGCAGTTGGTTGTCCCTTAGGAGGGACGCTGCGGTGCCTGCTCTGGTGCCTCTGGCCCCTCAGCCCTGGGACAGTGGAATCGGGACCTCCCCTCTCCTCCACATAGTCTGCTGCCATGTGGCCCTTTCAGTTCCTTCTGTCCCCAGCCCTTGGAGCCTGGTCCTGGAGCTGCGTCCTCTGGTCCCCGCAGCCTGTTCTGGGCACTTCTCACTTGGTTCCACTGCCTCCCTCCCCGTTGGGACTTTGTAGTTTCGCCCTGTGCATGGCATGACAATGGCTCTCAGTTAAAACTTGTTGAATCCAGCTTTTATAAAACAGAGGGAGAAGTTCTTAGGAAAATGTGGACAAGTTAGAGTATGGTGGTGGAAATGCTTCATGGGTTTTGCCAGTGGTCCAGATGCAAAATGTCAACTCCTGACCTGGGTCTGCTGCTTCACACTGTAAAAAGGAAGTATGAGCCCGGAGGACCAGCCCCGCCCCACACCCCAGGAGGGTGGCTGAACTTAGCTTGTTGTGTAAATTGGGCTGGGGCCAGGAGGTTTTAGAGCTTTTGGCCTGGACTCTGCCCTTGTGCTTTTTTCAGGTTTCTATGAAACTCTCCTCGTTTGGGGCAGAGCTTTGGCCAAGATGCTCAGTGTGAGAAAGCTCCTGTGTGGCCCCTCCAGAGCCACTAGGTCTGGCAGTAGGAGAAGGGAAGTGGGAACTCCGAAGGACTCCTCTCCAGGGTCCCTTCCTCTCCAGGTGCCACTGGGCTGGGAAGGAAGGATAGACTGTGGAAAAACCAGCCTGATTCACTTACAAAGAGTGACACAGCAAATTCAGGGCTTAGAAAGGCCAGGGTGTGACCCTTTCAGGGCCCTAATCTACATCAGAAGGAAGGGGTGGGGCCTGGTGTCCAGCCAGACTGGCCCACCTTTCCCTTTCTTTCTTCCTTATCTTCACAAAATAACAATGAAAACATTTTTTTAGGACTGACTAATTTAGTGTGCTGTTGTGCAGAAAGCAACACCAAGAGGTGCTGACCTGGCCCTTGCTCCTAAGAACCTCTAGCCTGAGGTGGTTCTGGCCAGGTTCTGGCCTGGGAGCCGCACCTGTTGTCATACTGAATCCTCCCACCAGCCCCCAGAGGCACTGGATGAGGCCTCTTGGAGGTGAAGGGTTTGCCTGGGGTCCCAATCTGTGAGGTGTGGAGTCAGGATTTACACCCCAATGACATCTTCCTGCAGTGGATGTGTGTTCAAGGACAGATAACTCTAGGTAATCTTGTTCCCCACTCCCAGGTTGGGGAAGGGGAGAGGGGGGGAAAAGGAAAAGAAAAACACATTCCTTTTAAAATAAGTAGGGAGGGCTATATTCAAAAAGTAAGTGAACCAAGGTTACAGAAATGCAAACAATTCCTGCTCTCAGGGCATCTGTGCAGAGGCTGCCACCTGATGAGCAGCTCAAAAACTCTAGTTGTTTCCATGATGTGCAGGTGGCTGGGCAGATGTCCTCCTTAGGGGGAGGGAGAGAGGGCAGGTAGAGGCAGTTCAAGACCAGCCTGCCCACTCTGCCAGCCTCTCCTGACCTGTGTCCCCCTAACCCCACTCCCTCCAGTGTTTTGCTGTCTAGCAGGTGGTGAGAGGCTGGGTCCAGAGCCTGCTCTGAAGAGCCGAAAGTGGTAACAGAAGCTCAGCGGCCCAGCTGCCTGTCCTGCTTTGACAAACCCTCCTCTTTTAGCTTGAACCCCCTGGCAGCCCCCAGAGCTTCCCTGTCCTCTACATTTACCAGAAGGATGCCGATTCTCGGAGAGGAGGAGTGTCCCAGGATTCCCACCTGGGTGTGGCAGAGCTGACTTGAGCGGTGCTATGTGGCAGTTCAGGGGTCTGTCTGGCTTTGAGCCAGAGCCCATTTTGCCACGTCCACACCTCCTGCTGGGCACTACCACCTCTGCAGGAAGAAATGTGGGTGTCTTTTCCCTAAAGCTTATGTCCGCCGACTGATACGAAGCCACACAAACACAGTTCCCAAGTCTGGTTCATGTTCACCCATGTTCTCCTGCTGGTGGCCAAGAGCTTACCTTGTGGGTGTGCAGCTCTACATGGTGCTGCAGTGGTGGCAGGGGTTGTGCAGAAATACCCAGTTGATCTAGGGAAAGTGACCCCTGCTAGTTCCTTACCTGCCTGCCCTGTCATTGTCACAGCATGGGGCACCTACTCCTTGCTGGGCTTGGTGCAAACCCCCTGATCCCAGGCAGACCTCTTTTCTTTTCTTTTTTTTTTTTTTTTTAACCATACAATTTATTTTTATTTTTTTTTAGTCATACATGATAGCAGAATGTATTTTGACATATAATACATACATGGAATGTACATACATCATTCATATTGTCTATTCTATTCTGCTACCCTTCCTATCCTCCCTACTCCTCCCCTCCTCTCCCATCCTTTTGCTCTATCCAATCTAATGTGACACACTTCTTTTTTTTCTTTTTCTCATTACAACATCATAAATGTATTCTGTATAACAATGAGGTTCTCCTTCCATCTTCCGTGCAACTCCCCTTCTCCCTCTTTTTCCCTCCCACCTCTCTTCCCTATTTAGTGGTAGTCTTCTCATGCTCTTCCTCCCTATCCCATTATGAGTCATCCTCCTTATATCAGAGAAGACATTCGGCATTTGTTTTTTAGGGATTGGCTAACTTCACTTAGCATAATCTGCTCTAATGCCATCCATTTGCCTGCAAATGCCATGATCTTGTTATTTTTTAGTGCTGAGTAATATTCCATTGTGTATAAATGCCGTATTTTTTTAATCCATTCATCTATTGAAGGGCATCTAGGTTGGTTCTACATTCTAGCTATTGTGAATTATGCTGCTATAAACATTGATGTGGCTGTGTCCCTGTAATATGCTCTTTTTAGATCTTTTGGGTATAGTCCGAGAAGGGGAATAGCTGGGTCAAGTGGTGGTTCCATTCCCGGCTTTCCAAGGAATCTCCATATTGCATTCCAAATTGGCTGCACCAATTTGCAGTCCCACCAGCAATGTATGAGTGTACCTTTCCCACCCACCCCCCCATCCTCGCCAGCACTTATTGTTGTTTGACTTCATAATGGCTGCCATTCTTATTGGAGTGAGATGGTATCTTAGAGTAGTTTTAATTTGCATTTTTCTGATTGCTAGAGATGGTGAGCAATTTTTTTCATGTATTTGTTGATTGATTGTATATCCTCTTCTGAGAAGTTTCTGTTCAAGTCCTTGGCCCATTTGTTGATTGGGTTATTTGCCTTTTTTGTTGTTTAACTTTTTAAGTTCTTTGTATACTCTAGAGATTAGAGCTCTATCTGATGATGTTTGAGGGGTAAAAATTTGTTCCCAGGATGTAGGCTTCCTATTCACCTCACATATTATTTCTCTTGCTGAGAAAAAACTTTTTAGTTTGAATTCGTCCCATTTGTTGATTCTTGGTTTTAACTCTTGTGCTGTAGGTGTTTTATTAAGAAATTTGGGGCCTCCAGGCAGACCTCTTTCTGAAGCAAGTTGTACAGTGATTCCACTCCACGGATGATCAAAGAAGGCTAAGAGGGGAAGGCCTTGCCCCGGCTGACAAACTAGGAGGAAAAGAGTCCTGTTCATCCAGACTCTCGCCCTGAACCACTGAGATGGGCTACCCTCCCCAGACCCTGGTGCAAGCCAGACTCCGGGCTTTGCTTGGTGGCTTGGTCTTAGATATGATCACAGTCAGGCCCAGAGTAGCTGAAGATGACTCCCTGGGGACCCAGGCCAGAACTGGCCATGCTGGGCCACTGGGGCCAAAGAGACCCCTAGTAGAAAGCCTGGACCTGTGATTGACTTGGACCAACAGAATTTGGGGCAGAAATGAGACAAGGTGACTTCTGAAGCTTGGTTTTAAGAAGCCTTTCAGTTTTCACCTGAGCCGTTTGGAACACTCCCTGGGGCCACCAGTGCCATGAAGAAGTCAAGACTCTCCTGGACCCGCCATGTAGTCAGGAAGCCCAAGCAGCCATAAGGTGCTGGACGAGTGAGTGAACAATCATGTTGCACATCCAGCCCAGATGACTATGGCCCCAGCTGCCCTGAGACAGCAACCACAGGCACAAGCCCTGCCCAGCTGAGTCCAATCAATGGGCACCACTCAGTACTTCTTGAGCCACCCAGTTCTGGGGTGCTTTGTTATAGAGCAATAGATAACTGGAACATGAGGAACATTCTATTCATTTTGTAAAGATACCAAGACCCCAAAAGGTCAAATGACTTACCCAAGGTCACTTGGCAGAGTGGGCATTCTAGCTTAAACCCTCCAAGGCTTATGCTTTCAACCTTGAGGCTATCACACTCTAGAGCTGATCCACAGTTCTTCATATTTGTGCTTTTGGAATACGTATCTCACGGGTGGTTGGTGCTGGGTCGAAAGCTAGTTCTGAGAACTTCTTTCCTTCTTGTAGATTTTCATAAACAATGAGTGGCATGACGCTGTCAGCAAGAAAACATTCCCCACTGTCAACCCATCCACTGGAGAGGTCATCTGTCAGGTAGCAGAAGGGAACAAGGTAAGAACTGGTGACTTGCCATTAGGCAGGGATGGGAATTTTTTATTTATGTTTTTATGTGGTGGAAATTTTACCGTGCAGTGTCATGCATAACCTAAAAAAGCCAATTAAAGATTTTGAGTAAACGAAACAACAGAATTTCTTTCCTGCAGATGCAGGTGCTAGATTGTATCTGGGTTTGATAATCCATGGAACATGGAACTGAAGATTTGGAAGGGAATTCAACGAATGCTTAATCCAGTGTCTCTTTTCCAGACCTGGAAGGTGGAGGTCGGAGGAGGGAGATGCATGATAGATATAGATGGCATCTTGCTGGGTAGAAATTAGGCTTCCTGAGATACCCTCTGGTGTCAGTTTGAATTTTAAATACTGGTAGAAACTTAAAAAGTAATAGTATTTCAAATTCAAAAATTAGAATCTTAGTAAAGTTTTTTTTTTTTTTAATAGAAAAGGCATTAAAAATAATTCAAGAATGCCTCAGTCCCCTGCTTTAGGACAATACTTTATATATAAGAGCTGCCTCCTTTGCCAAAAGCAAATGAGTATTTTTCTGGTTTATAGGGTCATCTGATAGTATATGTGTTTAATATAAATGAAAACTCTGCTTCTTGCCTCCTAATGCACATCTTGCTATATGAGATGTGAATTTTCCTGCTTCTCCAAGGAGAGGGAAGCTGGCGAGCCTGCATTTCTTGGAGAATGCTGGTGGTTTTTGAACGAATGCTACTTTTTGCTGGCTTCTTAGGAAGTGGGGAAAGTGGTCAAACTCTAAGCACTGACCCCTAGGTGCCTTTCCCTCTGAAACTCTTTTGCGGGATTTTAAAATGAAAAGTAGGAACGCTCAGGATTCTCATTTCCACCATGACCTCTGGCAAGAGAGAGAAGGGTGCGTGCTTCCGCCCTGTCGCTGAGGTCTAGAGCTGATCAGAGGGAGCTCTGGTGCTGGCCTGGGCAGTCCTACTGGCCCTGGGGCTGTGCTTGGCTGTGGGTGGGCAGCATTTGGAGGAGATCATACTGAGAAGGCCTGAGCCGTCTTGGTGGGTGTTCTGCAGGAAGACGTGGACAAGGCAGTGAAGGCTGCCCGGGCCGCGTTCCAGCTGGGCTCGCCCTGGCGCCGCATGGATGCCTCTGACAGGGGCCGGCTGCTCTACCGCCTGGCTGATCTGATCGAGAGGGACCGGACCTACCTGGCGGTGAGTCCCCAGCCTGCTTGCCCCCATTTCCCATATGGTGATGGGTCTCATGGTGTCTGTGTCTCATGGCATCTAGTGAACATCCAGGGCCCACACTGCTGACATGTAATCCATCAGAATGCACAGGATAGACACCTTTGGGGTATGTCCCACACCGGCCAGTAGAGCCTCTGTGTCACCTTGATGCAGTGGGTTTGGCCAAGAAAGGTGAGAGGAGAGGAGGGAGTGTTGTCAGAGAGGCCTTTCCAGGAGAGACCCTCAGGAGGGGAACTTCTCCCTCTGCCCCTTTCATGGTAGGTCTCTCCCTGGCTGCCAGAGTCAGAAGACATCAGGAGGCCATCCCCTCCCCTCTCCAATCCATTCCACACACAGGAGCCAGAGTGAACCTCCCAGAAGGCACATTGTACCATGGTGATCTTCAGCCTTGTGGCCACATGCGTCCCTAGCATGTCCTCAGTGTGGTCCGCGAGACTGTGCCGGTCTGGCTCCCCCTCCCAGCTCATGCTGACTGCCTGTCCCAGGCTCTGCCTGGCTTAGCCTTCGCTCCTTTGAGCACCAGAGTCTCTGCACACACTGCCCTCACCAACCCCACTAGCCCTGTTGCCCAGGTGCCTCCTGCACAGCCTTCAGGTTTAAATCTGAGGTGGGTGTTTCTCAGACCAAGGCAGACAGTCTGGTCTTCTCCTTCTTTGGAGACTCATGTGATGGATGCTTTGTGTCACAACTCACTGTCTCTGCTCTGTAAGACCCATGCTCACTTCTGTGTACCCAGCACCTGGATCTGGCAGAGGGCAGAAGCTTAAAAAAAAAAAAAAACTTATGAAATGAATCAGTGAGAGGTGGTGCCTCACCCCTTCTGTCCCCCTTCCTCCTCTTCCCTCTTAGGGAAGGCTAGGGCCATGATCCAGAAACGCCCTTGACACTCAGTGGCCAAAGGGGACTCTTACCCTTGGTGTCCAGAGTCCTTGTCAGTCCAGGCCTCAGTACCGTGGGTCTACCTATGTGCCTCTTGTTGTTTCTGCATCATCTTTGCCTCTGCTGACCTTGATCTCCTTTCAGGCCTTGGAGACCCTGGACAATGGCAAGCCCTATGTCATCTCCTACCTAGTGGATTTGGACATGGTCTTGAAATGTCTCCGGTATGGTCTTAGGTTCCCTATTCTTTTTTTTGATTGTGCCAGAGGGGAGGGAGAAATGTTGGGAGGCAGAAACAGAATTATAATAATGGGACCACAGAATTTAGAGAAGTCTACTCCATTTACTGGGAAAATTCCCTCACTTATCAAAAATTATAAACTGGGGCTGGGGTTGTGGCTCAGTGGTAGAGCACTTGCCTAGCACATGCGAGGGACTGGATTCGATCCTCAGCACCACATTAAAAAAAAAAAAAAAACCCCTGCAAACTTCCAGCTGGGCACAGTGACACAAGTCTGTAATCCCAGTGGAGGCCGAGGCAGGAGGATCAAAAGTTCAAAGCCAGCCTCAGCAAAAGGGAGGCACTAAGCAACTCAGTGAGACCCTGTCTCTAAATAAAATACAAAATAAGGGTGAGGATGTGGCTCAGTGGTCAAGTGCCCCTGAGTTCAATCCATGGTACCAAAAAAAAAAAAAAATTGTAACAATCACAAATGCTTCTTCTTGAGTCACTTTTGGCAATTTATGTGTTACCTGGAATTTCCCCACTTTATTTGGGTTATCTGGTGTATTGCTGTATAGTTGAGTTGTTCATGGTTGGGTCTTACAAGCCTTTCTATCTCTTTAAGGTCAATAGTAATGTTTCCACTTTCATTTCTGATTTTTAGTTATTTGTGTCTTCTCTCTCTCATTCCAGTCAAAATCTTGTCTTATTTTGTTGATTCTTTGTTTTTCCATTCTCTATTTCATCTCTCTGCTATAGTTTTTGTTATTTCCTGCCTTTTGCTAGCTCTGGGTTTAGTTTAATCATAGACATCTTAATGAGCAAGGAATAAGAGCTTTATTAGAATGCTTGGAGTTGCAAGTAACAATAAGTCCAGCAGCCCAAACTAGATAACAGAGACCCCACCAGGCCTCAAATCCAAAATGCTCTTGAGCCCTGCTCACCCCGCCCCTTACTTCATTATTCTCTTGCTGCAGATGGCCTCTTTCAGGGCCTGCCTGTGTGGGAACCTGGCTGCTTGACTAACCTGCAGCTGCCAAGTTCCTGGGGGAGGGATGGTGGTTGGCTGGCTTTGAGTCTGACCAGCTGTGGCAGGGCTGGTAAGTAGCTGCTGCCCTGTGACACATGGATAGAGGTGGTGGGGAGGCAGCAGTGCCAGAAGGGTCAGGGTTGCTTAACCAGGGCCATCATGCCTCCCAGGGCACAGTGAGCAATTCCAGGGACATTTATGGTGGCCACAACTGCAGAGGAGGGGATGTTGCTGGCTTCCCCCATAGCAAAGAATTTTCCAGCCCTAAATGTCAGTGCCAAGGCTGAGAAACTCATGCTGCAAGAACCCCTGGAGAGCAGCCTCGGGCAGAGCCACGCTCCCTCCTGAGCTTCAGCATTATTCCTCTGTGCTGATTATCTGAGGTGTGCAAAACAGATGCACTGTAGACCATGTTACCTAGATGCAGGAGGAAGGAGGCAGGGAGGCCGGGGCTTGCATGGATTGGCAACTCCTGGCCATTTTTCTCCCTCGAGTCACAAACCCGTGTTCTAACCTAGGTCAGCATTGGTTTTAGCTCCATCTTGACAGACCTTCACAAATCTTCCTCCCCCAAACTTTATCTTTCCTGTATCTTCTGTGTTTCTTTCCTACCACATAACCATTAGGTACTGTGAGTACATACCTGGTTTTCCACCAACTCTAATTTGCTATGCTTTTCTGTCACTTGTGTTGCTGTGGTCAGGATAACGAACTTTACAAGGTGTGCGCCCAGCTGGTGATCTCTGTTTTCCTGTGACCATCCAGTCTTAGGAAGTGCTGGCCATTTGAAGCACCTACCCCTTTCCACCAGATCTGATCTCTGACACTTTCTATGGTGCTGGGACTGGTAACAATAGTCACATTTTAGTAAATCTGGACGTTAATTTAAAATACTTATTCCTCAGAGAGCTAGATCAAGTGATTTGGAAGGGGGACCCTGGAATTTGACTTTTTGCTCCAAGCACCCCAGTTGATTCTGAGGCTTTGAGGTCACTGATGTAGCATGAGTCACTGTGTTCCCGGCAGTCCCGCAAGTGTTTCTGGGAATCAGAAACACTTGCAAGGGCGGGTTTCAGAAGATCACAGGGGTCCCTGACATTGCTTAGAACTTGGGTTTTTCTTTGCTTAAAGGTATTATGCTGGCTGGGCTGATAAGTACCACGGGAAAACCATTCCCATGGATGGCGACTTCTTCAGCTACACCCGCCACGAGCCCGTGGGGGTGTGCGGGCAGATTATTCCTGTGAGTGTCAGCCCCTTCGGAGGTCATCAGGAGGGTGGAGTGTGGCAATCCAGCAGCCTGGACCAGGCTCGTTGCAAAGGGGGAGGTTCTATTGGTGGCCTTGGATGATGGCTGAGAACATGGGTTTTCACAAGCCAACTGGACTTTGGGCAAGTCACTTACTCCCGGGCCTCAGTTTTGTCATCTGAATGTGGGAATTAACCTCGCTTCTGCTCAGGGAGGCATGGTGCCAGGTACATGACAGTGCCAGTCACCTGCCTCGCTCATCCATCTTCATCTCGGTATGGGGGTGGGGTGGCGTGTTCAGCCACCTGGTGAGGCTCTCTGAGGGGAGCTGAGTTTCCGGTGGCTGTTGTGTCCTGCAGTGGAACTTCCCACTCCTGATGCAAGCGTGGAAGCTGGGCCCAGCCCTGGCGACTGGAAATGTGGTTGTGATGAAGGTTGCGGAGCAGACTCCACTCACCGCCCTCTACGTGGCCAACTTGATCAAGGAGGTTCGCTTCTTGTTCCCAGCTTGACCCCTAACTGCCCTTGTGTGGATTTGCCATCATCACCGTGACTAACCCCAAGGGGCTTCATGTCCAGATCCCCTGTGAAGAATGAAAGTCATCATTCTAAGTGAATTATGAATTGTCCACTCAGAAGCCTGTGAACAGGATTCTTGTCCGAGTAACTTAGAATTCCCACACAGTGCCCCATACTTCTGAGCACATGGGTCCCCGGCAAACTGTCTTGGCCTCTCTGGGAAGGACTCTTGGAGCAGAAGGACAACTCCTGGTTTCCTCTAATTTTTGCCCACAGGCCGGCTTCCCCCCTGGTGTGGTCAACATTGTTCCTGGATTTGGCCCCACAGCTGGGGCTGCCATCGCCTCCCACGAGGATGTGGACAAAGTGGCATTCACAGGGTCCACTGAGGTAAGGCGTCCTTGGGACCTCATGCTTGTAGTGTGGTTGGCTCAAGCTCCCACTGTCCTCAAAGGCTACTGCATTGAAGAGGAGCTCCTTGGGAGCTTGTCAGGTTCTGCTCCCAGGACTTGCCTCTGAGCAACTCAGGCAAAGCCCCCATGTGGCTTGAGTCACAGAGCAGGGTTGAGCCTGCTATGGCCTGATTGCTCTCCAGATGCTGCTCGCAGGGACCAGCATCCCATGTGGAACAGGGAGGTCTGGCTGGCTGCATAAAGCTCAGAGCTGAGGCCCAAGCACTGGCCTTGGTAGGCTCCCTGGGCAGCAAGGAGTCCCTGTGGGCTTCAGGAAGCTCCAATCCTGGCCTCAGTCTCGAGAGACTCGGGTGGTTCACTGAATGTCCATGAGCTCTGTTCAGTTCCTCTGAGGTGAGGGGTGGTGTCTGTGTGGTAGTGACAGCACAGGCAGTGTAGTGGGTAATGGTGGCCCTCTGCATCACACTCCTGTTTCTTCTCTTTTTTGTGGCACTTTTGTGATTGAACTTGGGGCAGTCTGTAACTGAACCACAGCCCTGGACACTTTTTATTTTGAGACAGAGCCTGGCTAGGTTTCCCAGGCTGGCCAGGCACGTGCGATCCTCTGCCTCCTGAGTCACTGGGGTCCCTGGCCTGTGTCCCTGTGCCTGGCCTCACAGTTCTTACTTGCTGTGTAACCTCAGGCAGGTCACTTAGCAGCCTGAAGCCTGTGTTTCCCCTTCTGTAAAGTCGTTTAACAACCCATACCCTCGCGGGGGTGGAGTGTGGGTGGACGAGATAAAGCTTTTGACTGCGTGGCCCAGACCATGCGCTCCACAGAGTGGGTAAGGGAGTGGACGGGGCATTGCTGGGCTGCTCTGTGCCACACACGAGGCGGACAAAGACAAGATCTGGAGATTCCTCAACATGGTCTCCAGGAAAGCAGTCAAGTTTACCTTCTGAGGTCAGATGTTTCCTACCCCAAAATCTCAGCTGTCTTCATCGCATGACTTCCCAGAGTGTCAATAAATAGGGGAACAGTGCTGCTCTTCAAAGATTTCAATATGACAGACACCTTCAAACATTCAGCCTGCGGGTAGTGATGTGGTGCCGGAGGGCAGAGAGGTGTCCATGCTACTGAGTTGGGGATACTCCCTGACCCAGTGCTGAGAGGCTCTTAGAGAGTCCAGAGGGGGAGGTCTCCTGATGGGGAGATGCCCATCTACCCAAGAAGTAAACACAGGGCTGCCTTGTGCCAGGCTCTGGGAATATAGAGTTGAGAGGCACCCTGTCCTTGTCCTCACGGTTTGCGCAGCATGCTGGGGATGACACTCCAGGCACCACAGCAAGGAGGCTGGGGAGTGGGTCTGAACCCAAGTGTGGGTCCTGATCCCACACTTACCAGCTGTGTGACTCTGGGCACATGACTTGGCCACTCTGAGCCCCAGCTATGGTGTTTCTAAATCAAGGGGAAGAGTTGCACCTGCCCCAGGCAATTATGAGGGTGGGATTTAACACATAGGCAGCAATGGTAGTGCAGGCTACATGGCTGTCATTGTTGTGGTCTGGGTGCTTGGGCTGGGCAGCCAGGGAGTGGAGTCTCTTTAACCCATTGGCTTCCTCGGGTTGGGGGCCCTCTGTTCTGTCTGTAGAGAGCATTTGGCTTTGTTTTCCCCTCTGAGAGCTTGCCTCTGTCCTATGTGCCCCACAGGTTGGCCACCTCATCCAGGTGGCTGCAGGGAAGAGCAACCTTAAGAGAGTGACCCTGGAGCTGGGGGGAAAGAGCCCCAACATCATCATGTCAGACGCTGACAGTAAGTTGTGGGAGTCGGTGATGGAGGCAGCTGCTCGCTCCTGTGGTCCTCGGCCTCCACGGGGCTAGCTCTGGGACTCTCGCCTCTCTCCTCCTGGCTCTGTGGTCTGACAGGCTGAGCCCGTGTTGCCCCCTGTGCACACATGCTCTTGGACAGGCCACTCTGCCTCCCCACATCCTTCCTCCCTGCTGAGCTTTGTCTTTCTGTCTGTCCTTCTGTCTGGTCCCTGCGCATTGTGAAAGGAGAGATGGCTCTGACTGCTCCTACCCAGGCTCTGGTACCCTGCAGGTGCCAGCCCTGGTAGTGGCATGAATGGGTTGGGTGGGTTGGTAGTGCTGGGGCCAGGGTCATGCTCCCCTCATGGTCGCCTTTCCTCTGTCCCTCCCTGCAGTGGACTGGGCAGTGGAACAGGCCCACTTTGCCCTGTTCTTCAACCAGGGCCAGTGCTGTTGCGCCGGTTCCCGGACCTTCGTGCAGGAGGACATTTACGCAGAGTTCTTGGAGCGCAGCGTGGCCCGGGCCAAGTCTCGGGTGGTGGGGAACCCTTTTGACAGCCAAACGGAGCAGGGGCCACAGGTAAGCCAGGCAGCTTCAGGGTGAGCCTGGGTGGAGCAAATTTTCTTCTCTCTGTACAGAATATCTTGGACTATTTCAGTGTCATACATAACATGGGCATAACATAATTATTTAACCATACCATCTACTGATGTATACTTAAAATTATTTCTATATTTTACCGTTACAGAATGCTCCCCAGTGAATATCCTCATTTAGTTTTCTATGCCTGTGTAGAATAAATTCCTGAAAGTTAAATAGCTATGTCAAAGGGGATGAGCATGATTTTTTTATAAAAAATTTCTTTAATTGTAGATGGACACGTCTTTATTTTATTGATTTATTTTTATGCGGTACTGAGGTTTGAACCTAGTGCCTCACATGTGCTAGGCAAGCGCTCTACTACTGAGCCACAACCCCAGCCTGAGCATACGATTTTTGATCAATATTAATAAACCACTGGTCCTAAGAGCTGTGCCATTTATAGTCTTAACCATGTATGGAACACAGGTTCATTGTTAATGTGTCTTATTCTTTTTATTGTTTTTCTTGGTGCTGGAGATTGAACCTAGGGACTTGTCCATGCCGAGCACATGTTCTACCTCCGAACTGAACCCCAAGCCCTTGTGTTTTCTTATTATTTAAAATATTTGTTGGGCTGGGGATGTGGCTCAAGCGGTAGCGCGCTCACCTGGCATGCGTGCAGCCCAGGTTCGATCCTCAGCACCACATACAAACAAAGATGTTGTGTCTGCCGAAAACTAAAAAATAAATATTAAAAAATTCTCTCTCTCTCTAAAAAATAAATAAATAAAATAAAATATTTGTTGGGGCTGGAGTTGTGGCTCAGTGGTAGAGTGCTCAGGCCTAGCACGTGTGAGGCCCTGGGTTCGATCCTCAGCACCACATAAAAATAAAATAAAGGTACTGTGTCCAACTAAAAACAAAAAATATTAAAAAAAATAAAAATAAATAAATAAAATATTTGTTGATCTCATAGTTGAAAAAAAAAACAATAGGTTTGATACTCATTTCTTTGATGGCTAATGAAATCGCACCTCTCTTTTGTTCTATCTTTCTTGGTCCTGGGTGTTTCCTCTTCCAACCTGGCTTATTCAAGACCTGGGTCCATTTTCTAGCTGTCTGCGTGGTTCTCAGCCTGAAACCTAGGAGCTATCTGAGTTTAACTTCTCCATCATGCTGGGCTCCTTCTCCCACAGGTGGATGAAACTCAGTTCAAGAAGATCCTCGGCTATATCCAGTCAGGGAAGCAAGAGGGGGCAAAGCTGCTGTGTGGTGGGGGGGCCGCTGCGGAGCGCGGCTACTTCATTCAGCCCACGGTGTTTGGAGATGTGCAGGATGGCATGACCATTGCGAAGGAAGAGGTTAGAAGCTGGGGCTGGTGCTCTGGGGATGCTCTGGGGAGGAGGAGGGGTGGGTGGTTTGGTCTGGTATCTTGACACTATGACCCATCCATTGGCTTTGGGCTAGCCCTGAACCTGAAATGAATTATTTATAATTTGCATGTGTTATTGTCACTCTCCAAGGAAGGACTTCGGCTAGGCTGTGCTTATACCAGGACTCCATCTCCCCTTCTCTGTTTCTACCTACTAGGAGAATATTGTCCTTCCGCAGCACAGCCTACAGGCCTTTGTGTCCTGGCAGTGACGTCATCTGGCCCTGCGCATGGCCTTGATAGAAGCAGGATGTTGGGTTATACCCAGGGGCTGACTCCCCACCTTTAGAGACGCGTGAACTCAGGACAGCTCCTCTAACTCAATCACACATTCATTTCACACATTCTCGATGGACGCCCACTGTGTGCTGGACTCCCTGTAGACCGTAGAGACACCTGCCTCTGGCCTTGTGGCACTCACACTGTCCCATTTCCCCAGCCCTTGGATTAAGGCCTTGGATATGCAGCCCTATGTGGGGAACCATGGTGCTGTGCCCATTTGGGTGTAAGTCAAAAGAAAATAATATTAAAATGCAAAGCCAGGGTAAGAAGGTCCAGAGGAGTTCTGCCTTTTCTCCCAACATGACTATTTTGATGCTTTTCTTACAAATTCTCAATTTTCTGGAAGGGCAGGAGCACCTGTGCTTTGGTAGTATCTGAAGCATGGGAGGCCCCAACTCGCAGTCCTACCCCAAACATGAGAGTGCCTGGCTGTCTTCTCCCACCTCCATCTTCACACCCCTCTTCCTGAAACCAGCCATGTCTTCAAGGAGCTCTGGTCCCTTTTAGTGGAAAATGGGATTCAGTGAGGAAGGACTTCAGCTGGGCTGTGCTTATACCAGGACTCCATCTCCCCTCTCTGCTTCTCGCCAGTTAGGCCCCTTGGGAGTCCCGCACTCCTGTTGTGCCCAGTGACTACATTGTAATTGGTGGGTTCCATGGGATGACATTATGATCAGTTACAATCTGTTCCCCTCAGTGGTCTCCCCTGCAAGGGCCTGAGAGCAGTGTCCCCCACGTGCACTGTGTACCCCTAACTTTTAGGTCGTGGTTCTAAACATCCCACTCCAAGCAAAGAAACCAGAGTTCTTTGAAGAAATAGCCCATTCTGGGAAGAGGGCAGAGGAAGTGAGATAAACCTGGGGTATCTTGAGCAGAGTAAGATGCTGTATGAAAAGCACAGGGCACCAGGAGGTGACTAGCCTGAGAGCCACCTCCACTTTGTGTTTCTTGACCTCGGATGTAGCCATCTTGCTCTGGAACTGTTGGGTTATGGCTGGTAGCTTGGTGGCTTCTGGTATCATGTGCTCAGGCCTGTGACACTGGAGGGCATATGCTTTTTGTTTGCCCCACCCTCCACTTTGCTCTCTCTTCCCCAGATCTTTGGGCCTGTGATGCAGATCCTGAAGTTCAAAACCATAGAGGAAGTAGTTGGGAGAGCCAACAATTCCAAGTATGGACTGGCTGCAGCTGTCTTCACAAAAGATCTGGACAAGGCCAATTACCTGTCCCAAGCCCTTCAGGCTGGCACCGTGTGGTAAGAGCCTCTCATCAGTTCCCGTAACCCAACAAGATTCCCCAAAGCCAGCGTCTGCTGGTATCCCAGAATTTGGTGTGTTGGCCTGTTTTTCCTGGGCCAGGGCATGGTGTAGGCAGCTGGTAGATTTTCAGCTACTTCTCCTTGAGGAGAGTACACTTCTTTGCGGTGTAGATGCCTCTGCAGCTCTCCCTGGGCACACAGATGGACAACTAAGTCTCCCTCCCTAGCTGTGACAAGGGCAGAAAACCAGAGTCAAGGGTATGCCCAATTGGAATTCTGATCTTAAAAACTTAGCACTTACTTGACACTCAGTAGGTGAGGACGTGGAGAAATTGGAACCTTCCTCCACAGCCGGTAGGAGTGGAAAACAGACAGTTAATATGGAGAACTGGCACTTCCTCAAAAAGTTCAGCGTAAGAGTCACCACGTGGTCCAGTAATTCCACTTCTAGGTACATGCCAAGATAAACAAAACATATTTGCACAGAAATGTACACACAGATGTGCACAGCAGCAGCATTCATAACAGCTAAAAGGTGGAAACAGCCTCACAGTCTGTCAGTGGGTGAGTGGCTGAACAAAATGTGCTTTATCCTTAAGTGGAATATGATTCAGCCATAAAAAGGAATCAAGTCCTGATGCCCTAGCATGATGAGCCTGGAAAACCCAGTGCTTAGTGAAGGGAGCTGGACACAGATGGTGTGGCTGGCCTGATTTTGTTTATATAAACTATTCAGATGAGGCTAGAAAAGTATAGCAGTGGTCAGCAGGGGCTGGAGGAGGGAATGGAGATGGCTGTCTGTCAGGCACAGATCGTCGTCTTCTTTTTTAAAAAAATATTTCTTAGTTGTAGTTGGACATAATATCTTTATTTTGTTTATTTATTTTTATGTGGTGTTGAGGATCAAACCCAGTGCCTCACACATGTGAGGCAAGTGCTCCACTGCTGAGCCCCAGCCCCACCCCCAGCTCCAGGCACAGGTCTTCTTTTGCAGGTAACAGACATATTCCGAAGTCAGGCAGTGGTGATGGTGGCACACCACTGGGAATGCAGTAATACCTTAACATGGTGCATTTAAAGTTCAATTAAAACTTAATGAATTTTGAAGTTGGAAATGAGAAGTAGGCCTACCAACTAATGACCCAAAATGAGTGATCCAAATTGAAAGCTATCACAGGGAGTACTGTTACTGACATCTATCTGTGGCGGCACTAGGAAGGACGAAGGTGACTTGAGGCCCTGGCTCGTGTGGCCTCCTCTGCAACCAGTTATTACCGTAGTCCCTTCCATTTTCCCTCAGTAAGCTGTCAGAGCCATGTGGGGAGCCCCTTGGAGGAACATACAGGTTGAACTCTGCATTCTCTTTTCAAATTATAGGGTCAACTGCTATGATGTGTTTGGGGCCCAGTCTCCGTTTGGCGGCTACAAGATGTCAGGCAATGGCCGGGAACTGGGCGAGTACGGCCTGCAGGCGTACACTGAAGTGAAGACCGTGAGTGTCCAGCCCACTGTTCTTGGTCCCTCCTTCCAGCAGGGGGTTGGGAGGGTCAGCTCTTATTACTTGTTTCTCGCTTTAAGCCAGAGAAGAAGTAAAGACCCAGCCTCTAGGGTCTTGACCCTCCAGGCTTACAGGGTCATTCCCTGGGCTTTGTTTATTCTCCAGGGGCTTGACAGCCTGAGCAGGGAGGGCCCCAGTAGGCTGAAGCAACAAGGAGAGTCTCCTAGGAGGAATGGGCTGGCTGGGAGGCACTAGATGTCAAGGGCCATGCCATATCTGCTGACCATCCCTCAACAGGAACATGGCTGGAGGAGCTAGTCAGAAATGCACAGGAAGTTCTAGCATCATGAACATCCATCACACCATTACCTCTAGGAGAAAAATTCAAAATGTAATCTAAATGTCCCAAAACCATGGGTCACTCCAGTCATGCTTAGAAATGTCCCTGCAACCGGGCGCAGTGGCACACACCTATAATCCAGAGGCCTGGGAGGCTGAGGCAGGAGGATTGCCAGTTCAAAGCCAGCCTCAGCAACGGCAAGGCACTAAGCAACTCAGTGAGACCCTCTCTAAATAGGGCTGGGGATGTGGCTCAGTGGTTGAGTGCCCCTGAATTCAATCCCCAGTACTAAAAAAAAAGTCTCTGCAGAACATTAGGTACCGAAAACGCCCACCTTTCAAAGTAAGGAAAGCAGAACACAATGTTACCTACCCTATATAAGCCCAATTTTAGAGCAGTATGTACATGTTGGCAAATAATCAAATGCATTAATTTATAAATATAAAAAGACAAATAAATACACTAAACTATTCCCCTCTATAGTGAACACTAGTTACACAGTCTAACCAGGAAGCACATTCACACATGATACATAGAGAAAAAGGAAATGGGCAGAACTGAGCTTTTCTTGGAATGGAAAAGAGAAGGCTCAGGCAGCCACCAGGGGCAGGTGAGAAAAAAAAGCCATCAGGGGCGTCCTTCCATTCAGACAGCACCAAGCCTGAACCAGAGACCAAGAGACCACCTGTGTTCTTGAAAAGCCTACTAGAATAAAATAAATATGTTCACTGGCTTATTGTGAAAATTTTCCAAAACATGCAAGTGTAGGTATAACAGCGTGAGGAGCCCCTGTGTCCCCATCATATAGGTGTGATGGATCGGCACACGGCCCATCTTGTTGTGTGCCACACACTATACCCTCATCTAGTTCCAGGGTACGTGCTTCATACAGGGTGCACGTGGTCAGCAGAACAGCCATGTGCGCAAGAAGTTTGCCTTAGATTTTGAAGACGACATTGTGTAGGGAGATCCAGATTCAGATAATGGAGAGTCATCAGTCTTGGGATGTGGGTAGTGCTAAGGAGGAGGCAGACAAGACGCCTAGGTGACAAGTGGTATTTAAGCTGATGGAAGGATGATCGGGAGTGGAGTAGGTACAGGGAGGAAGGCAAGGACATTCTAGACAGAGGCCATGGTTTGTGGGAAAGCTTTGGGAGCAAGGAATAAAGGGCTCTTCTACGACCTGGCTGGTGGTAAAAGATCACCAGCAGGAAGAATGCGTGGGGCCAGATGATGTGGAGCTGTGTTGCCTTGATGTGGGGTTTGGTCTCACAAGAGCCAATGAGGGGCTCAGGGGGCAGTTCACTGGTAGAGCACTTGCCTCGCGCATGTCAGGAAGTATGAGGAACCAGCATCTTCTGTATTCCTCTCACAGGTCACAGTCAAAGTTCCTCAGAAGAACTCATAAAGAACCATCCAGCTTCCTTCCTCATTCAGTGCCGGAATCCCGAGTTCAGCAAGATTTCCAAGAACGACCTTTGCACATGAAAGGCTCAAAGGAGAAATCCCTCCCACAAAGTCTCTGGGTCAAGAAAGTCCCAGAATTAGAACTGATAAACAGGGTGGGCTGGTGGGGCGAAGCACATGTGGAAAGCCTTTTTTTTTTAAACTGCAATAGTCCTGCTGGCTGTCAGGGAGATTTCTTTAAAAACAGGTTCCTAGGTTTTCTCTTCTCTTTGCTGCACTTCTGTAACTTGCCTTTATTGGGAAAGAAAAAGCCAACTGCTAGTGCCCTGCTTTGTATCCTGGACTAAAACTCATTAAAATCTGAGCTGCTCTCAGCTCCGGGCTTCTTCCTCCATCTGTCTAACCCAGGGAGGTGCTGCCAGGCTGAATGGCATGTCCCTGCTGTTGGCATGTCACGTTGTGTCTCATGGCTCCCCATCCATGAGTGAATGGCTTTGGCTTCACACATTCAATTCACAAATACATCTGGCCTGTCTGTGTGGGGTGGGTCCTGAGGCAGGTCCTGAACCAGGCACTAGGGGGACACAACCCCCACAGGACTCCTAGCCCCTGCCCCTAGAGAGGAGGATGGTCCTCCAGGAGAGAGGTGTCAAATGTCTGAGGTGTGTTCTGTCTTCAAAGTTCACAAACTTGGGCTGGGGATATAGCTCAGATGGTAGAGTGCTTACCTCGCATGTACAAGGCCCTGGGTTCAACCCCCAGCACCACACACAAAAAAAAGTTTTACAATCTTGGTCAGACCAAATGACACAGTTGTGCTGGTCAGTTTCACAGGAGACTGGCAAGCCAGATGCCCATATACTTCAGTTAAGTGAGATTCATGAGCCAGACACTCGAGTGTCCTGTCCAGAACCTAGTCTTCCTTCAGTCCTGGTTCCTGGCAAACCAGTATTCTTGATGACTGGTGATTGGAAGACTCCTTGGTGAGGCAGGGAATTAGTGAAAGAGGGAACCACAGATATCCCATTTGTGATCATTTTGGAGTCATGGATTCCTTTGAGAATTTGAGGAAAAGTTTGATTCTGTCCTAAGAAAAAGATAACCTCTAATTTTTTAAATTGTGTGATTATATTTTTTCCATATTTTATTAAAAGAGGCTGTAACAACCTATGGTCCTCAAGCACCCTTCACTGTAAGCATGGTCGAATCCATTAACAACTTGAACATGACGCCAGCAGATTGGGCTAATATGTGTAAAGCTGTGCTAAATGGAGGACAATACCTGTTATGGAAGGTTGCCAATGAGGAATTTTGCAAGGAGACGGCTAGGCGAAATGCAGCAGCTGGTTATCCTCAGAGAAATCTAGATATGTTGTTAGGAAAGGGACCTTCTGAGGATCAGCAGCAACAAATTGCATATGATCCTGGTGTATATGCACAAATTGCTGTAGATGCAATTAAGGCATGGAAGACTTTACAAGGACATGGAGGTTTACAAGGTCAATTATCTAAGGTAATGCAAGGAGCTAATGAACCTTATGCTGAATTTGTAGATAGGCTTATTCAAACAGCTACCAGAGTTTTTGGGAATACAGAACAAGCAATGCCATTACTAAAACACCTGGCTTATGAGCAAGCGAATCGTTGGTGCTGATAACGCCAAGGTCGCGGGTTCGTTCCCCGTACGGGCCACCAAATGCCGCAGTCTGGATGGACCTTTTAGGATATCAAACAAAGGTCCCAACTCTCCTGTTGGTATACCTAAATAAGGCCTTATCCAATTTATGTCTCCTAATAACTTTTGAAAGTCATTAAGTGATTTGAGTTGATCTACTCGTATTTGAATTTTTGGTGGACGGACCATGGTTGAGGATAATAGAACTCCTAAATAATTAATTGGAAAATTTAATTGTACTTTATCTATTGCTATCTCTAGATTATAATTTTTTAATAAGTTTGTAAGTGTGGCATAACATTCTAGCAATGTGTTTTTATCTTTGTGTGCTAA
>NW_026000138.1:4267718-4292488 GCF_001458135.2 Marmota marmota marmota
TTTTTTTTTTTTTTTTTTTTTTTTTGTACCAGGGATTGAATTCAGGGGCATTTGATCACTGAGCCACATCCCTATCCCGTTTTTTGTATTTTGTTAAGAGACAGGGTCTTGCTGAGTCATTTAGGGTGGTGGCTCACTGTGTTGCTTAGGCTGGCTTTGAACTCAAGATCCTCCTGCCTCAGCCTCCCATGCTGCTGGGATTACAGGTGTGTGCCACCACGCCCAGCACATCGGCTGGTTTTTATTTAAATAAAAATTAAGACATCCTATTGCCATATATTTAAAAAAAAAAACTTACATTTAGGGGCTGGAGTGTGGCTCAGTGATGGAGTGCTAACCTACATCAGGCAACCCTGATTAACAACCTGTAATCCCAGCAGCATGGGAGGCTGAGGCAGGAGGATCTTGAGTTCAAAGCCAGCCTAAGCAACACATTGGCAACCCCACCAAAAAATAATTAAACTGGGGCTGGGGTTGAAGCTCAGTGGTAGAGCACTTGCCTAACACTTGTGAGACACTGGGTTCAATCCTTAGCACCACATAAAAAAATAAAGTTATAAAAAATTAAAAAAAAATAAAATGGCATTTAAATGCCACACACAGAAAGCAATGGAAAAGTGACCAAAGCAGAATATTATTAACTTTAGAATAATTAAGTACCGAACATAATTATCCTAGCTTGTTCAGACCTGCAAAGACGTATTCCTCGGGGAGAAGAGGGACCAGTCAGAAATAACAGGACCCTCCCCTGTAAGTGACTTCAAGACTGCTCCGATGAGGACAAGCAACGGTGATGCTAACAACATGCGAACCTGGGGGCGGAGGGCACAGCTCTGAGCCTGCTCCTCCGCTGGCCTCGTCCTCTGTTCTTCCCTTGGCCTCCTGGGTTTAGGGTGGAGTAGGACATGGACCCACGAGGGCTGGCCCTGTGCTCACCCCACATGCAACCTATGGGGAGAGAAGCATCAAAAGTAGGGCAATAACAGAGACTGGCAGGTTGTCAGAGGAGGAGGGTGTTGGAGCGTGAGAAGAGGGATGTCTGGCTTAAGCTGGGCCTTGCCGGGGACAAGGCCATGTCCCCTCCCACTTCCATTCACCTAAGCAAGCATAGAGCTCACAGGGTGCTAGGGGCTGGCAAGGCAAAGGCTGCCAAGACAGTTAGGACCTCTAGAAGCTCTGGATCTGGTGAAGGGAGACAGAGGAAATCAAGGAGGAACCAACTGACTGGAGGGACAGAGACTACCCAGAGGGGCTCAGCTTGGACTGTACTTCTTCCCCCCCACCCCCCCACCCCCACCCTTCTGCCAGAAGTTTCAGTTTTGAGGGTTTGAGTTGTCCCTAGGTCAGCTGCCTATAATTTACTCCCTGTGTCAGGGAGTACCACTATAGTAGTCCCCCTCACCCTAAAAGGGTACATTCCAAGACCCCCAGTGATGCCTGAAGCGGCAGACAGTGCTGAACCCTGTATATCCACACTTTTTTCCTATATATAAAATACTCAAGATAATGTTTAATTTATGTATTAGTCACAGTAAGAGATTAACAACTATAATTACACCAGTAATTATAACAATATATTTCAAGGAAATTGCTGACATCACTACTCTTGTGCTTTGGGGCCATTATTAAGTGAAATTGCTTGAACAGAAACTCTGATAACCGAGAGGGTGGTTAAGTGTCGCGATGGACAAAACATGGGACTTATGCAGTCGAGGGGGAGAAATAAAGAATGTCTATACGCTTCTGCCCTTTTCAGTGCTTTATTCACTCAAATCACTCAATACAATTTCACTCTCTATAGGTTCTGAATCAAGAAAATGTCAATCCTTAATGCTAGACACTGCAATAGACATAATCAATTCACAGCAAACAATTCTAGATTAATTCTAAGCACTGAAAACACATTTAATCATGACAGGCTCATGACAGACATTCCCTCTGCATGCTAAACCAGTGCCAGATCTAGTCTCAAGCCTTAGGCTCTAAGTCCAACAGATGCACACTCACTCAGACCACGGTGATCAGGTCAGAAACCAAGGCAGGCTTCTCCTGTGTTGGAGCTGACGGCTGGCTGAGGAGGCGGTCATAGGGAGAAGTCTTTTTCTCACCAGAGTCAAGAGGCTGCTGTAGAGTTTGAGAGTGGTGAGAACACAGAGGATCAGGCAGATGAGAAGAGTTGGGATGTCAGCCTAGGTCCTCACCAGGCTCTCAGGCTTGTGTGCATCAGTGTATTGGCTGGCTGAATGTCTGTTCATTTGCTCCATCATTTATACTAAATTTGGGGGCTTCTGACCACCCTTTCAATTCCTATCAGCTGCTACTGGATTTCTCAGTGAATGTCATTCATTCTGAGTTTAAAGCATCTGGTATGGTGGTCCCCACCCTGATTTTCTTGCTTCTTGCTCTTATCAGGGGGAGGGCAACATGCCAGAGACTACACTCTGAGTTTGTCAGGGTGAGGAGAAGTGACTTGTTTGTGCCTGAGGGCCATACTGGAGGGCTCCGTAGGTGTGCCTGGTGAGACTGCAGGTTTCAAACTGGAGTTTTAAAATGGAGTTGCTTAGGCTCAGGCCTAAGGCCATCCTTACACCAAGTGACTAAAGGTCAGAGAGTGGACTTACAAGGTGGATATGCTGAACAAAGAAATGATTCGGCTTCCAAGAATATGACAGAACTGTTACTCAGAACTGTGTGCAATTTTAAAAATATGGGTGGTTTGTTTCTAGAATTTTCCATTTAATCTTTTCAGACAGTTGACTATGGATGAATGGAATTGTGGAAAGTGAAACCACTTATAAAGGTGAACTATATCAGCAGCTTAGTGTTTGCCCTAAACAATAGCGAGTGCATGTCAATGTCTAACTCTCAAAGTGAAAAGCATGACTCCTGCCTGGCTATAAAGAGATCACAGGTCAAAAATTTTATTCAACTTGTAAATCAACAAGGAATCGATAAGGTATTCAGGAGGTGAACCAAGCCCAGCAAAGCTCTGGGCACTATTGTGAAGGAGTGTTAGAACGGGACTTCTAGGTTAGGTAACTGAACTGGTTAACATCCTATAAGGCAAAGAATTATAATTGTAGGGATTTTAGTTCTAGGTGGCAAAAATAATTTGCATCTGTAAGGGACACAGGTCTACAAGGCGGCAGGTCACGTTGCAGAGTCTGTCTTAAGTGGTTAAGTAGTTCGAGCCAAATTTAAACAATAGTACAATCTCTGCTGGCAGATTTTTTTTTTTTTTGTATAAAAGTCCAGAATAGAAAATACGTTGGGCTTTGCATGTAATGCAACATCAATGTCACATTTTATTTTATTTTATTTTACTTAACTATTTTTTATGGCCATTTAAAACTGACAGATCATTCTTAGCTTGAGGGCTGTTGGAAAATAGACCACAGTCTGGATTTTCCTCCCTGGCCAGAATATACTGGTCCCTGTGCTAGAGAAGAAGAAAATCCCTGGGTGGCCTGTTACGTGGGTTCTGGGATGCCACAGAAAAGACATACATTCATCCTTCTGGTGCTATTGTAAGTGTTCAATAATTTACAAAAATCATGAAACCAAAGAGAGTTTGCCTTGGTACCATCTAAATTCAACTCAGTGACCATAGGAGGTATATTGCAAGATAAAGGGTTACCTGTAGCAACCTCCTCCTCCTCCTTCTTCTTCTTCTTCTTCTTCTTCTTCTTCTTCTTCTTTTCTTCTTCTTTCTTCTTCTTCTTCTTGTTGTAAGTGAACTTTTTTTCTTTCTTTCTTTTTTTTTTTAATGTCGTGGTGGTGCTGGGGATTGAACCCAGGGCATTGCGCCTGTGAGACAAGTGTTCTACCAACTGATCTATATCCCCAGCCCTGGGCCTTTATTTTATTTATTATGTATATGAGTTGCTGAGAATGGAACCCAGTGCATCACACATGAAAGGCAAGTGCTCTACCACTGAGCTACAACTCCAGCCCCGGTTCACTGCTTCTTTAAGATCTAGGATAAAGCTGAGGGCAGTAGTTCAGGACTATGATCCTTGAGACTCAGGAGACTGAGATGGGAGGATTGCAAGTTCAAGGCCAGCCTTGGCAATTTAGTGAGGCTCTAAGCAACTTAGTGAGACCCTGTCTCAAAATAGAAAGGGCTGGGGTTGTGGCTTAGTAGTAGAGCACTTGCCTTGCATGTGTGAGGCACTGGGTTTGATCCATGTAAAAATGAAATAAAGATATTGTGTGCCCACTTACAATAAAAAATAAATATTTTTTTAAAAAAAGGCTGGGGATGAAGCTCAGTGGTAGAACACCCCTGGGTTCAATCCCCAGTACCAAAAAAAAAAAAAAATTATGATAATATTTGGGAATTACTCAAACCAACTAGGTAGAGAGGAATGAGGAGATTTGAGATCATTACCCACTTGTGGCAATGTTTTTTTTTCCCCTTTATGTGCTGGTGGTAACTGTAGGCAGATGGGGTGTGGCTGGAGGAGAGGGGGTCACTGAAAGATGAATTTTCTCTTAGTCCCTTACCCCATCTCTGCTTCCTGACCTGCCAGGAGCTGAGCAGCTGTCCTCCACTGGGCCCTTCCTCAGTGACATGTTGCTTCATCTCTGACCCAGGCAATGGAGTGGGCTGTCTATGGACGGAGACCTCTGAAACCATGAGCCTCAGATAAACTTTCCCTCCTCTAAGTTGTTCTTGTTGGGCATTTTGGTCACAGCGATGCAAAAGCTGACCAAAACAAATTGGTACTGAGAAATATTGTCTTTGCTGTGACTAACCTTCCCATGTGCTTCAGAAGCCTTTGGAGTTGGTTTGTGGGAAGAATTTTGAAAAGTTTAGAGTTGCAAGCCGGATAAGCTGGCCGAAACACCTTACTGCCAAGCTTCATTATATAGGATACTAATTCTGAGAAGTTCTCTGTAGTCAGAGTACCACTTAAGAATATTTTAAGATGCTGCTGGGTGCAATGGTGCATGCCTATAATCCCAGAGACTGGGGAGGCTGAGGCAAGAGGATCGCAAGTCTGAGGCCAATCTCAGCAATTTAACCAGACCCTTAACAACTTAGTTAGAGCTTGTTTCTGTGGTAAATGGCCATGGGTTCAATCTCTGGTACCAAAGGAAAAAAGAAAAGAATATTTTAAGATGTTGGTCAAGGGGTACAAATTTGCAGATGTAAAAGGAATTAATTTCAGAATACTGCATAGCATGGTGACTATAGTTAATAATGTATTGTGAACTTAACATTTGCTAAGAGTGCAAATCTTTTTAATTTTTGAGGTCATGGGGACAGAATACAAGGTCTTGTGTGTGCTAGCAAACTGCTACCGAGCTAGATTCCCAGCCAAGAATAGGCCTTAAATGTCCTTACCACACATACAAAAGGTCACTATATGAGGAAATGGATACATTGATTAGATCATAGTAGTCATTTTATAGTGTGTGTGTATGTATATGTGTGTATCTCAAAACATGATTTTGAACATTATGGATATATATAATATTTATTCATCCATTATATCTCAACAAAGCTGGGGAAAAAGAGACTATTTTAGTTGCAGGTGTCAGAAAGCCAAATTCAAACTGTCATAAGAAAAAGACATTGGCTCCCACATTCCAAAAGTCCTGAGGTGGTTGGCTTCAGCTGAGTCCTGATTCAGAGGTTCAAATCAGGTCCAAAAGCTTCCATCTCTGGGCACCACCTCTGCCCTATTATATCTATTTTGATTTCTGGTGGGTCTGGAACCCCAGAAGAGCCATCTGCCCTCAAGAATCAAAAACTCTAGCCTCACACCCTGCCAGGCTGAGGTCCACTGGCAAGGAGGAAGCCCCTTTTTCTAGGCCCTCCAAGAACCATTAGGTTCATGCTGACTGGTCCAGGCAATGTGACATGCCCCCTGACCCAACCAACACTGGGCCAGAGAAGAGATGAGTTGATTAGCTCAGACCTCAGTCATATGATCCGCTCTGTGGCCAGGAATGGAGCCCCCAGCCTACCTGGGCTGAGAATGAGGAAGAACTAGATCCCCCAGAGAAAATGGAGACTGCTGCCTGAAGAAGGTGATGCGGAAACTGGAGAGTCCAATACTGATGATATTGATGTCATTGTCATTCTTTCAGTACTACAAACAATGCTGCAAAGAACCCACTAGGGGCGAATCAGAAAGAAGAGAAGAATGTGATTCTTGTCCACTAGCCATGTGAGTCAGACTCATTGTAAGAAAATCAGCTCTTTAAGCTGATGAATGACAAAGGAAGCGCTAGCTATGAAGGGTTGTGTCATTGATTTTGACAACCTAGGCACTTATTAATCTCCTTGAGCTTTTAGAGACAGGAAGCAATTAGAACTTGGCAATTCATTGTTTTTAAATGAATTAAAAACAAGCTTCTCAGCTTATGAACAACCTAATCTCTCTGGGTATTTGGATGTGGGTCAGTCGCAGGAGTATTAGGTGTAAAGCTGCTGCGTCTGGAGTCAGCCTTCTCAGGTCTCCCAGAAGCAACACTGGGCTTTCAGCTCTAGAGAGGACGCTGGGAGCTTTTCACGCAGTCCAGATCCCTGGGGCTGAGGCGCTGACTGCGTGCCCACGCCACCTTGTGGACAGTATGTGGAGCTACAGCGCTATCCTCTCCACGGGCTGGTGAGGACTGTCCTTAAAAGTGGTGTTGCTTAAAAGGGACTCTACACCTGGCAGGCAGTAGTGCAGTGATCGATCAAGAGGCCAGGTCGCACACCCGCAGAACTAAATACAGCGACTCCAACAAAAACGTGTGCACAAATGTTCACAGTAGCACTATTCACAACAGCCGGAAGGTGGAAACAATCCCAATATCCAAGGTTGAATGAATGAGCAAAATGTGGCATGTCCACCTATGGACATTATCAGCCATAAAAGGGATGAAGCTCTGACATGCTACAACATGGGTAAACCCTGAAAATATGACGCCAAAAGAAAGCCGACACAAAGCCACAAACTGTATCATTCCGTGTAGCTGAAGGGTCCAGAGCCAGCAAATCCAGACAGAAAGCAGGCAGTGGATGCCAGGGCTGGAGAAGGGGCAAATGGGGAATACCTGCTCAGTGGGCATGAGGTGTCCTTTCCGGCTAATGAAAATGTTTTGGAACTGGATGAGTTAGAGGTGGTAGTCCACAACATTGTGAGGACACAGAATGTGAGCACATTGTTCACTTTAAAATAGCAGGTTTATACTAGGTGGACTTCAACCAGAAAAACACTGGGATCATTACACATTGTATACAAGTATTGAAATATCACCCCATGGGGCTGGGGTTGTGGCTCAGCGGCAGAGCGCTCACCTAGCACGTGCAAGGTGCTGGGTTTGATCCTCAGCACCACATAAAAATATATAAATAAGATAAAGGTATTGTGTCCAACTCCAACTAAATATATATAAAAGAAATATCACCCCACAAGTAGATATCAATGTTGCATGTATCTGTTTTTGTTTGTTTGTGATGCTGGGGATCAACCCAGGGTCTCATGTCTGCCAGGTAAGGACTCTATCACTGAGACACACCCCCATACCTGGTACAATTATTATGTGCCAATTCAAAATAAAAACCATATATAAAAAACAAGACGAAACAAATAACCCAGGGTCCTGGAGCTGGCCAGGAGAACCTGAATGAGCTGTGACTCCTAAGCCTCATGGTCCTTGCAAGGCCTTGACAGCTCTCATTTGACTGTTTTGTGAAGGATAAAAACAAACTGATATTTGTATATTTATATAGATTTTTATTAACTTTCCCAAAAAGGAAAAAGATACACATGGTTTAAAAAAAAAAAAAAAAGAGAGGGGTGGGGGGAGGGGGAGAGAGAGAAAAAAAAATCTGGTATCCAGTCCTAGACCCCAGGAAGAAATAGTTACTATACACCAAGTGCTAGGAACTTACTTCTTTTCAAGAGCTTCATTTTAAGGACAAGAAAATAAAGGCACAGAGAGGTTTAATGACAACACATAGATCACACAGCCTAAAGTGGAAAGTCAGGACCAGAATCCAGCCTTTTGAAAGCCAATGCCTGAGCTCTTTCTCTACCCACTTACAGTGTGGGTCCAGGAGTTCTCCCTGTGGGACCTTTCCTGGTGCCCAAAAAGATACTCTTCCTCTCCTGCAGACAGGACTTCCCAACTTTGAGCAAGCATTAGAAAACCCTGGGGGGCTTGTGAACCTGACTGCTGGATCCACCTGTCCCTGATTCAGTGAATCTAAGGAGGGGTGAGGGCTGTGACTTTGTGCCGCAGTCCGGCTGCAGCAAAATAACCGGGGGGGTGACGAACAACTTGTGTAGATTGATACAGCAGGAGTAGGAGCCGTTTATTGTAGGACAACAGATGTATTTATACATTCCACACAGCTTATCTAATTAACATAAACTAGATACAGCAGTCAACCAATAAGGAATCTCCACACTTAATGGCTTGCTGGCTCCACCTCACAAACCACTCCCTCTGGCAAAATGCCAGGCGCCATCCAGACTTGTTGACAGACTCTTTGCACCTCTGTCAAGTTCTGGTGATGCTCATGCTAATGGCTGGGAGGCCCCACTTTGAGAATCCCTGCCCCAGAAGTACTGTCTAGGCCATGCTATGACCCTTCCATATAGAAACCTTCATTTCCTTACTATGGGGGCATCAGAACTTCCTTCAGAAACTTTTGTGTTTGTTTCCTTTCTACTCATCTGAACTTATTTCAAACTTATAGAGAAGGTGTCAGAATAGCACAACAATTTCTCATATACTTTACCCAGACTTATCTGCTGTTTCTATTTTGCCCCCATTGGTCTATTATTCCCTATTCTCCCCACTTTTCTCACCTCCTACGTGCATATAACTTTTCTAGGCTATCTACGAGTGGACAGCAGGCATCATGCCCATTTGCCTGCTATTATTGTGTTTGAACTTATACCTAGAATATTCTCTTACATAACTATAGTTCACTGACAAACTTGGGAAATTTAATTTGATCCACTCTTATTCAATACTCGTAGGGGTGTTCGATAACCTTGGAAGTATCCAAGGGGCAGGATTATCCCAGGGCAAAGCAGGTGCATTCCCTGGTCCTCCTCCCTTCTCAGAACCTGCCAGAACCCCAACTCGTGGCTCCCCTTTGACTATCTTCTCAACCAACCCTCCCAGAGGGGAACCCACATACATGGGGGGTTCTTCTTCCTGCCCTGGCTCAGAAATTGCACTAAGGCAGGGTGATGCCTAGTCAGGCTGGACCCATAGGACCTCTGACACCGTGGAGTTGGGTATTGAGTCGGGTGGGCAGAGGATCCATTCTAGAACCGCAAGGTCACATGGCAAGTCAAAAGCAGAACAGAGGAAGCAGCTGTGCAGAACAGAAATGAAGGCCAGGTGAGCCGGAAGAAAGTGCCAGGCGGACTTGTGGCCACCTGAGAATTTGGCAGTCCTGGGAGGCTCCTCCGCATTTCCTGGTGTGGACACAACCCACTGATACCATTCGGATGGCCTGTTTTGCCCGTGTGTGTGTGTGTGTGTGTGTGTGTGTTCAGTTCCAGTTTCATCACCCTGTAACTCTCATATCCATCACCACAGACTGAACAATGCGTGAGGATTTTTTTGTTGTTTATTATGGAAAAGTGCAAAACGTGAAGTTTACCATTGTAACCATTTTGAACTGAGCTCTGCTCTGATTTGTGCAGAGGTGATTTGGGCAATTGGAAGGGAGAATGGGGAAGGATGGAGCCTCAGAAGTGAACAAGTACACAGTGAGCCGTGGATGTGACAGGCCAGCTGTGTCCTCTGGCTGGTGATTATGGAGTTAGGACTGTCCTCCAGCAGAGGTGGGCGGCAGAGGCCTCATGCTTCCAAATGCTGCCGAGTTGCAAGGGGAACACACCCACAATCGGGAGGCTTTTGACTACATGTGCCACAAAAAAGCAGTCGTGGCCCACCCTGAGCTATTGGCTAGTAGATTTTCTGGGTGTTGAACCCTCAGGCAGACATTTGAGTAACTGGGGTCACATGGGGCTGGAGCCTTTTAAAAAAATTTTTTTTTAGTTGTAGATGGACACAAATCTTTATTTTTTATTTATTTGTTTTTATATGGTGCTGAGGATTGAACCCAGGGCCCCATGCGTGCAATGCAAGTGCCTTACCACTGAGCCACAACCCCAGCCCGGCCTGGAGCTTTTTGATGTGAGCAGTGCCAGAGTTTGGTAAGTCTCAGTTCCCAGGTTTCATGGCTATGTGCCAAGAATTCTGTGGTTCAGACTGGCACCACCTTCCGATTTCTGTCTCCTCAGCATCACCACTCCAGGGCCCTCCTGCAGGGGATCAGACAGCATTTGTCTTTTCTTGGTGGGGGGTGTACCAGGGATTGAACTCAGGGGCACTCAACCACTGTACCATATCCCCAGGCCTATTTTTTAAATATTTTATTTAGAGACAGGGTCTCACTGAGTTGCTAAGAGCCTCCCTAGGCTGTCTTTGAATTTGCAACCTTCCTGCCTTGGCCTCCTGAGCCACTGGGATTACAGGTGTGAGCCACGGTGACCAGCGCATTTCTTTTTTTGACTAGCTTATTTCACTAAGCAATGTTATTATCCCTAACCTGTTATTCCACCTCTTACCTCTATCCCACCTGCAGGGAATGCTTTGTTTTGTTTATGTATTATTTGAAGTTTTGGAGAAGCAGACAAACCCCCTAAATATATGCCTTTTAGGACTACAATTGTCTCCCAGGGCACTATCATTCCTTATCTTCCTGAACATTCACCATAAGAAGTTTCAATGAGAGCATGTGTGTTAGTTTCCTGTGGCCCTATAACAAGGCCCTACAAACTTGGTGGCCTAAAACAACAGAAATTTATTTTCTCAGTGCTCTGGAAGCTGAACTCTGAAATCAGTATCCCTGCACAAAACTTGAGGTGTCAGCAGGACAGATCTCCAGAGGCTTCAAGGGAGACTCCGCTCCTGGCCTCTTCTAGCTTCCGGTGGCTGCTGGTGTCCCTTGGCTTGTGGCCACATCACTCAAGTCCTCAAGTATAGAGCCTTCAAAATCTCTCTGCTCCATCATCTCTGCTTAGGTGTGTGTGTGTATCCAGTCTGTCTTTCCTCTAAAAAAACATACTTCAAAAACTTTTTAAAAATTTTATGGGACAGGGGATTGAACCCAAGGGTTCTCTACCACTGAGCAAATCCCCAACTCTTTTTATTTTGAGACAGTCCCTTGCAAATTTGCTGAGGGTCTCATTAAGTTGCTGAGGCTGGCCTGCAACTTGCTTTTCTCTTGCCTCAGCCTCCTGAGTCACTGGGATTACAGGTGTGCACTACAGCATCTGGCTAAAAAGGATACTTTTGATTGCATTTTGAGCCCATCTGAATAATTCATGAAAATTTGGTCTCAGGAGCCTTAATTTAATCATTTAATGACATCGTCCCATAGAAAGTAACAGTCACAGTTTTCAGGGATTAGCAGCAGATACCTATGAAGGGAAGTATTCAGCTTGCACATATTATTAAAATTGTAAAAAAGAATTTGACTGTTTGAAGCTGGAGGGTCATAGTTTAACTGAATGTACTACACAGATTTCAGATATAATCAGTCAAATAAGGCCTGGGACAATGCAGAAGGCCACAAAGAGAACAGGTACCTGACTAGTCAGGGTTCACCCAGGGAAGAGGAGTGTGTACACACACGCATGTGGAGTTTGCTTTGTGGGGTGGTGGATGCTGGGCAGGCAAGTCTGCGATACACAGAGCAGGCCATCAGGAAGGGCAGGCAGGACGTCCGGGGCGAGGCTGCATTCACAGAGAAGCCTCAGCTCCACTCTTAAGGGCTTTCAATGGACTGAGCAGCCCACCCAGATAGTCCATAGCTCCCCTTACTCCAATCAGCTTGTTAGGGACCTTAATCCCACCCACACAGCAGCCCCTAGATCTGACTCAAGGCGCCGCAGCCCAACCCCCACTTCCAAATGGAAGCCTAAGGGAGTTTTATTCTTCCAGGCAGTGGTCTGTGCCAGGGTAGGGACTCCAGAGCCAGAGTGCCTGGCCTCAATCCCACCACACAATTCAGAAATAACAGTGCCGACCTCATGGCCTTGTTGTGAGGATGGAGTGAGGATGCTGGGGACACAGGATGGGAGTCCTGGAGTTTTATTAGTATTCTACAGTCATTACTACTTATTAGTTGGAAGCAAATAACTTGTCTCAAGAGAAAAGTTGTGTGTGATGCCAGTTCATTCTAAGAAGACGCTCCCTGTCGGCTCTCATCTGCTTCTGCACCTCTCAGAGCCCTGGGGGACAGTCCCTCCTGCCCTCCAGTCTTTGCTCAGTGCCACCTCAGGGAGGGCCTTCCCGATCCCCAGGTCTAGGACAGCCTCTCCTTCACTCTGCCTCTTCACTCTGGTCTATGCGACTTCCGAGCACATCTCGTTCCTTGACGACATGTATTACTTTATGCTGTAGAAAGGTCATATTTATTATCTCTTCTTTTAGAATGTAAGCTTCTTTAAAGGAGGGACTTTAAATTATGGGGGTATCTCCAGAGCCCGAGACAGTACCTGGTACACCAGGGAGGACAGGTAAATGTACTCTAAAATGAAGGCATGGCTGTGATACCTGGTGATATGAGGTTTGCTTGTCAGATGGCACCTAGGCTTTGGCCATCTGACTCCTACTGTATCTTCTGTGCTGGGGTGTCATGAGGACAACAATAATGTTTTTGTGGTTTTTTTGTTTAATGAGCTGAGAGTTTAATTTTTTTTTTTTTGGATAACCAGGGATTGAACCCAGGGGCATTTGATCCGTGAGCCATATCCCCAGGCCTTTAAATTTTTTTTTTTTTTTTAAATTTTGAAACAGGTTTTGCTAAGTTGCAGGGCATCACTAAGTTGCTGAGACTGACTTTAACTTGCGATCCTCCTGCCTCAGCCCTCCAAGCCACTGGGATTACAGGTGAATGCCACCATATCCAGCTGAAAACAGTGTTAAAATATCTCTGATGTGCTGGGTGCAGGGGTGCATGCCGTAATCTCAGTGGCTTGGGAGGTTGAGGTAGGAGGATTGTGAGTTCAAAACCAGCCTCAGTAACTCAGAGAGCTGCTAAGTAACTCAGTAAGACCCCGTCTCTAAATAAAATATAAAAAAAGGGGCTGGGGATGTGGCTCAGTGGTTAAGGTCCCTGAATTCAATCCCTGGTAAGAAAGAGAGAGAGAGAGAGAGAGAGAGAGAGAGAGAGAGAGAGAGAGAGATCACTGATGACCTAGCTTAAGTCAGATGTCCATTCCTAGGCCTCAGCTCAGCCAGGAGATGGGGTCACATGGCATTCACATGAAGAAAGGCCAATCTTATAAGTAGAAGCTTTTAGGTGATAGGCACCAGGAGGCATCCTCAATCACCCTCCAGGTGTGATCCAGGTCCAAGGGAAGCATGGGGCAGGCTTCAGGCTCCACACATCTAATGAGTCAGAATCTGCATTGTCTTCAGGAGTCAGTGTGTGCATTAAACATTGAGAGACAAAGGGATAGAAGCTCTTGTTTTCTTTCTTCCTTGGTTTCCCTCTCCCTCCAATTCCTCCTATTAAAATAGTTTCAATGAGTTTTTAGTATATTTACAGAGTTGTGCATTTCTCATGTCAAAATAGATCTCAGAGCACTTTCTTTACCCCAAAGAGAAAACTGGTATCCCTTAGCTGTTATCTCCTGACCCTCAGCTCACTACTCTAGTAAAGATTTGCCTATTTTGGATCTTCATATAAATGGAGCCATACAACATGTGGTCTTATTTATTTATTTACTTATTTATTTTAGTTGTAGTTGGACACAATACTCTTATTTATTTTTTATGTGGTGCTGAGGATCAAACCCAGTGCCGTGTCACACATGCTAGGTGAGTGCTCCACCACTGAGCCACAACCCCAGCCCCAATATGAGACTGAGTTCTTTTCACCTGGAATAATATCTTGAAGATTCATCCATGCTGTAACATGCATCTGTGTCTCACTCTTTTTATGGTTAAATAATATTCTATGGTATGGATAGATCATATTGTATTTATCCATTTATCTGTTACTTCCACTCTTTGGCTATTATGAATAGTGCCTCTATGAGCAGTCATGTACAAAGTTTCATGTGGACATATGTTTTTATTTATCTTGGGTTAGGATCCCATTTTTATAACACACACACACACACACACACACACACACACACCATAACATAGCAAATCAGCAACTCAGACGTAAGTGGGCCTTACTAGGCAGCTAATATTGTCCAGTGCTAACCTTAAAACAGAACTCATGATTTTTTAGATCCTCCCCAAAGCAAATACATGTCTTTAAGCAAATCTTACTGACACCATGTATCACTGGTGCTGGCTCTGACTGCATGTGTCTTTGGAATAGCAGAGCTGGTTTCCTTTAGGATGCCAGGTGTTCTCCCTAGCCCCAAGTTCATTACTTCCTTCTGTTAACTACTTTTATACTTAGCATGAACTTCTCCTTACTGCCTACTCATTCTGCATTTGATCGTTCAGTTGCTTCTTAGACTGTGAACCTTTCAGGCTAGAGACTAACTCTGCATTCTTAGATGTGCATTACAGTGACTCAAAGGGATGGCTAAAATATTGTGCTGGGACACTATTGAAGGACTGCACTATTCTAACCTCAAGAAATGTGGGCCTGGGATACAGAGGTGCAGAAAATGGGTTTTCAAGCTTAAGAGGATGACAGCTGGCCAAAGTATGGTTTTTATGGACCAGCAGCATAACCATCACCTGGGGACTTGTTAGAAATGTCTCAGCTCAAACACAGTGACTCTGGATCTCCATTTTTAACCAGATCCCCAGGTGGTTAACCAGAGCCCCTGCACATTCAGATTTGGTAGGTGCTGCACTAGAAGAGATACTGCCAGACCTTGAGGACAAGTGCATTTTTCTTGGACTAAGTTGGTGCTAGGACCTTCAAGGAAGGCAGAGTCACAAGTAGAAGCAACCTGAACCTCAGTGATGCCACTGGTGCCATGGAGGGAGATGGGATAGTGGCAAGAGAAAGAGGGTGTGTCCCCAGTTCTAGGATCAGTGGCTAGATCTGCTACTTAACCAGCTGAACAATCTAGTCCATTGAAAGACAAGCGAAGTCAATTGTTTTTGGATGAATTACTGAAAATTAATTAAAACTAGTAAGTCTAGTTAAAAAGAGGTTAACTAGAATTAATAATTTTTATTTTTTGGTACTGGAGATTGATTGAACCAAGGGATGCTCAACAGCCGAGCCACATCCCCAGCCCTCTTTTTGAGGTAGGTCTTCACTAAGTTGCCGAGGCTTGCTTTGAACTTGTGAACTCCTGAGTCTCTGCAATTACAGGTGTGTATCACCAGCCCCAGCTAGTTAACCTCTCTTAATTTTAGTTCCCTCATCTGTAAAATGGAGGTGAAAATAATCACATCCTCCTCCTTATAGGGCAGTTATAAAGTTAAATGAGATGGGTAGGTGAAAGTTACCATGCGGGTGGGTGTTAAGTGCTGTCATGGAGGGAAGCTTGGATTTCTGTAGTACCACAGCAGTTTTACAGAATCACAGCTGCAGGTAAATGTGAACTTGGTTTCAGAGAAGAGTAGTAAAGAGTTAACAAAATTGCTCTGCAAAAAGAAATAACAAAGTCTGTTGAGTAGTGAACTTGAAGATTTTCATTTTCTGCATTATTAGCTTCTATGGTGCTTAACTTTTAAAAAACAATGACACAGGGGCTGGGGCTGTGTCTCAGCAGTAGAGCACTTGCCTAGCACATACAAGGCACTGGGTTTGATCCTCAGAACCACATAACAATAAATAAATAAAATAAAGGTATCGTGTCCAACTACAACTAAAAAAAAACATATTAAAAAAATGACATAGCAGGTATGGTGGCACATATCTGTCATCCCAGTGACTGGGGAGGCTGAGGCAGGAGAATCTCAAGTTAAAGAGCTAAGGAAAATATTAAAGATCTTCCCTGACCCTGTGCCTACTCACCCTTGATGGAACATCTAGAGTGCTGCCTTCTAGGTGGGTTGGCTCTCTCCAGGGAACTCAATCATTCACTATCTCAAGGCTCTCCCTTTGGTGATCCAACAGTCTTTAGGGGATGAAGTGTCCTTGAGGGGATCGCCAAGTCATAAAGATTGTTAGAACAGAGCTTTCTGTGTTCTAATATTTAAGGAGTCACACTGGGAGTAAGACTTTGGAGTCTCAGCCTTCCTGTCAGGGGACTGATCTGCTCTCTGTAGGAGACTTCCCAGTGGGGACTCTGAAAAGCTGCCCGGGCATTTCCCCCTGATCTGGAGACTTATTTCCTTCTCTTTCTCTCTCACCAGTCACTTTTACTGTTGCTTCCATATTATTATATTGTATAAAAGGGTATCTTTATTGTATTTCAGATCTTACCTGCCAAATTCAGCACACATACCTAACACTTTAATGTTACACAGGTTCAAGACCAGCCTCAGCAACTTAGCAAGACACTGTCTCAAAAACAAACAAAAACTGAAAATGTAGCTTAGTGAATGTATTAGTCAGGGTTCGCTAGAGGAATAGAATCAACAGAAAGTATAATTTAATAATTTAACTTATTAGGTTGGCTTACATGACCAGAAACTGGATTATCCACAATGGCCACCTGTAGGCTGGAGAGTAGCTCTGCATTTCAAGAGGTTGAAGCCCCAGAACGAGAGGGATCAATGGTGCTACCCTAGTCTAAGGCTTTTGATAACCGGGATCACTCTTGTGAAACTTGTGCTGCTTGAGCACAGTTGCACAGAGAGAATGATAGTCAGTGACAGGCTGATTGCTTGCTTTCGTCCATCTGTCCATCTGCTGCTGCATTTAAGACACTGTGCCCCTACTGACAATCCTTTAACCCTTCTTCTTTCTAGTGTGCTCAGCCTTAGTAAATGCACCACTGCTGCCGAGTTGCTTATGCCCTGGGATGGTGCAGGATAGTCTCCCCACTTCTTTCCACAAGTAAGCCATCACCAGCCCCTGCTGATTCCACCTACAAACAGACTTCTGATCTGCTTACTCCTTATCTGCAGCAGCCATTTAGTTCAGGCCTCTGTGACCTCTCTCCTGCAGGCCTCTTTTCCTTTATTTATTTATTTATTTTTAAACCATCTATATTAGCTATCTATTGCTGTATAACAAATGACTATGAACAGCAGCTCCAAGCAGTCCATATTTGTTATCTCAATTTCTGTGGGTCAGACATCTATTGCTGCCTTGCTCGGTGCTCAAGACTTCTGAGGAAACTATAATCAAGGTGTTGGTCAGGGTTTCCCACTCCTCCTACTGGGGTAATATCCACTTCCAAGCTCATGAACATAGCTATTTGGCAGATGGCAGGTCCTCACAGGCCGCTGACCAAAAACATCAGCTCTTTACCACCTGGGCTCCTCTGTGAGGCAGCTCACCACACGGCAGCTGCCTTCACTGAGAGAAGTTAAGCAAGAGAATGAGCCCAAAAGGGAAACCACAATATTTAGAAGTGATTAACTTTGGAAATAATATTCCATCACACTGCAGTCTTTCCAGTGACTCACTGGCTCCCGTTCATGCTCAAGGGGTGGAGAGTATGAAAAGCACGAAGAAAGAATCACCAGGAGCCATTGTAGAGGCCACCTA
The DNA here is from genome assembly GCF_001458135.2 of Marmota marmota marmota. Lineage (NCBI taxonomy): Eukaryota > Metazoa > Chordata > Mammalia > Rodentia > Sciuridae > Marmota > Marmota marmota. The sequence goes on from NW_026000138.1 coordinate 4,285,345, forward strand.
CACTCTGTTCTTTTGGAGCGAGTGATCTGTGTCCTCTTCACAGACAAAGCACACTCTTACCCTCTGAAGGTCCTCAAAAGCTTCATCCTATCATAGTACCAGCTAGAAGTCCAGAATTTCAACACCAACTCAAGTCTAGATGGAACCTCATTGAGTACAGTTCCTTAAATACATTTTCACCAGGACAATTAAGATTTGTCTTGTGAAAATAAGATTACAAATTATTTGTCCCCTACACATTCAACATACAACAGGCCTGGGGTGATATGATGATTAATCTTGTGTCAGCTTGACTGGGGAAGAAGAGATCAGCTAGTAAAACATTATTTCTGGGTGTATCTGTGAAAGTGTTTTCTGAGTAATTTCTGAGTAAAAATTACCCTCACCAATGAAGGTGGGCAACATCCAATCCACTGAAGGCCCTGATAGAACAAAAAAGTGGAAGAAGGGTGAATTTGACCTGGGACATCCATCTTCTCCTGCCCTTGGATATTGGCACTCCTGGTTCTCAGGCCTTCAGACTCTGGGACTTTGACTAGCATCTTTTCTGGTACTCCAGTGTGCAGACGGCATTGTCTTAGGAATTCTTACCTTAATAATTGCACAAGCCAATCCCCATAATAAATCTGTTCTTATCTATTGATCTATCTATAGGCTACACCAATAGCCAGCTGGTTCTGTTTCTCTGATACAGGCAACAGCTACAGATATTCTTATTCAAAAAGAGGTACAAAGGAGTCGCTGGTCCATAGTGATTCTGGAATCCAACTGGACAAATGTTGGAAGTTCCATGATTAGTTCTCAAGATCTAAGAAAAATAGTTCCTGGCTCCACTGAGTGATACTTTTTTCATTAAAAAAAGCACATTTGGCCTAGTGCAGTGGCACATGCCTATGATCCTAGCTGCTTGAGAGGCTGTGACAAGAGGATAGCAAATCAGAGGCCAGAGTGAGCAACACAGCAAGAACCTGTCTCAAGACAAAAAAGAAAAAGGGTGAGGGGCTGGGGTTGTGGCTCAGTGGTAGAGCGCTTGCTTGCCTAGCATGTGTGAGGCAGTGGGTTCGATTCTCAGCCTCATGTAAATTAATAAAATAAAGGTCTATTGACAACTAAAAATATTAAAAAAAAAAAAAGAAAAAGGGATGAGGGTGTAGCTCAGTGGTAGCATGCCCCTGGTTCAGTCCCCAGTATAGGAAGTATGGGTGGGATGGGGAACCACATTTGCAGTTTAGTTCTTAGCTTGCTTCCTGACAGTAGAATTATAATTTCTACTTATCTATACTGTCGATCCCTCAGTCAAGAGTCCAAACATAATTTTCAAATACATTCTGAATTCCCAGCAATCTTCTTGGGATTTATTGCATTATACAAAAGGCACATCCACAAACCTCCCTGTAATAAGTTCTTCTCTAACTTGAAGTCCTGCTGAGATTTGAGGGACAGTGACATTAAGAGGCCTTATTATTTGAAATCTATGAGACATACCATGAATACTTCAGTGGTACTTTTCATGACTAGTTTTCTGAGGCACCTCTTTTGATCTTTCTGATGTCTTAACAAAATATCATACAGTGGCATCTTCTACTTTAGCTTCAGACCAGATGGTAACATGAATGTGTCTCTCTCCCCAACCTTCACCAAATGCATGTTGAAGCTCTAATCTCCAATGTGATGATATTTAGGGGTGGGACCTCTTGATAGGTAATTGGGTTTATATGAAGTCATGAGGGTGGGTCCCAGTGATGGGATTAGAGCCCTTGTAAGAAAGTAAGAGAATGCAGAGGTCTCCGGGAGGACACAGTGAGAAGGTAGCCATCTATCTGCAAGCCAGGAAGTGGGTCCTCACCAGGAACCAAATCTATTGGGACCTTGTTCTTGAACTTCCCAGTCTCCAGACCTATAATAAATGTCTGTTGTGTTAGCCACCCAGTCTATGGTATTTTGTTTCAGCAACCTGAGCTAAGCAAGAGAGACCCATTTTATGTGCAATGCTGATTTTGATCTTTGCTGAAGATCAAAAACTATCAAGTCCCAGTTTTTTGTTGTGAAATGATCCTCACAAATTATCTTTTCACATTTTATTATAAGCAGAAGAAACCACACAGTGATTTTTCCTCCAGTTTGCAAAAACATCTTACTTACTGGCAGTATCCTTATTTTTTACCAGATTTGTCCAAAAGAATTCAGGTTTTCTCTAATACAGTCCTCAAAAACCTGTCCAGTCTCTGTCTACCACCTGGTTCCAAAACTTCCATATTTCAGGGGGTTGTTATGATATTACCATTTCTAGGTACCAAATTATATATTGCATGGCAAGTTACCCCCAAATTTAAACTGTAAAACAACTTTGTTGTTGCTGAGGATTGAACCTTGGGCCTTGCACGTGCCAGCAAGCACTTGCCACTTAGCTATATCCCCAACCCTGAAATGACCATTTTTAATCTGTTTCTGTGGGTGAGGGGGAAACTGGGCAGGGCTTAGCTAGATCTTCTGGCTCAGGGTCTCCCATTTGGCCACAATCCCCAAAGGCTCAACTGAGGCAGGGTCCTTTCTAAGCTCACTCACCTGGCTAGTGGGCAGGCCACTGGTTCTCTGGCAGCTGGTGGGCCCTTCCACAGGGCAACACTGGTAGACTGAAAATATTGTCCCTAAATTCATGTCTACCCAGAAACTCAGAATATGATTCTATTTGTAAACTGGGTATTTCCAGCTGTGATTAATTTGACATCATACTTAACTAAGGTGGGCCTTAAATCCAATGACTGGTATCCTTATAAAAAGAGACATAGAGGGGCTGGGGATGTGGCTCAAGCGGTAGCGCGCTCGCCTGGCATGCGTGCGGCCCGGGTTCGATCCTCAGCACCACATACAAACAAAGATGTTGTGTCTGCCGAAAAAACTAAAAAATAAATATCAAAAATTCTCTCTCTCTCTCTCTCTCTCTCTCTCACCTCTCTCTTTAAAAAAAAAAAAAAAAGAGACATAGAGAGAAAAACAAAGAATACCAAGTAGAGAGAGAGACAGAGATTGCAGCAACAAGCCAGAGAATGCCAAAGATTGCCTGGAGTCACCAGAGGGAAGAAGTCTTCCTTAAAGGGAGCATGGCTCTGTCAACACCTCAATTTTAGACTTCTAGCTTCTAAAACAGTGCTGTTTTAAGGCACCACTTTGTGATAATTTGTCATAGCAGCCTTAGGAAACTACTAATGCAGCTCACAGATTGGGTGAGATGGTGCATACCTGTAATCTCAGAGACCCAGGAGGCTGACACAAGAGGATCACAAGTTTGAAGCCAGCCTTAGCAACTTAGCAAGAGCCTGTCATAAAATAAATAAAAAAGGGCTATTAGTGTAGCTCAGTGATAGAGTACCCCAGGGTCCAATCTCCAGTACAAAACAAAACTGTAGTGCATAGGTGAGCTGGGTTCCCTCAGAGCAAATAAGAAAGAAAGAAAGAATACCGAAGACAAAAGATAGAAGCCATAGTCTTCCTGTAAACTAATCTTGGACATGATACCTAAGCACTAAAAGCAAGCCACTAGAACCAGTCCACATGCATGATGAGGAAATTACACCAGGAAATGAATATCACGGGAGGGTATTAGCTGCCTACCAGTCACCTAACAAGAAAAAAGTGAATGAACTTCAGTGAAAGAAAACCTCTCCTTCCTTTGGGCTCTGCCTTCTCCATTCACTGAGTACTTAAACAAATATTAAGTACCTGCAATGGGCTGGGTGTTGGAGATATGACAAATAAGACAGATAAGATTCTTTCCCTGTTGATATTATTCACAATCTAGTGGAAAAGAAGGTCACTAAACATTAAAAAACAAATATATCAATAAAAATTGTGATAAGCACAAGGAAATAAGTTATGAGATTAAAATAGAAACATCTGATTTATACTGGGAAAGAAAGGTAAAGGCTAGGTATGTCTGGAAAAAAAATCAGTATTCAGAATGAGGCTAAGAGTAGAAATTGGGCTGTGTGTTTTGGCAGAGAAAAGTGGAGTTTCTAGTAGAGGAAAAGCAGGTGCAAATAAATCAGTAAGTTGAGCAGCTAGACTAAGCTCTGCTTGAGGGTTTATATTCACCTTATGTATCAATTATGTAGCACAGTGCCTGGCACAGGCAGGAATCTGAAAATTCCTTCTGGAATGAGCGAGTGAATCAAGGCCACCTTCTATTTCCTGTTATGAATAATGTCAATTGAAGTCACTTAGAAATTTTCTCCTAAAGTTCACTGTTCTTATTCACATTAGGCAGGATAGGCAAAGCTGCTATAACAAAAAGAGTCAAATTAAATAAAAACCTCAACACCACAGAAGATTATTATTATTAGTTTTTTTTTTTCCTTTGAAAATAACAGTTCTGAGTGGACATGAAGGTTGGCGAGATAGGTTCTCCACTCAGGAATCTTCAGTCGTGAGGAGTTTTGTCTTTTCCAGAATCTGGTGGTTATTTGCTTCCAGCTGGCAGAGAAAGAGGCTAGAGGAGCACCTGTTGAAGGTTGTTATGAGCCAGGCCTGGAACATGTGCACACCTCTTCTATTTACTTTTCATTGGAAGCACACAGGCACAGGTCTACACTTATCATGAGGGCTGAGGAATACAGTGTAGGTGGATGGCCAACAAAGAGAACAATAATTTAGATGGACAACTCTTCTACACACAATATTCAATTACTTATTTGATTTATCCTCTGGTATAACTCACAAGAACTTCAAATTAACCTAGAAAGTAAAGAACTCTGGATTGCTCACCCTCACCCCCATCAAGTCTTTCAGGAAACTTCATGATCCATCCATCCATCCATCATTAAGCCAAGCACATGGAAATTACCCTTAACTCATTTCTTTTCCTCACCTTCCCCATCTAATTTTTCTGGAAGTCCTGTCAATACTATCTCCAAAATATATCTTAAATCTACCTTCTCTCTCCAACTTAACTGCCATCACCTTCTTCAAACATCATAAAGACCTCTCATTTGGATTATTCCAACAGCCTATAGCTCTTTATGCTTCCAACTTAACTGCCAAAATTCTATTCTCTATATGGCTCAGAGATATTTTAAAACATAAGTCTGATCACATTAATCTCTAGTTTAAAACTTTCCAGTGATTTAGAATAAAATCCAAAATAAAATCCTAATGCAAAGCAGCCCCTGCCCACCTCTTTACCATCATCCTTCATCACTCTCCTTTTACTGGCTCTACTCCAGCTACAATGTTGTTCTTGTAAAACCAGTTAAGGCCTGAACACATCTGGGCATGAATTCCTTAAATAACCTAGTGCCTGTCTTTCAGGAAAACCCTCCAGAATTCACTCAAGGACTCCTTGAAACTGGCTTTTCAAGAATGGACACAAGCTGGGTGTGGTGGAACATGCCCATAATCCTGAGGCTGAGGCAGGAGGATGGTGAAGTTAAAAACCCACCTCAGCAAAAGCGACCCTGTCTCTAAATAAAATAAAATAAAATACAAAATAGGGCTGGGGATGTGGCTCATGGCCGAGTACCCTTGAGTTCAATCCCCGGTATAAAAAACAACAACAACAACAAAAAAAACAGATACAGGGGGGCACTTCTGTAACCCCACTGACACAGGAGCCTGAGGCAGGATGATTGCAAGTTCAAAGCCAGCCTCAGCAACTTAGCAATACCGTTTCAAAATTTAAAAAAACTTTAAAAAGGGCTGGGGAGCTGGTTCAGTGGTTAAGCAATCCTGGGTTCAATCCCTGGTACCCTCTTCTCCCCTCCAAAAAAATGGACACAAACAGAAGAAGCCAGGCAGCATATTTGGTCAAAACCCCCACCTGGAATGTGGAACTACCCCTGAAAACAAACATGCCACCTATGAAGAAGTATATTGACTATTTAGCTTGAGCAAAAGAACCCCCAAATTCCCCCCTCTCCTCATCCAATCAGTAAATAGCTTGCCCCCTCTCCCTTCCTATAAATTCCAGGTACCAAAATGCTGGGAAGATATAGGAGCTTATAGCTCCTGGCCTCCTGTTGGTTGACCATACACAAAAAAGTCTTTTTGCAAAAAATTGGTGTCACTCTTGGCTTCTATGCCGGTCAAGCAGTGATCAGCATACTTGCTGCTCTTTAAACACCTTTAACTTATTTCCACTTAAAGACTTTTGCATTTGCTGTTCCTTCTGCCCCCAAATCTCTTTCACGGATTTCCAAAGGCGAACTCTTTCTCCTTTCCTTAGAGGTATCGGTTTCAATGTTACCTCCTGAGAGACCTGGCCTGATCATATAATAAGTAGTAGTCCCCCCAACCGGTTGTTCTTACCTCGGCATCCTTTTCATTTTCTTCTTAACACCACACTGTATTATTCCGTTTATTGTCTCCTTACTTGTCCAGAAAGGTCCATGCGCAGGTGCCATGCCATGTTCTCGTTTCTCTAGGGCCTGGGAAGCCCGGCGCAGTGGTGCTCAGTAAACAAAGTGAGCAAATAAAGAACAATCAACAGGTAATGAGCTAAAGCTCCTGTAAGATCGTTCGACAGGTTCCTGGTATAAAGACCACAAACCTAGGTTCCAATTCTGTCTCGACCACTTCTCCGCCGTGCGCAAGAGAGTCGGCCCTGGGTCTCAGATACCATATCTGTAAATGGGGCATAAGAACAGACTTACCTCACAACACAAAAAGATAAAAGGAGGCAATGGGAGAAAAGAGATTGAAGGAAGCTTAACGTTCCGTAAATGGAGCAATTGCTGTCCTTATATAGGACGCACAATTCCTTCCTTTGCATCAACTGAGACCCATCCAGGCCTCAGTTCCCTCCTTGTCATGGGCTGCCACTCTTTGCACAGGTTGTTTCTGGAAGTAGGAGATGGAAGGATAGCCCCGACACTTTCGAAGACACTGCCTTCCAGCCACAGCCTTCACAGGCCCAGTCCGGTCGGGCCGCCTCCTGCGTCATTAGCGCGGCGCCGGCGCAGCGGAAGGCCCCGGGACCTGTCTAGTGAGCGGCGCGTCTTGAGGAGGCCAGGCGAGTGCCTGCATGTCACCCGCGCGGGTCGGGGGTGGCTCGGAAACCCCAGCGGACGGCTGCGAGGGGCGCGTGGAGTCCTGGGGTCACGGAGCCCGGCGGCCAGAGGGGCGACCCGGAGCACCTGCTGGGCACAGCGCC
>NW_026000138.1:4292566-4374386 GCF_001458135.2 Marmota marmota marmota
CCCCGCCGGTCCCCACTGGCGGCTGCTGCCCGACTCCCCGAGGCCCAGGGTCGCGAGCTCCCAGCCCTTTGCTCCCTCCGCTGCTAGGGGACCCGGCAGCTGCGCAGCCTCCACCGCTCTTGGCTGCGGGGGCCCTGCGAACCATGTCGGAAGAGAACGACATGGAGAAAGCCATCAAGGTAAACGGGGGCTGCCACCTCGCTTCTTCACTGTGGTTTTCTCGACTCCAGCCTCAGAAGGTGGAGAGAGTTCAGAGTGAGAGGTTTCTTGGAGCACGTTTGACAGCCCTGGGGCAAAGTGTGTGTGTGCCTGTGTGTGTCTAAGTGTGTGTGTGTGTGTCTGTGTGTGTGTGTGCGCGCGCGCACGCGTGTAGGGCGGGATGCCCGACTCCTTCCAGTTTCCCTGGTTAATGAGATTGCACTCGGCTAGACTGAAGTTGAGTGGCGTGGAGGGCCTGCATTTCCATCCCTCCCAGATGGCTCCAGCATTTGCTTCCAAGTGGTCTGCTGCAACAACATATGGAGAGCTGCCTTTTACCCACCCCTCCTGATGCTGTTGACAGAAGTCGGCCTCTTGGAAATCTGCAGTTTCAGAAGAAAGTGGTTTGCCTTACTACAGAACCTGCCCTTTGGGGGAATAGTTTGTTCTTTTCCGTGCTTTCTCCTCCCCTTATTTTTTCTTCCCTAGGGAGCACTGAAATTATTTAGGAAGAGCTATCAGTGTGTCTTAGGTCATAGTGCTCTGTTATCCAAGAGAAAAGCACATAACTGTAAGTGTGTTCTAAAATGACCCAAATAAAATGATAAAGTTTTCTGAACCTACTTTTTTATTTTTTATTTTTTTCCTTCACTTTTAACAGGCAAACTTTCCACACTAAAGGCCGGTCACCTGTCTTGTCAACTGTAGCAGGAAATTAGTTATGTAAACTGAACACTGAAGCTTAACGTTTGATGTATTACTTATTTTACAATGTTAAGCCAGCCCAGTGTATTGAAGAATTTCATTTCCCTTGAGGGAAAAGCATCTCTTCCTAGATTTGGGATTTTTTTTTCCCTCTTCAAGATACTTTATACAGTTACTGTTACCAACAACTCTTTTTTTTGGTACTGAAGATTGAACCCAGGGACACTTAACCAATGAGCCACATACCCAGCCCTTTTTTATATTTTATTTAAGAGACAAGGTCTGCTAAGTTGCTTCTGGTTTTGTTATGTTACTGAGGCTAGTTTTGAATTCACCATCCTCCTGCCTGAGCTGCTAGGTTTACAGGCGTTTGCCTCTGTGTCCAGCTCCATCAACTGTTGTTGATGGACATTTATCTTATTTATGTGTATGTGGTGCTGAGAATCAAACCCAGTGCCTCACACATGTGAGGCAAGCACTTTACCACTGAGCCACAACCCCAGCCTTGAGATGTTTTTATAGAATTCATCTATCATTCCAAAGAAACTTAATATTTTAAAGGAGGTATCAATTAGAAACGCATACATTAAGGAAGATCAAATTTTAAATAATAAATGTGTACGAAAAGACTGCTCTGAGCTGGCGCTGTGGCACACGCCTGTAATCCCAGTGGCTCTGGAGGCTGAGGCAGAAGGATCTCAAGTTTAAGGCCAGCCTCAGCAAAAGCAAGGCATTAAGCAACTCAGTGAGACACTATCTCTAAATAAAAAACCAGGGCTCAGGATGTGGCTCAAGTGGTAGCATGCTCACCTGGCATGCGTGAGGCACGGGTTTGATCCTTAGCACCACATAAAAATAAAGATATTGTGTCCACCTAAAATTAAAAAAAAAACAAAAAGGGCTTGGGGATGTGGCTCAATGGCCAAGTGTCCCTGAGTTCAATCTCTGGTACCCCCAAAGAAAAAAAGCCTGCAGACTCATTTTTTTTTTCTTTTGGTTCAGATTTTATTGTTATGATTTGCTGCCTGAAGTTATATATTTGGGTTGTGCACCACAACATATATGGTGGATTTTTACATTCAACAAGTATTTGCTTTTGTGTCAGGTGCAGGCACAAGTAGTATGAGCCAGATTCTTAGCTGTCCCTGCTCTCCTGGAGCTTATGTTGTAGATGGTGTATTTAGGTAATAAACGTTGCCAGGTATTTATAATTAAGAAATATAGAAAGGGTGAGTAGTACTATTTTGACTGGTCAGGAAAGGTGTTTCTGAGAAGGTAATACTTGTTCATACTCTGAAGGAAATGAGAGAGCAAGCCACCATTGTCTCAAGGAAGACTATTACAAGCAGTAGGAATAGCAAGTACAAAGGTCCTAAAGTAGAAGCAGCCAGTGTGATGTAGGAAGAGCAGGGTACTGGGATTCAGTGGGTCAGTGTAGGTGATATTAGAGAAAAGTAATGGGAAGCAGAACATTTAGGGCCTTGCAGGCCATTAGGAGGGGAGCTTTGGGAGAGTTTTGAGCAGAAAAGGGTCATAGTTTTAGTGGACAGTTATATAATTGGGGTGGCAATGTTAATGGTTGTTAATAGTTTCTCAGGTTAGAATCAGGAGTTAAAATCCCAGTCTTGCCACTTATTAGCTGTATATCCTTATGTCAGTCACTTCACTTCTCTGTCCCTTAGTTTCTTTTCTATAGAAAGGAGATAAAAGCACTCCCCAGCTCACAGAAATATTTGGAGGATTAAATGGGCAGTTATACCTAAATGAGCTTATAGAAATAATTAAGAGGGAGAGCTCGATGAATATTAGCTCATAGAAATTGAAGTGTAGTTGTAGTTTTCTTGTTGACTATTGCCCCATTTGTCAGTCTTCCTATTAATCTGGACTTGTCAAACCAACACAATTTTGTTTGACAACCAGTGGTGACTAGGATGTACTCCTTGGGAAGCAAGCCAACAGAACATCAAATCAGAGCTTTTGGGTCTGTTGCATTGTTTTGAATTTATTTTGCTTTTTGGAGGCAATCTCATCAAATAGTGAGCACTGAGACCGGTGTAGTTCAGCTGGCAAAGCTTTTTTCCTGGATTCTAACTGTTGCACTTGAACTTCTGTTGCCTGCCAGAGAGTGGACTAATTGGGCTTTAAGATTTCATCCTATTACTCTTTTTAATATTTTTAGATGGACACAATATTTTTATTTCATTTGTTTGTTTGTTTATTTATTTATTTAGTTTTCAGTGGACACAACATCTTTATTTTTATTTTTATGTGGTGCTGAGGATCGAACCCAGCGCCTCGCGCATGCCAGGCAAGCGCGTTACCACTTGAGCCACATCCCCAGCCCTCACTTGTTTATTTTTATGTGGTGCTGAGAATTGAACCCAGTGCCTCACACATGCTAGGAAGCACTCTACCCCTGACCCATAATCCCAGACCCATTATCCTATTACTCTTAAAATGTTAGACCAATACCAAGTTCTTACATCTGAGGGCTCTGTTATCCCACCTTTGTTATTATTCCCATAGCTCTATGACTTCACTCCTTCTAAGACATTTAGCTACACCTCAGAAAGAGAATCTTTGGATTACAGATTCTTACATATTACCTACTATTGTATATAGTGAATTGCTAATATGTGATGAACTTAGTGAAAATTCATTTCCTTGGTTTAAAAAATATTTTGAAAAGCTATATAATTTGCATATCGTAAAATTCCAATGACAGTGTATTCATTCCTTCTTAGAAAATTTAGAGAGTTCTTGAGCCATATCAGAATTCAGTTTAGAACATTTCCACCTCACTTCTAGGAAGTTCCTTCTGCCTGTCTGTAGTCAGTCCTTGCTCCTCTTTCTCATCCCAGACAATCACTAGTGTGCTTTGTAGGCTGAGACAGGAGAATGGTGAATTCAAAGCCAGCCTCAGCAACTTAGTGAGACCCTAAGCAACTCAGAGAGACCCTGTCTCTAAATAAAATACAAAATAGGACTGGGGATGTGTCTCAGTGACCGAGTGCCCCAGAGTTCAATCCCTCGTACCCCCCCCCCCATAAATAAATAAAACTCATGTTACTGTAGTTTGCTGTCTTTAGAAATTCTAAATTAATAAAACTTTACAATATGTAATCCTTATGTGTTTGGCTTCTTAGCTGAACACTTTTGAGGTTTGTCTCTGTTAGCACATATTTTAGTATTTCATTCCTTCCTCTTGTTGAGTAGCAGCCTTTTTATTAGTCCTTTTTAAAATTGTTTTTCTTAGTTGTAGATGGACACAGTATCTTTATTTTATTTATTTTTATGTGGTGCTGGGGATTGAACCCAGTTCCTCATGCATGCAAGGCAAGTGCTCTACCACTGAGCTACAACCCCAGCCCTATTAGTCTTTTTTATCCATTCCCAGTTCATGGACATTTAGAGTGCTTCAGTTTTTAGCTGTTAGTAATGAAATGATAAAACTGTACACATTTTTATGTGATCATATGTTTTAATTTCTTTTGGTTTGTCACCTTGGTATAGAATTCCTGGCTAGCATGGTAGTTTATGTTTAATTTTTTAAAATATCTTTTAGTTTTAGGTGGACACAATATCTTTATTTTATTTTTATGTGGTGCTGAGAATCAAACCTAGTGCCTCACGCATGCTAGGTGAGCGTGCTACCACTAGAGCCACATCTCCAGCCCTAATTTTTTAAAAATATTTTTTTTAGTTGTAGATGGAGACAATACTTTTATTTGTTTGTTTGTTTGTTTATTTATTTTTATGTGGTGCTTAGGACTGAACTCAGTGCCTCACACATGCGAGGCAACACTCTGCCACTGAGCCACAACCCCAGCCTTTACATTTAATTTTTAAAGAAATTGTCAAACTGTTTTCCAGAATGGTTGTGTCATTATTATATGTTTACACCAGGACTGTTTGAGTGTTCTGGTTCTTTGATCATTGTAACAAATATTTAGGCTTATAAATTTTCTATTTTAATTGTTTTGGTGGGTATGTGGTAGTTTCTCATTTTGGTTTTAATTTAGATTTCTGAAATGACTGATAATGTTGGGAATCTTTTCGTGTGCTCATTTGCCATTTGTGTATCTCTTCTGGTGAAAAGTCTATTCAAATCTCGTGTGCATTTTAAAACCAGATTGTCTTATTCAGTTGTAAGAGTTCTTTATATACTTTGAGTATACTCGGAGCATATAGTAGAGTATACTCTAATATGGTTGACTATCTTTTAAAAAATTTTTTGTTGTTGTTGTCAGTAGATCTTTTTATTTATTTATATATGGTGCTAAGGATCGAACCCAGGGCCTTACACATGCCAGGCAAGCACTCTACCACTGAGCCACGACTCCAACCTGGTTGAATATCTTTTTATATACCACTTTGTCATTTTTGAGTTTTTTTCTTGTGAACTGTATTCAGATCTTTTTGCCCATTTTTAACTTGGGATGTTTGTCTTATTGAGATTTTGAAGTTCCTTATAAACTGAATAAAAGTCATTTTTCAGATATATGATTGGCAGATATTTTCTACCAGTTTACGTATATCTTTTCACTTTTTTGATGTACTTGTTTGAAGTGCTGGGGACTGAACCCAGGACCTTGTGCATGATAGTTAAGCACTTTGCCACTAAACTACATTACCAAACTCTCTCTTGTCGTTTTTAATGTTATATTTGAAGAGCAAATTAATTTTGATGAAGTCCAATTTAGCAGAATTTTTTCTCTTATGAATTTTTTCTCTTATCCAGTAAGATTTCTTACTCAAGAAATCCTTGCCTAATCCAGGGTTACTAGATTTTTCTCCTGTATGTCCTTTCTTCCCCTTTTCTCTGCCCCTTCCTCCTTCTTTCTTTTTTCCTTTCCTTTTCATGCTAGAGATCAAACCCAGGGCCTCATGCACACCAGACTAGCACTCTGCCATTGAGCAGTATGCCTGGCAGCCTCACTCTTTTTTTTTTTTTTTTTTTTTGAGTACTGAGGATTGAATTCAGGGGCACTAGGCCACTGAGCCACATCTCCAGCCCTATTTTGTATTTTATTTAGGCAGGGTCTCACTGAGTTGCTTAGCACCTTGCTTTTAATGATGCTGGCTTTGAACTTGCAATCCTCTTGCCTCAGCCTCCCAAGCTGCTGGGATTACAGGTATGCGTCACTATGCCCAGCTGGCCCCTCACTTTTTTATTTTTTTGTTTTCTTAGTTGTAGATGGACACAATACCTTTATTTATTTGTTTATTTTTATGTGGTGCTGGGGATCAAACCCAGTGCCTCACGCATGCTAGGCAAGCGCTCTACCACTGAGTCACAGCCCTAGCCCTAGCCCCCTCACATGGATATCCAGTTGTTCCAGGAGCGGTTGTTGTTCTTCATCTTTTTTTAATTTATTTTTATTTGTTCTACTTAGTTGTACTTCACAGCAGCATGCACTTCAATTCATCATACACAAATGGATTGCAACATTTCAGTTCTCTGGTTGTACTTGGTGTAGAGATGCACCATTTGTGCAATCATACATGTACCTAGGGTAATGATGTCCATCTGATTCCACCATCTTTCCTACCCTCATAACCCCTTCCTACCCTCCCCTTTGCCCAGTCCACAGTTCTTCCATTCTTCCCATGCCCCAGCATCATAGATCAGCATTCACTAATCAGAAAACATTCAGCCTTTAGTTTTGGGGGACTGGCCTACTTTGCTTAGCATAGTATTCTCCAACTCCATCCATTTACCTGCAGATGCCATAATTTTATTCTCTTTTAATGCTGAGTAATATTCCATTGTGTATATATGCCACAGTTTCTTTATCTGTTCTTCTATTGATAGGCATCTAAGTTGGTTCCACAGATTAACTATTGTGAACTCAGCTGCTATAAACATTGGTGTGGCTATGTCACTATAGGGCCTTGCACTATAGTATGCTGATTTTAAGTCCTTTAGGTATAGACCAAGGAGTGGATAGTTGGGTCAAATGGTGGTTCCATTCCTGAGGAATCAGGAGCAGTTCTTCTAAAGACTCTCTTTTGCCCATTGAATTACTTTGCCATCTTTGCTGACAATCAGTTGGTCATACATATGTATTATGCATTCTCAGATCTATAATGTTGATCAATATGATCTACTTCTGCCAGTACTATACTGATTTGATTACTGAAATGTAGTAAGCTTTCAAATTGAGTAATATGAAAACCAGCTTGTTGTTTCTTTCAAAATTGTGTTGGCTATTTGAGTTCTTTCTAATTCCAAAAAAGTTTTGAATCAACTTGTCAATTTCTACAGAAATGTCTCCTGGGATTTTGATGTTTGTCTGGGGACAACTGCCATCTATCCATGAACATGGTATAGCTCTCTATTTCTTTTTCTTTTTCTGAGGTGGAGGGTAAGTATCAGGGGTTGAACTCAGGGCATTCAAACACTGAGCCACATCCCCAGCCCTATTTTGTATTTTTATTTAGAGACAGGATCTCACTGAACTGCATAGTGCCTTGCTTTTGCTGAGGCTGGCTTTAAACTTGAGATCCTCCTGCCTCAACTTTCCGAGCTGCTGGAGTTACAGGCATGTGGCACCATGCCTGGCTATAGCTCTGTATTTCTTTAAAACTTCTTCAGTTTCACTTAGCAGTGGTTTTCAGTTTTCAGAATTTTTTTTGCATATTTATATATTTTTTGCATATTTATATATAGCTTGTTATATTTAGTAATGCCTAGATTAAACTGAAATGTATCTTCCCTGTGGTATGCTGATGTCTCTGCTTAGTTTTTATTTCTATTTTTTTAAAGTTTATTTTTGTAGTTGTAGATGGACAGCATGCCTTTATTTTATTTGTTAATTTTTATGTGGTGCTTAGGATTGAACCCAGTGCCTTACACATGCTAGGCAAGTGCTCTGCCACTGAGCTACATCTCCAGCCCTCTGCTCAAATTTTTTTAAATATGTTCTTTTTAGTTGTAGTTGGACACAATACCTTTATTTTATTTACTTATTTTTTATGTGGTACTGAGGATCGAACCCAGGGCCTCACACGTGCTAGGCAAGCTTTCTGCCGCTGAGCCACAACCCCAGCCCTCAAATTTTTAAATTCTTAATTTCATTTGTGTTGTTAGCCAGACTTTTGGTGGGTTCTGTTTATGGGTGTTTACCTTGGTTGTCAGCCTGTGATTTTGACAGTGGTCTTGAAATAATTTGAGCTTCTAAGGTTTTTAATCTCTTGATCAACTTGTGTGTTGTCTTAGAGAAATGCTCCAAGATTATAACTGATGCCAGGAATGGTGGCACATTCCTGTAACCCCAGGTACTTAGGAGGCTGAGGCAGGAGTGCAGAAAGTTTGAACCAGCCTGGGCAACTTTGTGTGACTGTCTCAAAATGAAGAGGTAGAGTGACTCCCTAGCATGGGTGAGACCCTGGGTTCAGTCTCCAGTTTCAGGGGGAAAAAAACCAAAACAGATTATTACAACCAGTTCTGAGTTCTCCTTGGGCTTTCAATTTTCCCTGGCCTCCTCAAGTCTCAACTAGTCCATGTGTAATTTCCCAGTCAGTCAAGGTTTCTGGAGAGCTTGTCTTGGACTTTCTGTAGCTCTGTGTCAGTGTTTTCTCATTTAATCTCTGGATGTTCTGCATACCTAACAAGGATCTTTGTCTTGGGCTAGCAAAACTATCCATTCCCACCAACATTCACCACTTCTAGTGGGTAGCGCCATGAATTTTCTTCCTGCTTCAAACTGAGTCTACCCCCTAGGGCAGCAAAACCACTAATTTTCATAGCCAGCTCCATGCTGAGAAACTAGCATCATCACCAACTGATTGTGCTTTAGGCAGTGAGAATCAAAGGGTAGGGGATTGCTAGAAACCAGGCTGGAAGGGGGTTATTACGTGGACCCCTAGAGGAGTTTTAAGAATATGTGCTACTCAGTTTGTTTGGTTTACGTTGTCCAGAACTCATTGTTTTTGACAGCTTTGTCTTAATTTTAAATATATTCTTTGTGGCAAGGAATTGCCTACCTCTTCATGCTGTGAGCACAAGAATTTCCTTTTTTTTCCTAACTGTTGAACTTCAGAGAATGCCTAAGGTCCACATCAGATAGAGACAAAAGTGCGAATAGGATACCAATGCCTAGCCTCCATCCCAAGCCTGTTGTATCAGAATCTCTTGTGAAGGACCTTGGCTTTGGATAGTTTAAAAACAAAACAGAACATCAACAAAAAAACCCTCAGGTGATTGTGATGGGCAATTACTGTTGAGAACCAAGGTCTAGAACTTGGTCTGGAAAAGCAAGCTTTTTCTGTAAAGGGTTGCCTGGGAAGTGTTTTAGGCCTCATGGCCATAGAGTCTCTTTATCACAGTTCTTTTTTTTTTAATATTTATTTTTTACTTTTTTAAGTGGACACAATATCTTTAGTTTACACTTATGTGGTGCTGAGGATCCAACTCAGTGCCTCAACCATGCTAGGTGAGCACTCTACCACTGAGCCACAGCCACAGCCCTTTATCACAGTCTTTAGCTCAGTAGTTGCAGTGTGAAAACAGCCACAGACTCTACTGAAGTAGATGTGGCTGTGTGCTAGTAACTTCTTTATAAAATCAGGCAGTGGCTGAATTTTCCCAAGAGTCTTAATTTGCTCACCCTTGGCCTAGGAGCACTCTCCAAAGTTATTTCAGGTGTTTATATTCATGTTAATTTAAGGTAATGAAAGTATTTCTTAGTAAAACTGAGCCAATATGTTTGTCATTGATGTCTTTAAAGAATTAGTCCTTGGGCTGGGGTTGTGGCTCAGTGGTAGAGCGCTTGCCTAGCGCGTGTGGGACCCTGGGTTTGATCCTCAGCAGCAGGTTAAAAAACAAATAAAATGAAGGTATTGTGTCCAACTACAACTAAAAAATAAATATTAAAAAAAGAATTAGTCCTTAATTTCCTTTAGTAAGGTGGGTTTTATTTTATTGTGTTATTTTGGTTCTGGGGATTGAACGTGAGACACTCTACCAACTGATATATATCTCCAACCTTTTTTTTTTTTTTTTTTAATTTTGAGACAGGGTCTTGCTAAGTTGCTGAGGCCGGCCTCAAACTTAACATCCTCCTATCTCAGCCTCCTGAGTCACTGAGATTACAGACTTGAGGCACTGAGCTTGGCCAATAAAGTGTTTTAACTGATACATACTTTCCTGTCTTTGTTACTAAAATATGTGAGAAAATGTACCAACTACACACAGTCTAGTTGAGAGGTGTGAATGTGTTGACTTAATGAAATTTTTGCATTGACTAGTGTTTGTGGCACCATCAACAAAGATGCATGAATTAGATCTGGGGCAGATAGGAGGTGTAAGAAAAATAGGATTCAAAATCAGGAATATAAAGAGGTCTGGCAGTGCTTGTTTTACTGCTATGAAATCAAGTGTCAAAACTCGGTCAGAGTCTCCAAGTTGAGCTTTCCTGGCTGTCAGGTAGAATGCACAATGGTGAGTATTGTGGGGAATTGGTCCAACAACTTATTTTCAGTTCTGCGACTTGAACAACTATTTAAGGATATAGGTCTCTATAGTATAACAATACCTGACAGTCTTTCTGAAATCATAGAAAATACACTTAAGTAATTGCTTCATTTTTATTTTGTAGTGCTGGGGACTAAATGTAGGTTCTTGGATATGCTAGACAAACACTCTACCACTTACCTATAGCCCCATTTTGAAAGAACCTTTCCTCCCAATTCAAAAAAGCAATGATTGTCTACTTGAATAAAACTTGTAGAGAGCTGGGTGATTTGTTTATTCCAAAATCTGTGCCTTACTGGAAAGCAATGACTATGAACCATTTAAAATAAAATGTGTAATTATAATCTATATTTTCTCTTAGAAGATGAGATGCTGAATCTTAGTTCTGCTGTCCCACCTCTGCTTAGTTATTCAGCTTTTTAATTGGGGGATCATTCTCTGCCCTCTCTCTTTTTAATTTTAATAGGAGACCTCCATTTTGGAAGAATACAATATCAATTGGACTCAGAAGCTGGGAGCTGGAATCAGTGGTCCAGTTAGGTAAGAGACCCATGTGAGAATTGTGGCAACTTTGTTCTGAGCAGGACCATTTGAAATATGTTCTGAATTAGAAGTATCAGATATGCCAGATTTGAGAAATGACCTTAAGTTAACAAGTAGAGGATTTTTGTTTGTTTGTTTTTGTTTTTTGATGCTGAGATTGAACCCAGATCTTCAGGCATGCTAAGCACATGCTCTATCACTGACCTCATTCCTAGCTTCTATTTGAGGTTTTTTCTTTTTTCAGGGTCAGTAATTGAACCCAGGTCCTTGGGCATCCTAGGTGAGCACTCTGCCACTGAGCTAAATCCCCAACTCCTTGAGGTTAGGTCTTTCTTTCTTGCATCTAAAAATGTAGTCAAGTGTCCAAGTCACATGCTGTGTAATTCAGAATCATTTAGGATGAGATTGTGGAGCCACTATGAGAGTCATTTGTACCCAGGAGAGGCCACTATTTCTTCATTGGCTCATTGTGGCAAGTTGATGTCATGCATTCAGGAGCTGTGACTTGGGCATCTGGGAAGAAGAGTGAGAGGCCTCTGGAATTAATTTTCACTGTAACATAGATGATCACTGATTGTTTTTTTTCTCTCTCTCCAAATCTAGAGTCTGTGTAAAGAAATCTACCCAAGAACGGTTTGCACTGAAAATCCTTCTTGATCGTCCAAAAGCTAGAAATGAGGTATGGTCCTGTATTGCCTTGACTTGCCTTGAAGTGCCTAAGAATTGTTCTTTTACAATTAAGGCAGCTTCCTGGAGAGAATACAGAGATACATGAAGCATTTTATGTCCTATTCCTGTTATCATTATTAAGTTATTCTAGATCTGTCCACATGGAAACTGTTAGTAGAGTCTTTTTTTTTCTAATCATCCTGACATTCGGTTTACTTCAGTTTTTGCTTATTGAAAATTGCACTTGAAGGATGGAGATAAAATAGGCTGAGGAAGGACAAGTTGAATGTTGTATATAAAAGTGATGCTGCAGGAGGACTTGAGGATGTTCCTAGTTTTTTAAAATATACACTGATTTAAAATTATCTGGATGCAGTGATAATATGCTATTAATGCGTGCAGTGAGGGATTTACTTGTGTGCTTAGAGAGATGGAGTGTTTTCTGGAATGAGTTATTTGCCCAATTTTTTTTTTTTCATTTGCTAATAGGATTGTAGAAAGTAAGTCTGTTAGTGAGATTTTATTTATGGAAAGAGCATTAAGGAGATCATCTGTGAAAACAACATCATTCCCAGTGATAAGCCTTTTTACTAAAATAGGCTTATCCCTTGTACCCAGTATGGTCAGTTTTTGGTGGGAAGTTTGGAGAGCAAATGTTAGCACCACTTTGTACAGAAACATTTCCTCTGTTCTCTTTAAGGTACGCCTGCACATGATGTGTGCCATACACCCAAATATAGTTCAGATTATTGAAGTGTTTGCTAACAGTGTACAGTTTCCTCATGAGTCCTGTCCCAGGTAAGACTACATAGGATCATCATCACATATCCATTTGTAGGCCAAGGTGTAGCAGAGTCTTCCTTTCTTTTATGCATTCTTTCCCCTCCCTCTGTCCTTTTCTCCTCTACTCCCTTTGAATTTTGGGAAAATATTAAACATTTGCAGGAGCAGACAGAATTATAATGTTTCCCCAAGTGGTCATCACTCAACCTCAACAATTAGCATCTCAGAGGCAGTCTTGTTGCAACTACTATCCACTCTCAAAATATCCCTGATTTCTTTCTTTTTTAAAGAAAGCACTTAATGTGGAATTTCTATAGATTCTATTTCTAATCAGTGAAAGGGCCCTAAATGTTATTCTAGGTGAAGTCTTAGACACTGATATAGCAAAAAGCCCTGTTGCTTAGTAGGACTTTTCCTTGAAGGAGAAGTAAAAATGATTCTTTTAGTTGCCAAGTGTTTGGCCAACATATTCGATGACATTCTGAGTCTCTTCTTGGAAATTCTTTGGGGAGACCTAGGTGTAAATCCATCATCACAGCAATGTGAAAGGCACCCAGGAGAGGCATCAGTGAAACATTCTGAGCTTTATATAGGAGGGGAGCTGTTTTGGAGGCTGTGTGAAGTGAAGGCCAGGGCTTGAAAAGGAGGGTAGGAATTTTACAGATGGAGAATGAAGATGGAATTTTAAAAACAAATGGAAAATCAAATGATTATTTCTCACAACTGTGCTCTGTTGGTGAAAGCATTTGGCTGGAAGCTGGAAGCATTTATATAAAAGGATGGTAACCAAAATTCATGGGATTTTTTGTTTGTTTGTTTTTTGGTTTTTGGTTCTGTTTTTTTTTTTTTTCTCCTTTAAACGTAAGAATTTTTGCTCTTATTTAGTAGTTGTGTTACCCTGGACTTAGGAAGTGGTTATACACTTTTATTATTTTATTTTATTTTTTTTTTTTTAACTTAACAAAATCAAATGCTTTCAAACAGGGCTCGACTCTTAATTGTAATGGAGATGATGGAAGGGGGAGAGCTATTTCACAGAATCAGCCAGCACCGGCACTTTACAGAGAAGCAAGCCAGCCAAGTAACAAAGCAGGCAAGTTAACCCCGGGTACCAATCAAACTGCCAACAAAGTTGGTTAACAAGCACAATTCATTAGGGGAAATAAAAGAAAGCTTAAAGAAAAGCTCTATTTGACTTCACATTGCCTGCTTTGTTATGTAATCAGAAAGAATATCTTAACAGGAGAAATGTGACTCCTTTTACTCTATGGGGGGAGGACTGTATTCTTAATTGTTGTCAGTGTTTTCCTGAGGCCTTTTGTATGATTTAAGTAAACTATGAAAGGAAGATAATTTACCTCCTTTATCTCTTTTAATATCTTTGGATATCTAGCTTCTAAATACTATTATTAGACTTTTGAGTTCAAATGCTGTTGATACCACCTGAAGATTGTATGGTATAAAATCTGTTGTAAGATAACGGTACAGAAGATGCTTCCTGCACATGAGTCAGCTTCCTCACATTTCTGCAGATTTTTCTAAGATCTTTGGGGCTAGGGTTGTGGCTCAGTGCTTGCCTAGCATGCATGAGGCATGGGTTCAATTCTCAGCACCACATAAAAACAAAATAATGTGTTCATCTAAAACTAAAGATACATAAATAAATAAATATTTTTTAAAAAGAGCTTTGTAATTCTGGGTCATTCCTAGTTATTTTCTTTATCCTGACATCACATTTTATTGTTATAGAAATAAATTATGTTACAAACAATAGTAGGACTCTAATTGGTACTAACCTCTTCTAGAGGTGAAAAGCTAAAAGCTCAAGGTCTACCTTCAGACTAGGCAAGCAGGGCAAAGAAAAGCGGGAAGCACAGCCTAATTAGGCTTTAATGAAAAGCACTTCCAAATTTTCTTGGGGCATTTTGCAGGCATTTTTGGACACTTTCTTTCTGATTGATTAGGGAGGAACTGATATTTGGATTGCTGAAAATTCCACCTAGAATTGAAGAACAATAGAATTATTCTTTGTATTTGTTTCTTAAAATTACAACTTTTATTTTTTAAATATTAGGACTAAAGAATGATCTCTGAAAGTCTTCTGTAAAACAAAAGCCCCTCAAGTTTATACAAACAGGCAACATTTTCAACAAGTAAGATGAGCAAATTGGAATATCAGTTGGAAAAAACCAGCCAGCTGGTTTGAAGGCAAAGCCTTCCATTCAGCTTCTTAGAGAGTGCCACTTTCCTAAGCCTGGTCCTGCCACTGCCCTGGTGGGGGAACCTGTGCCTGCTGAAGATTGCCCAGCTCAGCATTTCCTCTGCAGTGCCTATTACATCTCAGATGAATAAAAATGGGAACATTTCATTTTTTCATTTCTTACAGGATGTAACCATCAGTTTATTCTGGCAAAATATTGTTTTACTGGCATATTTTTCTTTTGGTCTAGCAAAATATAGTTTGCAATTAAACTAAGCTTAATTTCATTTCTGTTTCTTGGTACCTCAAGCCTTTATTAATTTCTGCTTTGAAATGGAAACTGACCACATTTTTAATTGACTTTAATGAAGGATTGTTTTTAAACACCTCTTTCTCTATACTAGGGACATTAAATATTGTTCTTTTCTAAGAGGTGGCTGCTCCACTGTGTCCTTTTTCAGATAGCTCTGGCTCTACAGCACTGTCACTTGTTAAATATTGCGCACAGAGACCTCAAGCCTGAAAATCTCCTTTTCAAGGATAACTCTTTGGTAAGAAATCTTGCTTTTGTGCATTTTAGTGCTTCTACTCTTAACATAACTCAGGAGTGGCTATGTCTGTGTTTGGGGTGCTCCTAATCCATGGTGAAGAGGCTTTAGGACAAAGTGCTTCTGATAGCTTATTTCTTCCATTTGTCCCATTAGAGGAGGGAGGCTCAGAGGAATTGTACCAACCCCTGGCATTAGTAATTTTGGATGATACCAATATGTGTTTGTGGGACTTAGGATTTTTAATATTATTTAAAGGGCTTTTGGGAAGGGGCAGGCGTTTGTATGCTGTTATACATCACCTTGAAACTTGGAACAGTTTCATTTGTTGTTAACTCTGATAAGGTGTGTGTTTCCCTTCAGTCCTGCCCCTTGCCCCCTGCACTATGTCCTACCACCTAAGTTGCTCTGGCTGTCATAGAGCTTAGGACTGATGTTCAGAGTGAAGCAGTGTCCTGGACTGGTGAGAGTTGGTGGGCCTACAGAGCAAGGGGGCAGCAGGCTAAGCTCTTGATTTTAGAGCTGCATTTCCAAGTTATAAAACAAGGCTAGCTAGGTGAGTAGGAAGAAATTCCTCTTATTACTAAGAACAATCCCTGAATATGAATCCTTGTCTCCAGAGCTGGGTACATATTATCTACAGGCTTAGGTCTCAGATTTCATCCAGAAACCTGTAAGGGCTCAGGGTAACATGTCTTGGACCTGAACTTTCCGGGTTATTTATATTTTTTTCTTTTTTTAAGTTGTAGATGTTCACAATGACTTTGCTTTCTTTCTTTCTTTCTTTCCTTATTAGTTGTTGATAGACCTTTATTTTATTTATTTATATATGGTGCTGAGAATCGAACCCAGTGCCTCACACATGCCAGGCAAGTACACTACCACTGAGTCACAGTCCCAGCCCTATTTATTTATTTTTTTTGTGGTGCTCAGGTCGAACCCAGTACCTCACACGTGCCAGACAAGCACTCTCCCATTGAGCTATAGCCTGAGCCCTGAATTTCCCTTTAATATATACTGAGAACTCTGGAGTAGTGACACCAACCCCCCACCCCCCTTTTTTTGTTAATTTCAGGATGCTCCAGTGAAGCTGTGTGATTTTGGATTTGCTAAAATTGACCAAGGTGACTTGATGACACCTCAGTTCACCCCTTATTATGTAGCACCTCAGGTAAGCATGTGCTCTTTCTTCCCAATAATGTGTTACTAAACTGCCATAGACTTATGTCCCTTCTGTTCTATAGCAAAAGTAAGCTTGTGCTACAGACGTCAGCTTCAGAAACCTACAGATTGCTTCATTTGGTTTAGATACTTCATTCTTTTAAAATCAACTTTTACTGAGGTTGATTTAGAGGTATGATTTATAAACAGTAAAATGCTGTGGTCGTGTATCTCTGGGGAATATATTCCAGGACCTCCTAAAATCAAAGATAAGACCCAATCCCTATATGTACTCTATTTTTTCCTACACACACACACACCTTTGATAAACATTAGCCTTTTCACTTAAAGGAAGCACTTCATGGCTTCTCTTTGACATCTCTGAATTTTCAGCATCAGTACTCTTTCAGTTTGTGGCTGGGCTGTTATTATGTTATTATGCTTGAACACAAGCACTGTAGTACTGAGATAACAGTTGGTCTGGTAACCAAGCTAGCTACTAAGTTTCTCTAACAAGCAGATGGATAGTGGATATGCTGGACAAAGGAGTGACTCAATCCTAGGGTGGATTGAGCAAGATAGCTCAAGACAGTGTAAGATTTCATCACACTATTCAGAACTGTGCACAATTTAAAATTCATGAATTATTTCTGGAATTTTCCATTTAATTTTTTGGACTGTGGTTAACCTCAGCTAACCTCAATTGAAATTGCAGAAAGTGAAAACACAGATAAAGGAGACTACATGGAAATCTTCATTGTGGTAGAGGTCATGTGGAATACGTATTTGTCAAAATTCATCAAATTATACCTAAATAGGAGTACAGTAGTCTCCTAACTAACCCTGGCCTCGGGGAAACACTGTTCTGCTTTCAATCATTGGTTAGTTAAGCCTGTTGTCAAATTTCAGAAAAATGGAATCAAGGACTTTTCACATTTGACCTCTTGTGCTCAGCATGTTTTGAAGGTTGGTTCATGTTGCTGTGTTTATCAATAGTTAGTTCCCTTTTATTGTAAGTCCATGATAGGGCCAGACTACGTTTGTTTTTCTGTGCACAGATTGATGGCCATTTTGGATTGTTTCCTGTTTTTGACTGTTATGAATAAAGCCGCTAGGAACATTCATTTGCAGGTTTTGGGAGCCATGATTTTCTACCCCTAAGTAAGTACTTTTTAATAATTTTTCAGTACTGGGTATTGGGCCTAGGGCCTCACACTTGCTTGGCAGGTGCTCCACCACTGAGCTACAGCCTCAGCCCTTTATACTTTTTAATTTTGAAACAGAATCTTGCTAAGTTGCCCAGGCTGGCCTCAAACTTGCTCTTGCCTCAGCCTCCTGACTAACTGGGATTATAGGCATTAACCACCACACTTGGATTTTGGGGGGCTGCTTTGACTATGATTTATCCATGTTGTTGCATGTATCACTAATTTATTCCTTTTTATTCTTGAAAAGGATTCTGTTATATGATATAACCATGATTGGTTTATCCATTCGTCTATTGATAGATTTTTTTTTTTCCATTTTTTTGCTGTTACAAAAAAGCTCTTATAAACATTTGTATAGTTTTATTTCTTTTTCTTTTGGGCAAACTCCTAGAAGTGGAATGGCAAGATCGTGTGGTAGGTGTATGTTTAACTTTTTTAGAAACTACCAAGTTGGCCAGGCACTATGACACACATCTGTAATCCCAGCTGTTCAGGAGGCTGAAGCAGTATTGCAAGTTGGAGGCCAACCTGGGCAACTGCCTCAAAATAAAAATTTAAAAAGGTTTGGGGATGGTAGTCGTAGAACACTTACTTTGCATGCTCAAGTCCTTGGGTTCAATTTCCAGTATCGCAAAAAAAAGAAACTAAATTGTTTTGCAAAGTGACTGTATCATTTTACATTTCTACCAGCAGTGTATGAAAGTTTTAGATCTTCTATATTCTCACCAGCATTTGTAATGGTGATTCTTTTTAATTTTAGCCACTTCAGTGGATGCGGAGAAATATTTCGTGTGGTTTTAATTTACATTTCTCTAATAACTAATGATGTTGAACATCTTTTCGTATGCTTCTTTTCTTCATATTTTCTTCACTGAAGTATGTGTTCAATTTTTTCTCATTTTTTAAATTGAAATTTTTGTTTTCTTATTTTTAATTTTGGTTTTTTATATATCTTGAATATAAATCCTTTATTAGATATGTACTTTGCAAAGACTTTCTTCCAGTCTGTGGCTCATCTTTTTTGGGGGGAGGTGTGGTGGGTATCGGGGATTGAACTTGGGGGCACTTAACTACTGAGCCGCATCCCCAGTCCTGTTTTGTATTTTATTTAGAGACAGGGTCTCATGGATTTGCTTAGTGCCTCGCCGTTGTTGAGGCTGGCTTTGAACTCGTGATCCTCCTGCCTCAGGCTTCTGAGCTGCTGGAATCACAGGCATATGCCACTGTTCCCGGCTATCTTTTCATTTTTTAGCAGTCTTTTGAAGAGCAGATTTAATTTGATGAAGACCAATTTATCAGAATTTTTTTTAATGTCCTATGTTTTTGGTTTCCTATGTAAAATCATTGTTTAATTCAAGATCACAAAAATTTTATACCATGTGTTCTTCTAGAAATTTTATATAGTTTTAGGTTTTATATTTAGGTCTGTGATCCATTTGAGTTAATTTTTGTATACATTATACATTATAAGGTATGAACCCAAGTTCACTTTTTTAATTTTTTTTTTTTTTTTAACATTTTGCTTTAGTTGTAGTTGGTTGGACACAATACCTTTATTTTATTTTTATGTGGTGCTGAAGATTGAACCCAGCGCCCCACACTTGCTAGGCAAGCGCTCTACCACTGAGCCACAATCCCATCCCCTCAAGTTCACTTTTTAAACTTCACTTTTTTCAAAGGTTGTCTTTCCTCTACTGTATTGTTTTTGAATCTTTGTCAAAATTTGGTCGAACAATCCCGTTATGCCACCACACACTTATCTATAATCCCAGTGACTCAGGAGGCTGAGGCAGGGGGATTGAAAGTTTGAGACCAGCCTCAGCAGTTTGGTGAGACAATGTCTAAAAATAAATAAATTTTTAAAATAAAATTTAAAAGGGCTGGAGATGTAGCTTAGTGTAAAGATCCCCCCCTCCCTGGTACTGCCCCCTCCCCAAATAATTTCAACATTTATGTATGGGTTTATTTCTCAAATCCCCATTGATCTCTTTTATTTTTTTGTTTTTTGCAGTTGTAAATGGACAGAATGACTTTATTTATTTTTTTAATGGGTTGCTGATGATCAAACCCAGTGTCTCACACATGCTAGGCAAGTGCTCTGCCGCCGAGCTACAGCCCCAGTCCCCCATTGATTTCTTTATCTGTCTTTACTCCACTATTGCAGTGTTTTGATTACTGTAGATTTATAATAATTCTTGAAATCAGGTAGTCTTAGTGTACTTCTTTTTCAGAGTTGTTTTGGCTGTTCTGATTTTTTGCATTTCCATATGAACTTAAGAATTCACTGTTAATTTCTGTTTAAAAAGTCTGCTGGGATTTTGACTAGGGTTGTTTTAAGTTCAATCTGGGAACACTGACCCCTTAATATTAAACCTTTCACCCTTGAGTAGATTGTATCACTTCATTTGTTTTTGTCTCATAATTTCTCTCAGAAATATTGGTGTAAGCTAGGTGCATTGGCGCATGCCCGAAATCCCAGTGTCTTGGGAGGCTGAGGCAGGAGGATTGTGAGTTCCTAGCCAGCCTTATCAACGGCAAGAAGCTAAGCAACTCAGTGAGATCCTGTCTCTAAATGAAATACAATAAAAGGCTGAAGGATGTGGCTCGAGTGGTTGAGTACCCCTAAGCTCAATCCCTGGTATCAAAAAGACAGAAAGAAAGAAAAAAAGAAATACTTGTGTAGTTTTCAATATAGTATTTTTTGTTTTTGTTTTTTGTAATGGGTATTGAACCCAGGGCCTTACACATGCTGGGCAAGAGCTCCTAGGCTGGGATTGCATTCCCAGCCCTTTTGATTTTATTTTCAGGCAAGTTCTTGCTAAGTTGCCCAGGCTGGCCTTGGACTTGATCCAAGAGCCTCAGCCTCCCGAGTTGCTGGGATTACAGGTGTATGCCATCATGCCTGGCTTTTCCCATCTTTTTTTTTTTTTTTTAAAGAGAGAGAGAGAGGAGAGAGAGAATTTTTTTTTTAATATTTATTTTTCAGTTTTCGGTGGACACAACATCTTTATTTTATGTGGTGCTGAGGATCAAACCCAGCACCACGCGCATGTCAGGCGAGCGCGTTACTGCTTGAGCCACATCCCCAGCCCTTTTTCCATCTTTTGATTGATTGATTATTAATGTTTAATGGCTTTTATGTGGTTATAAATAACTTTTTTCAGGTTTGATTCATTCACCTTATTTTGTATGTATTGGCTATAGCTAAAGACTGGGTCAGTTCTCTGCATAGAGATTCTAGTGTAAGTCTTTACAAAATGGTCAATGAATTCTTGTTAGTGAGAGAGCTGTAGGTCTTGGAGAGGGCATTGAAAGTGACCTTGTCAGAGTTGCCCAAGGTGGTAGTGTAGCCCTTGGCCAAGATGTAGTACTTGCCAGTATCTACCATTAGCAGCAGTTAAGTGGGCACAGGGACTGAGATAGTTCCAGTGGGTCTGGATGTGGGGATAAAGTACACTAGCACAGAGCTTCAGCCTCCTATCTCAAAGAACAGTGTAGGACTTGCCAGGCTTGTCCCTCTCACCCTATGGTCCTGTTACAAGGAACAGTGGAGAGCTTGGCAGGATGATTGCCCTACAGATGGCAGGGGTATCTCTTTGGAACATTAACACATAAACAAGTGTGACTGTTATAGTCCCTGATGGTGATAAATGCCTTGACTTTCTGCCCAGTGGGTGTGCTTTCCCATAGGCATGGAGGACATCCCAGAAAAAAGTCAAGTGATATCAGTTTCCTTGACAGAAAGACGAGACAGTCTCTTAAGATTAGGGATTTGATCTTATGTCCTTGATCTGAATGATAAATTACTGGTTGTAAGAAGAAAAATGATTTGTAAAAACGTTGTTAATGTTAAGTTATTTTGCAATTGTTGTTTGGCAGTCCCTCTTCAGCCTTTCAGTAGTCTGTCTCAAGTTGCAGGACATTAGTGGTGTGATTTTCAGTAAATTTTTCCTATTGGTCTGACTTGACAGGTTTTGGAGGCGCAGAGAAGGCATCAGAAGGAGAAGTCCGGCATCATACCTACCTCGCCAACACCCTACACTTACAACAAGGTAGGAGGAGATATTTATCTTCACCCTGTGGATGCAGCCCCTCCCTCTCCTCTGGGAATGTAGCCAGTCTCATTCATACTCTCTCACATTTCAGCCCAAAAGACAAAAAGCAGCCAGAAATGCAGAAAACTATTTGGAATTTAAGTTTTTGGCTAAAGAATATGAAATCAAATTCTTACTCATTTAGGTTTTTGTTGTTTTAACAGGGATCTAAAATGTATATTTATTCAGTAATCCTTTTATTTGGTCAATGTCTTTTTTAAAAGATTTTAAAAATTTGTTCTAATTAGTTATATATCACAGTAGGATGCATTTTGACACATCAAACATAAAGGGAGTATAACTTCTCATTCATCTGGCTGTACATGAAGTAGAATTACACAGGTCATGTAATCATATATGCACATATGGTAATAATGTCTGATTCATTTTACTATCATTCCTACTCCCTCATTTAGCTTTTGCAGCAGGAACCAAGGGCTGTAGTCACCTGTCAGGTTATTTATTTGTCTAGCTGTGTAGCCCACTGACCACATTGAAAGGACAAGGTTCCTTGCTTTTTTTGAGATTGGAAATCATTTCTTAGGTACCAGTGCTAGAGAGCATTCTGGTCATTTATGGTAAACATTCTTTCTTACCTCATAAGAAATACCCAATTAGAACAGTGTACTGTATACACAACAAGTGTTTGTGCATGTTACTTGGTATTATCACAGTTCCTCATCTATAGCCCACATACCGAACATCTCTGTTCTAAGGAACAAGAGCTTTGGGGCCTCTGGAAATGTGTCTTGAAGTTGCTAAGTAGGTCAGGAAAAAAAAAAAAAATGATGCTACTTGGGAACTTGAGGTTAGACATAAATGACAGAAAAGGAACTGAGGTTGGCAAGAAGGCTGGAGACCTGCTCTGGTTCTACCACTCTTGAGTGTCATGACTCTAGTTAGGTCATTTAGTTTCATTCTTTTTAAAAAATATTTTTAAATTTTATTTTTAGTTATAGGTAGACAAAATACCTTTATTTTATTTATTTTTATATGGGGCTGAGGATCAAACCCAGTGCCTTATATATGCTAGGCAAGTGCTCTACCACTGAATCACAACCACAATCCTAGTTTCATTCTTAAATCTATAGTATCACTTACCTCATCTGTATATGAGGGATTTGAACTTGGTCATTTTAAAGATTTCATTTCACCTGTGTAGTTAAATAATAATCTACAGCCAGCATCGTGACATTCACAAATACCCACTAGTGTGGTGCCATTCGGGTGAGGGTGTCTGAGCTAACCTTATCTTCCAGGCTTCTCTCTGAGCAGCACATAGCTGTGGTATGAGAGGGAGCGCTGTCTCCAGAGGTAGGGTCCCAGGGTCACCCTGCTCAGGCAGATACCTCTTCTGTCACAATTCAAGAAGCCTCTGCAGATACATTTTTCCAGGCAGGTAAAGTTTCATTTAACTAGAATCGAATCCTTTCGGTATTAATAATAATGCAGTGATTGTAGGCCATGTGGTTACCTTAATACCTAGAAACATGATAGTTGGTGGCAGTTTTCTTTGTTTCTTAATACCTTTCCCCAGTATTGTGTAAGGTCTTAGAAATGGGCTGAGTCTTTTGTGGCCAAAGGAATACTTTTAGACCTCCTGTTCTTTCTTCTAGTGCCCTTCCCTGATCTGTGTGGAACTGTTTTAGCTTTTTTGAAATGGTTTATGCTGTGTTCTGGGGTCAGCCTACATATATCTTAGCTGGTTTTTTTGTTTGTTTGTTTGGGCACCCTCAACCCTGCCCAGGGTGACACAGTACTTGATTCATAGCTAGCTGGTTTATATCTATTACTTCTCTGGCTGGGGGCATAGTATCCTATGTATACTCAAGGATCAAATAGGACCTTGGGCCTTAGCAGAGAGAGTAAAAGTGACTATTTGACTCCAGACTGGCCTTGTATGAAGAGAAAGGTTAATTCTCCTAATATGTCCTAAAACTGTTTCAGTCTCTGTTAAATGATTCTTGGAGGTATCAGTCTGTGTATGTCAGGGTTATTCCTGTTCTTGTCCTGGAGGCCTTATTTTGGGGTCTGTCTCTGCTATGAGTGACCATTTTCTTTCTTGCTTTCAGAGCTGTGACTTATGGTCCTTGGGGGTGATTATCTACGTGATGCTGTGTGGATACCCTCCTTTTTACTCCAAACACCACAGCCGGACTATCCCAAAGGACATGCGGAGAAAGATCATGACAGGCAGTTTTGAGTTCCCAGAAGAAGAGT
Organism: Marmota marmota marmota; assembly: GCF_001458135.2. Classification (NCBI taxonomy): domain Eukaryota; kingdom Metazoa; phylum Chordata; class Mammalia; order Rodentia; family Sciuridae; genus Marmota; species Marmota marmota. The sequence goes on from NW_026000138.1 coordinate 4,316,374, forward strand.
GGAGCCAGATCTCAGAGATGGCCAAAGACGTTGTGAGAAAGTAAGCCCCTGGGCTGCTGGGAAGGAGGCTAAGGAGGCCTAGAGATGGTGGTGCCCAAGGACATGCTAGGTAGAGAAAAGTCATTTGTCTCCCTGGTAGGGTCCTTCTGTTTTGACACCATAAACGTCTTACCCCTGGCCCTTGGGGGAGAGCTCCCGGCACCCTCACCTCCATGAGACTAGCGCTTTGCTCCCTCCTGTTGTATCCAGGACTGTGAACCCAGGTCCCTCTGTTGTCAGTCTCTCTGGGCACTGACTTGAGGCCCTAAATGGCAGACCTTCTGGTGTGCCCTTCTTCCTGCATGTAGGCCAGTCTCAGGGACCGACTCGATGCCAATAGTTGAACTGGAGTGCTCAGAAGGCGATGACATGTCTGGCTTTCCATTCCTTGGATGCCAGCATGGGGTTGGTTGGAGTCTGTCCTCCAGCCTTCCCACTGCAGTTGGGAAGATTTGGTAAGAATTAGGGGTAATGAGTGGATGGCAAAGAGCTGACACTCAGAGACCTGTGGTAGCAGGAGAATTAAAGGAAACAGACCTAAATTTGAAGTATGTTTGCTGAAAGAGTCGCTGCCTGTGGCGTTGAACACTGTTCTGGTGTTCCCCCTGCACTCAGTCTCTATTGAGCAGTTTCTCCTCTATTGGTCTCAGTTTCTTCCTCTGTGATGGGATGAAGGGAAGTATTAAAGGGTTACTGTCTCCTGACGGTGCAGCCATTCCTCTGTGGAAATTACACCTTTTCAAAAATAAACTTGTGCCAAGTATGGTGGCACATACCTGTTATCCTAGCTACTTGGGAGGCTGGGGCAGGAGGATTGCAAGTTCAAGGCCAGCCTTGGCAGTTTAGCAAGACTTGTCTCAAGAATAATGAAAAATAAAAAGGGATGGAAGTATAGCAGTGGTGACGCACCTCTGGGTTCAATCCCCAATATAGGGGAGGAAAAACGTGAGTTTGCCCTGTTGGTTAGGGAGTCTCTGTGTTATAAAGAGGTACTATCTTCTAAAATATGCAAGTAAAATTTTTTAGGAGGGTAGGGGCAATGTTTGAGTCTCCGTCTATCTTCTTAACATGCCCCACTATGGAAACCCAACTTTTAAACCAAAATCTCAGTGTCCTCTCTGGTTCTTTGCCACTTTTCTATAGACTATAGTTCTGATCCCTGGAACAGCACTGATTATCTTTCTTCTGGCCTTGGATAATGCTTTTTTTTAGAAATTTGAAGCTGTTGAGAATGCTCCAGAAGAAGGTTGCAGAGAATATGAAAGGGCAATTAAGCTTGTTTGTCCAGACTGACATTTAGCAGGATGTGTAGTTGGAAGGAGGCCGTGCTACAGAGAGCCCAGGGAGCATGCTGAGGTGAGCTAGGAGTTGTGACAGCGTAGTGGGAAGGAGGTAGAAGAAGTGAGCACATGGTGCTATCACCTTTTCAGAGGCTCGATTTTTAGCTTTTTTGAGGGGGGACAGGGGGGTTACCAGGAATTAAACCCAGAGGTGTTTAACCATTGAGCCATATCCCCAGGTTTTTTTATAGTAGAGACAGGGCCTAAGTTGCTGAGGCTGGCTTTGAACTCACGGTCCTCTTGCCTCAGCCATTTGAGCCACTGGGATTATAGGTATGCCATTGTGCCATTTTTTTTTTTTTAGTTGTTGATGGACCTTTATTTATTTATTTATATGTGGTGCTGAGAATATAATCCAGTGCCTCACACATGCTAGGCAAGCACTCTACCACTAAGGCACAACCTTAGCCCCATGCCCGGCAGTTTTTAGCTTTTGAGTGTCTCATGTCTGTCACATGATGGCATCTAAGAGTTTTATCATGGGTAGCAACCTGCTTTTTCAGAACTACATGACTCCTCAACTAATTTTGTAGCTATTAGCAGCTAAAAGAATACTTTAGGTTTTTTTTCTAAGTTAGAACCCATTGGCCTGGAAACTTCAGTATGGGGATTCAAGGTCTCAGGAAGCCACTGACTTCTAGGACACAGTCCAGAGTATCAGTGAATTAAGCTTTTTATACCATTTTTTTTCTCAATTTTTTTTAGTACAGAAAAGACAATTCATGGAACAGTTCCTGGTGTTTGGGGCCTAGAATCCCCCTCCTTTCCTTCAGATAGAAGGCATAGGCCTGCAGGAATGGGTACAAAATCAGAAGAAGCCAGATCTTTTTCGAGACAGACCTCAGACCTAGAAACTTCCTATACTTCCTTTGGGGCCATGTGTAATGACAGCCCTATTGGTGTTTTCTCCACAGGCTCTTGAAGGTCAAACCAGAGGAAAGACTCACCATTGAGGGAGTATTGGACCACCCCTGGCTCAACTCCACCGAGGCCCTGGATAACGTGCTACCTTCTGCTCAACTGATGATGGATAAGGTGTTTTGTTTTGTTTTTAGATATTTATTTTTTAGTTGTAGTTGCACACAATACCTTAATACCTTTATTTTGTTTATTTGTTTTTATGTGGTGCTAAGGATTGAACCCGGGCCTCTCATCTGCTAGGTGAGCACTCTAGCACTGAGCCACAGCCCCAGCCCTGATGCATAAGTTTTTGAATGATGCTTATTTTGTTGGCTGAGGAGGCTATGTTGAGAAGGAAAGCTTGGGCTTAATCCAGTGAGGAGATAAAGGCAAAACAATGGCAAGCGTGTTTCCAGAAGAACATGTCTGGTTTCCTGAAAATCAGGATGTGAAATAAAGTATTTCTTTCTGTAAAACACCAGTCCAAGGCAGGCCTGGTAAATGTACACTACGGGAATGTTCAAAGGAACAGCCTCCATATCTGGCTGTGGGTTTGGGGGCACACAGCAATATAAGATACCTTTTCTTTTTTAAAAAATATTTTTAGTTGTACATGGACATGATATCTTTATTTTTTATTTTTTAATGTGGTGCTGAGAATCAAACCCAGAGCCTCACACGTGCTAGGCAAGTGCTGTACCACTGAGCCACAACCCTAGCCCCCATAAGATACCTTTTCCCAAGGGATTTAGACAAGACTGGTTGGAAGGTAAGGCCTGGGCTCATGGAATATGGCACATTCAATATATGAGAACTCTGCCTATTCCATCTTCTGTGAGTGCTGTGGGAATTCAGAAAAAAGAGAACATCTCTAAAGGGGGTGCAGTTTGCCCCATGAGAAGGCGTAAATCCTCACATTTATTACTACCTACTGTATGGCACTTTCTGAGCTGTTTCCCAGCTGCAGGCATGAGATGTCCTTGGAGCTTGAGTAGACAGTGTGTCACATGTAGTGAACAAGATGAACAAAAAGTTAGAGACTAAAGTATGCCACTGGGAAAAGTGGCTTGGCCTCAGCAGTGAGACATTGGTGAGATGGTGTCACAGGGCTGGGTTCTGCACGAAGACAGAACCAAGGCTTTAGTTCTTGTCAGGTTGTAACTGAGAGGCTTTGTGGATTTTTGGGGGGAGGTCGGTGGGAAGGGTACTGGAGAGTGAACTTGGGGTGCTTTACCTCTGAGCCACATCCTTAGCCCTTTGTAAAAATATTTTTATTTAAAGACAGGGTCTTTTTTTAACTTTTTTTATTCTAATTTATTATATATGACAGCAAAATGCATTATAATTCATATTACACACAGAGCACAATTTTTCATATCTCTGGTTGTATACAAAGTATATTCACACCATTTGTGTCTTTATACATGTACTTAGGGTAATGATGTCCATCTCAATCCAACATCCTTTTTTTTTTTTAATTTTTTTTTAGTTGTTAATGGACTTTATTGTCTTTATTTTTATGTGGTGCTGAGAATTGAACCCAGTGCCTCATGCATGCTAGGCGAGCACACTACCACTGAGCCACCACCCCAGCCCCAATCAATCCAACATCTTTTTTTACCCCCCTGCCCCTTCCCTTCCTCTCCCTCCCTTTGTCTAATCTTCCCATGCTCCCTGTCCCAACCCCACTATGAATCAGCCTCCTTAAATCAGAGAAAACATTCAGCATTTGTTTTTTTGGGATTGGCTAACTTCACTTAGCAAGACATGCTAAGTTAATTAGCGCCTTGCCAAGTTGCCGAGGCTGGCTTTGAACTCATAATCCTCCTGCCTTAGCCTCTTGAGACCCTGGGATTACAGGCCTGGCCGTGGTGGTGGTTTTTTTTTTTATTTTAATATTTATTTTTTAATATTTATCTTTATTTTATGTGGTGCTGAGGATCGAACTCAGGGCCTCACACATGCTAGGTGAGAGCTCTACCGCTGAGCCACAACCCCAGCCCCGTGGTGGGTTTTTGAAAAGAGCTTTGCTACTGGGAATGTATCTACAGAGAGTCAGTCCAATTTGCAGACATGCTAAACTTTGATTTCTGCAGTGATGAAGAAACTGAAGGAGTGGCTCAATGTCTGTGAAGAAAATTTTCTAGTTTTTGCTGACTGAGTAGATAAAAGAGACAGCAGCTAGCTTGGGAGGTCATGCTGTTGACAGAAGGAAATGAGGAAGGAGGCTGATTTTGGTGAGGTGGAGTCTCTTAGACTTTAGATATTATTTTCGGTGACAGAGGGACATTCAAATGAATAAGATGTATGGTGTGGGACAAGAATGTGGCCGAGCGGCTGGCCAAAGCAATGACACAGTCTTAAGAATTATCAGCTTCAAAGGGATGGAGTTGAAGTTTGAAAAAGAATAAGTAAATGGAACTAAAAAATGCTGAGTTTATCTGGAGCATGGGAGAAAATGGAGAGCTGAAAGAGGAAGAGAGTTTTGTGGCATCTCTGATTTATGGGTGGTTATCTTCCAGGCTTAAATACTTCCACTTATGTAGGAATGGTTTGGTTTGTTCAAAGTCCAAAAGAATTGCTTAAATTCTGTTGTCAGCCACATGGAGGTTATAGTTACAGTACAGTGTTCATCAAGATCTTGGAAATGAGGAGAGAAGATTGTCTTCTGGAGTTACTTACAGGTCACTACACACAAGAAGCCAAATCTGGATATACAGAATTTTCTTAATGAGAAAGAGAAGTTGCCAGACCTAGAAGATGACATTGCAGTGTGACAGAGTATTCTCATTCCTAAAGCAGATGTGTGATCACAATGGGAGTTGGTCAGCTTTAGAGCCGTGGATGTTGAATAGCATCCATCTCCTCCCTATATAGGAGCCTAAGCTCATAGATACCTGGAGCTAGTTCTATCACTTTGGTTGGTCCATTTCTGATGAGGAGGTAGATGATGAGGCAGGAGGCAGTCATGAGTACACGATGCCCTTAAATTAGCTTGAAATGTTCACGATCTTACTGCCTGCTCACCAAGGAGCTACTTTTTAAAGTTGTCCAATTTTTTTTTTCCTTAGAATTCAGATAATACAGCTGGGAGTGGTGTCACACACCTGTAATTGTAGCTACTTGGGACACTAAGGCAGGAAGATCACAAGTTCAAGGCCAGCTGGGCAACTTAGCAAAACCCTGTCTCAAAATAAAATTAGAAATGGCTGGTCATTTACTTCAGTGGTGGAGTGTTTCCCTAACATTCCCAGAACTGGGGAATTAAAAAAGAACACACCATACCCTATAGCTGTTATTTCTCATTATAAACCAACTGATGGGCTTATCCATTGGGATGTGGCCTTAGATGGTGAGGGTCTGCCCTTATGCTTGGCCATGCTCGAAGTTCTGAGCGAGCAGGACTGAGGGAGGTGACTACACCATGGGCACAGTGAATACAGGCCAGTGTGTGAGCCTTTGGGCCAGCAGCTGGCCAGCCTTTCTTCTGAGGTTGTCATTACCTCCCTTCACATTTGCTCATATCTATAGCTGCGAACATGATGAGCCTTTGTATTTCTTACTTTTATCTCTGTTTCCACTGCCAGGAAAGAATGACTAGCTGTTGTGTGTCCTTTGTTCAGCCTGCTGTTCCCTGGGCCCTACTGATCTAGAGGAAGAGTCCTGCCTTGTCCAAATTCAGATAGCATCAGCCTAAGAGTACAGTTGCCTTGACATACTGGGCTTCTCCTTCCTGCTTTCTTAGATTGGCTTTTCAGGTGCCCAGCAATGACTGTGAAAAACTGATAACAGTGTTTACATGCAGGCGGTGGTTGCAGGGATCCAGCAGGCTCATGCCGAACAGTTGGCCAACATGAGAATCCAGGATCTGAAAGTCAGCCTCAAACCCCTGCACTCGGTGAACAACCCCATTCTAAGGAAGAGGAAGTTACTTGGGTAACTGAGCTTATTTCGTTTGATTATTCTTCCTGGCTGGTGTGACTGAGTGCTAAGAGATCAGCCAGGGGTCTGCCCTTTCTCTGTTTCTTAGAGGTAAAGAGGATGTTTTTTAAACTGTATCAGAAATTGGACACACTCTATATTGATCTGAAAAATCTGTTAGCTTGTGTTTAATGTCTGTGCAGAGCCTAATGTCTGTGCAGAGCCGGGTTCTGAGGTTTCACCTTGTTTTCACCTCTCCCCCAAACTTTTAAAGCACCAAGCCCAAGGACGGCCTTTATATCCATGGCCATGAGAATGGAGCTGAGGATTCAAATGTTGCCCTGGAAAAGCTTCGAGACGTGATTGCCCAGTGTATTCTCCCCCAGGCTGGTAAAGGTCACACCATTTACTAATGCTCTATGTATGTGTGTGTGCATGTACATGGACACTATGTGTATATGCATGTCAAAAGGGTATGTAATTTGGATTATCTGTTTCATCTTTGTATTACAAGAAAGTGAGCACATTATATAGTCTGTGCCCACTGAAAAGAGTGAACAGTGGAAATTCAGAAATGTGGTAAGTTCTACCCTTCTTCTCATTTTCCGTGAGATTTTTATTTAGGCTTAATTTTTAGCATCAGGTGTAGAATTTTGTGTTATCTTAATTTGATAACAAGGGCCCAGAGTAAAGATAATGGAGAAAGAAAATATGGATAGGATCAGGATTAGGTGTAGGTTGTGAATACAGAGACCACCACCCTCATTTAGAAGTAGTCCCTGCTGCTACTCGGGTCACAGACAGAGTGACTTGCACATGACCCCCTGCATGTAAGAGCTTGCTTTCTGTATGTTCTTCTTTCCCTCAAGGTAGTGTGATATGAAAGGTATTCTCAGTTGATGAGTGAGATTCTTTACCTGTTAGGCCAGAAAATGTTGAGGTGACCTATTTTCCTTGATTTCATGGCTTTTAAGAGAACTTGTGACATGTGCCTCAGATAGCCTTCCAAAGCAAGGAATGGACCTAAGAGAAAGAAGGCAGCCCACCCAGTCTTGTTTTCCCTTAGGTTGACCAGGTTTATTTGCTTAGTGACAGGGTTTGTCACAGTCTATTTCTCATCCACAATACTAAGAACTCTAAAGCTATCAGAGCATTTGTGTGAGGATGTCAAAGTAGAAGAGTTCAGTGACCAGAAGTGGTTGACATTTGATGTTGGAACTAGCAGTAAAGTCTTTCTTTCTCTGCTGGTTTTGCACATGTAGTCATCATTTCTCAACCAGTTGGATATTATGTTATCCCACCTCTGACACTAAAATTCCATGATGGTGCAGGAAAAAATGCAACTTCCTCTTCATCCTTACCTACAGGAGAGAATGAAGATGAGAAGCTGAACGAAGTAATGCAGGAGGCCTGGAAGTATAATCGGGAATGCAAACTCCTGAGGGACACTCTGCAGAGCTTCAGCTGGAATGGTAGGGACCACAGCCACTCCTTTGCTTGGGAATATATAGAAGTGATTATGTTTAGAACATGTTGGGTGATTTGGGCCTGAGCTGGATCTATTTTCTGTGAAGTGAAGTTGGAGACTGAGTGGAATTTTGAGGGAGGGGTGTCAGCTGTACAGTTAAGTACTCAGGCATAACTGGTCCTTTGATTCCTATCATATACCACTGGGGAAAAGAGCGGGGCTGGGGGGAAACCACCCAAAAAACAAACAAACAAAAAAATTGGTTCTCAGAATTCCTCCCACATCACCAGATCACAAAGGAGCAGCACTCATTGAAAGAGGAAAAGAGGACAGAGGACCAGCAAGTTCACCCTGCTTAGTTTAGAGAAGAGCCATTTCACTGAAGAGTAGGACTTTGCCAAATCTGCTGCTGGTTGATTTTTTTTTTTTTCCCAGGCAAACTAGGTAGAGAGGGTCATTCATTTTTTTTTTTTTTAATGTTCTTCCTTAATAAGCATTTTTTGAAAAATTTTTATATTGTCATTTGGGTTTAGCAGACTATGGATAAGTTCTAGAATTCTCAGGGAAGAGAGCAAATTCTTTCACTTCATTGCTGGCTTGTTTCTTGAACTTGCCATAGGAAATCTAAAGTGCTGGCCTGGCCATTCCCATACCGGGAAGAGCTGAGCTTCCCTAGGATTTTTATTTTTATTTGAACTACATCATCAGTATAGAGAAGTAATCACATGTGAAGTACGCACTTCCATTGAATCGTCACAGAGTAAACACTCCTCCAGCCAGGTCGTCGTGGAACATGTGCTGTCTTCCAGTCACTCCCTCTCTAGGGTAGTCACAGTCCTGATTTCTAGCACCTCAGAATAATTTTGCCTAGTTTTGTGTAAATCAGAATCAGGCAAGTCTTGTTCTTTTGCAAGTGGACTTCTTTTAATCAATATTATGGGTCCCATGCCCATTGTGTATAGCAACAGATGATCTCGTTACTCATTACATGTTTATCCTGTATTTGTCCATTCTGCTGTTAATGGATATTTGGATGATTACTAGGTTTTGGTAATTAAGGAAAGGGCATTGCGAACTGATTTCTCTTAAATGTTTAGGATTGGAGTTGCTAGTTCATGAAGATATTCATCTGGTTTTTTTTGGGTAGACATGCCACCAGTTTTCTGAATTGGTTATTTGAATTTATGACCTCCCACTGTAGTGTTCAGTTCTAGTTATTCTTTTTTTTGTGTGGTACTGGGGACTGAACCCACGGCCTAGTGCGGGCAAGGCAAGCACTCAACCAACAGAGATATATATCCCCAGCCCTAGTTCTAGTTATTCTATATTCATACCAACTCTTGCTATTATCTCTTTTATGTTAGACATTCTGGTTAGTGTATAATGGCATTGCAGTGTGATTTTACTTGGCATTACCCTGATGATAGATGAAATTATGGACTTTTTAAATGCTTATTGGCCATTTATATTTCTTATTTTTTGAAGTATGCCTATTCAAGTCCTTTGTCCACTTTTCTACCAAGTTGTAGCTTTTTATATATGTGTTGGAATTCTTCATAAATTTCCAGATGTTAGTCTATTGTCAGACATGCATATGTTATAGAGATCTCTCATTGTGGTTTGTGAACTCTGCATTTTTATTGCCATTTAATAGAACTGCTTAGTGAACACCTGAAAATGGGAGATTTGAACTGCATTTCATTAGCGTTGGGGTAGTTCCTCCATTGGCAGGGTGAACTTGGCACCGTAAGGTCCACCTTATTGGGTTCCTTTCAGAGTGAGAACTGACCTTATTCTTTCTTGGATTTCAGGTCGTGGATTCACAGATAAAGTAGATCGACTAAAACTGGCAGAAATTGTGAAGCAAGTGATAGAAGAGCAAACCACTTCCCATGAATCCCAATAATGACAGCTTCAAACTTTTTTTTTTTTTAGCAATTTGAAAAATTATTCTTTAATGTATAAAGTAATTTTTATGTAAATCAATAAATCATCATTTCATTTCCACATTGCTTAACATTGCTATATAGATTTATGTACGGGATTTACTAATAGTATAGTTATTGTTTTAGAAAAGCTCAGTTTCTAGAGGCATACTATTATTTTAGGACATATGGTCTTATATTTATAAGATGATAGGTGGAATTGTATCTGTCAGTCAAGCAAGATTATCTTCTTTCTAATAAAGTAAAAGAAACCACATGCCAGGGTTAGATAAAGAAAGGACCAACTATACTGACCTTTCTGTGCCATCAGTAGATTAGCTCACAATCAATCAATCACTGCAGACTGCCTGGTGGAGGTCACAGAACGCACACTTGGGTGCCTCTGCCATGGAAGAGGAAGGAACTACTGTGCTCTCATTTCTCTTGCTCCTAATTCCCCAGAGAAAAGTGGCACCATTCCTTTTTGTCATGTTTGTTTAAAGGGTATTGGTGTGTTTCTTAAATCTAATGGAATTCACTTTGGGGTTTATTCTTTACATGTGTAACCAGAGCTTCCCTTTACCCTTCCCTGAGATCCCATTTGGTCCTCTCTGCCCCCGCATCCTCCACTTACTCCGTCACTTGTTAATTCCTTTCCCTATTCTGGCCCCAATTTTGGGATGATTTTCCTGAGAAAATTGTATATAATATAAACTGGACTTTTTAACATTAGCTTTTAAAGTGATCCACTTTTTCCTCTGAAAGCTGCCCATTTTTCTCTAATGTTTCTGCCTGGATTTCTTGATGGCATCCTGTGGGCTGTATTTATTTTCTTCAGTACCCTTCATTTTCAGGAAGCATAATTCTGGCTCAGATAGCAGTTGTTTAATGAAAAATAAAAATAGATGTGCACCTAGTTTTCTTTTGTGCACATGGACACAAACTTTTTTTTTTTAAACATTTTTTGGTGGGTATCTGTGTCAATAAATAGAAAAGCTTGTAGACAAATTCTAGCTCACAGGACAGGGTAAGAGGATGAGTAGTCTCAACTATTCAGGTTTTTTTTTTTTTTTTAATGTTTACTTTTTAGTTGTAGTTGGACACAATACCTTTATTTCACTTATTTATTTTTATGTGGTGCTGAGGACCGAACCCAGGGTCTCACACGTGCGAGGCAAGCGCTCTACCGCTGAGCCACAACCCTGGTCCTTAGCTATTCTGTTTTATCCTGTCAGCTATTCTCTGTAATCAAAATCAATCCCACAAAGCTCACTTATTTTTTTTTTAATATTTTCAGTTGTAGATAGATATCTTTATTTTTTTATAGGGTGCTGAGAATTGAACCCAGTGCCTCACAAGTGCTGCTAGGCAAGCACTGTACCACTGAGCCACAACCCCAGCCTGCTCACTTATTTTCTGACTCTTATATTTTGCTGAGTATGCCTTCAGGATGACATCTGGTCATTGTGTCACTTAAGAGTGCAACTGATTTGGGGAATGTATGATAAAAACACCCAAGTATCTTTTTTTTTAATATTTATTTTTTAGTTATAGTTGGACACAATACCTTAATTTTATTTTTATGTGGTGCTGAGGATGGAACCCAGGGCCTCGCATCTGCTAGGCGCGTGCTCTACCACTGAGCCACAACCCCAGCCCACCAAAGAATCTTTTAAGAATTTCTTTATTACACTGATTGAATTTTATCTTAAAGAATATGTAATTCAAGGTATTTTTTAAGGTTAAGTAAAACCTTGCAAAAAGAACTGGATACTTTTCAAGATAGCAAAATCGATCAGTTAAGCAGCAGAGAAAACCAAAATGTTTATTTACTACCAGAAAATTTAGCTAAGAGTTGAATTAAGGGCCTATTTAGTTTTTCAGCGAAATGCAATCATTTCCTGAAGTGAGGGAAAATGCACTTGTTTCTGAGATATCTGAACCCCTCTAGTGTTCCTACCTGAGGGCAGGCAGGAGTTCAGTATTCCATGGGGAGAGGAAGACAGTAATATACCTTTGTTGCTCTTTCTTTAAAAGAGCCTTCTAGCATTAACTTCTCAAATTTTATTATCTGGGTATCTTCTAAAGACTCAGGCTGATTTTTTTCTTTTTCCTTAGAGTGTGGTCAACTTTATGCCTTGATGTAAAATGGCATCCAAAATGATACTTCTTTTTAGTCTAAGCTTCAGTTTCTTGTGTTTTAGTCACTTCAGATTGAATTCATGAGAGCTGCCTGACTCCAGACATGTCCCAGATGAGCACCATGCTGGAAGTCTATAAAACCCTGGCGGATGCTCCAGCTGTTGTAACACAAAAGAGGGCCCTACCCTGATTGGAGCCCCTTGAAAGAGCAGTAGGCTCCCCAGAGACTCAATACTGTTTGGTCTTCAAAGTGTTTTGTTTGTGTATTCCTAAGCCAGTAGTAAATTGTGTTTTAACATACAAATCAGGTTTCCTGGTGATACAAAATCCACACATAACTGAAAGTGAAATCATATATCTTCCTTGTATTTCACAGACTAACACCCACCTGTGGACACTTAACATTGTAGGAACAGTTCTTATAAAGCAGCAGTTTACAATCTAGAGTTTCCCCCACATGACTTGCTGACCCTCTGCTGATTAAGACCATTTACTCAATTACCTTTAGACTTGAGGTAGAACGACATCCTTATGTTTTTCTGGCTAATGTATTGTATGATCATAGGAGAATGCCTGTGAGAAATTTATCTTTTTGAAACATGGAATTCTTATTAAAAGAGCTTATATTGTATCTGGGTGAGAAAAACAAGTTGAAAGAATAGCAGGTATTGTTGGTCAAAGAAAGTTGAAAGATTTAAATCAGATCTTGTCTATCAGTTTGTGTGTACATGTGTATTTACTGAGAGCTGGGAAAACTGGATATTTCATTTTAGTTATATATTTTTTAAATTTAAAAGGTACATTGTTCTTCCATGATTGACTCTTGATTCTTTTATTCCATCAAATGACAAAATAGGTAGGAAATTATCCCTACCTATTTTGGTTATAACACAAGAGAAGTACCCTAAAATCTTAAGTATTATTTCCAAACTCTATAATTTGAAGTGGACTTGCTCTTACATAAACTATAAGAAGAAAAGAAATCATTTCACTTTTATTGCTATAAATTTTCTAATGAATTTATGATGTGACAGTATGAATTTTCTTGCTATATGCTAATGAAATATTTTATCAACTGTTAGAAATTAAGTTTTTTGTTTTTTGGTTTTGGATACTAGGGATTATATACTCAGGGGCACTTGACCACTGAGTCACATCCCCAGGCCTATTTTTGTATTTTATTTAGAGACAGGGTCTCACTGAGTTGTTTAGCACTTTGATTTTTGCTGAAGCGGACTTTGAACTTGCAGGCTTCTTGTCTCAGTCTTCTGAGCCATGGGGACTACAGGCGTGTGCCACCATGCCCGGTGAAATTAAGTATTATTAATTGGAGATAGATAATGAGTTCATATACTCTCATGGTGATATCTGATACCTTTTGGTACCATTATGATTCTATTCTGAAGTAGAGCATTTCCCCATTGCCAAGTGTTACCCATAGTCACACCTTGTATTTTACAGGTTTTATGCTATAAATATTTGACTTAATATAAAATTATTTTTATGCAAGATAAAAAACATCTTATTTTAGTTAATCTTAGAATGCACAGAGAATGAATGACTGGGCCAAAAATAAGTAAACAGAGCTTCTCTTTCCTTTTAAATTTTTACTGCTGAAATCACCAACGAAAAAATTCACATCAAAACCAAATCCAAGGGCTGGGGTCCTGGCTTAGTGGTAGAGCGCTTGCCTAGCATGTGTGAGGCACTGGGTTTGATTCTGGCACCACAGATAAATAAAGGTCCATCAACAACCAAAAAAATCTTTAAACACAAAACAACAACAAAAAAACAACCCAAGGACTTTCACAGACACTATACAGTTCAATTTAAGTTATAAAGTGAAGAACTTTTTAGAAATCTTAACCTATTTTACTTATTTCTTTTGGTACCAGGGTTGAACCCAGGGGCATTCAACCACTGAGCCATATCCCCAGCCCTTTTTTATAATTTATTTAGAGACAGGGTCTTGCTGAGTTGCTTAGGGCCTCACTAAATTACTGATGCTGGCTATGAACTTGTAATCCTCCTGCCTCAGCCTCCCGAGCCACTGGGATTATAGGCATGTGCCACTGTACCCACTTATTTTATTTTCTTGATCAGGGTAACTAGATACATGATTAAACAGTTTTATTTTGCCACACATTTTTATATTGGAAAGGTAGAGAAAAACTGAATTTTTAAAAATGTACATATATATTTTTTAGTTGTCGATGTACTTTTATTGTTTTTATTTCTATGTGGTGCTGAGAATTGAACCTAGTGCCTCACACATGCTAGGCAAGTGCTCTACCACTGAGCTACAGCCTCAGACCCTAAACTTTTTTTTTTTTTTTTTTTTTTTTGCAGCTCTAGGGATTCAACGCAGGCCCTGGTCCAGGCCAGGCCAGGTAAGCACTATCAATGAGCCACACACCCAGCCCAGTAATTGAACTTTGATACTGGTCCCTTAGATACTTCAATGGTGAAACTAAGATCACTTAACCCTTGTGTCTGTGCCTTAGGAAAACTCTGGGTAGAGAACAATTATTTATAAGCAAATATAAAATGTCTAAACTCATTTATTATGAACGAAGGATAATGAGGGAAAACTTGTGACTTTTTTTCTTGAATTAAAGGAAAAATGAGTCACAGGCAAAGGATTGAATTGAGAAAGAGTACCCTCAATAATACATAAACGAGGAAAAGACATAGTAGGCAGGAGAGAACTCTGTCCTGCTCAGAGATCCCTAGGAAATCCCCGTCCCCTCCCCCGGTCTCCTGCCAGAATGTTGGGTTTCAAAGAATGAACAGATTAACGGATATCAGTACTAATGTGGTCTCAGGAAAAGGAAGGTAATTGGCCTGATTTATAGTACTGGCCGAATCTTACAGGCCTGTATGGCTCATCTCTCCGCGAATGTTAAAGAAACTTAGTCAAGGAACATAACAGCTGTTTCTGTTGAAAGGATTTCCTGTGCTATGGAAACCACCCAAGACCAGGAGGGAAGCAAGAATAAAGAGATACACCCTGAAGGCAATAAGATTCAGAGTTGGATGAAAACCACCCAAAAGGAAGCCAGCACAGATGTGGGGATGATATGTAAGTCTCTGAGAGTCATATCAGAGAGAGCTGCCACAGAGAGACACAGACCCTATATCATCATTTGGGTCATGTCAGTGGCAGCATCACTGAGAAACTCTGCCTCCATCTTATCATCTCTACAGAAAAATCCAGTGGCCTTCACAGAAGCGAAGATAAATTTTCTGACTTGGATTCCCCAGAAGTGGAACTTGAGGCTGGGTCCAGTGCCAGGACATTCATGTATCAGGTTAGGGATCTTGATGCTGTTGGTCATTTTTTTGCCAAGCATGTACTGTTACCTGGGATCAGTATCTTATTCTTTCTATGAAATAGTCATCCCCAAGAGTCTGACAGTGGAGGGGCATGAAGACCCAGTGGGAAAGGCATCGTACATGCTGTTTATGCAGGGCCAAAAGCAAGTGATTCACCTCAAAGTGAAAAGAAACTATTCTGTAAGTAACTTCCCCATCTACAGTTACCACAATGGCATCCTGGGGCAAGAAACGCCTTCCATCTCACAGGACTGCCACTATGAGGGCTACATAGAAGGAGTGCCAGGGTCTTTTGTTTCTGTCAACACCTGTTTGGGCCTCAGGGGCATCCTGATTAAGGAGGACACATCCTACGGCATCAAGCCCATGCTCTCTTCCAAACAGTTTGAGCATGTGTTATACACCATGGCACATCAAGCTCGAGTCTCCTGTGGTGTCACTTCCCAAGACAGACCAGTGTCCACCAGCCAGCAACAAGGGAGCAGGAATCCTCTTCAGCTACAGGCACTGTCCTACTTGTGGTCACGCACCAAGTACGTGGAGATGTTTGTTGTTGTCAACAACCAGCGGTTCCAGATGTGGGGCAGTAACATCAATGAGACAGTCCAGAGAGTAGTGGACATCATTGCTTTGGCCAATGTCTTCACCAGGGGAATAAACACAGAGGTGGTGCTGGCTGGAATGGAGATCTGGACTGAGGGGGACCTCATAGAGGTCCTAGTGGACCTGCAAGTTACACTCAGGAATTTCAACAGCTGGAGACAAGAGAAGCTCTCGCACCGTGTGAGGCATGATGTTGCCCACATGATCGTTGGCCATCATCCTGGAGAGACCATGGGCCAGGCATTTCTCAATGGTGCCTGTTCAGGTACTTTTGCGGCGGCCGTTGAATCCTTCCATCACGAAGACATCCTCCTGTTTGCAGCGCTCATGGTCCACGAGCTCGGGCACAACCTGGGTATTCAGCACGACCATGCGGCCTGCATTTGTAAAGATAAGCACTTTTGCCTCATGCATGAAAACATCACCAGAGAAAGTGGCTTCAGCAACTGTAGCTCTGACGACTTCTACCATTTCCTTCATGAACACAAAGGGGCCTGCCTCTTTAATAAGCCACGGCACAGAAGCCGCAAGAGGGAGGCTGCTAGTTGTGGTAATGGTGTGATTGAAGAGGCGGAGCAGTGTGACTGTGGTGACCAATGTGAAACGAACGAGTGCTGTACCGACGAATGCAAACTGAAGGAGGGGGCTGAGTGTAGTAATGAAGCCTGTTGTAGTGGATGTAAATTCCAAACTGCTGGACGCACTTGCCGTTCTGTAATAGGAGCATGTGACCTCCCAGAATACTGTAATGGTAGTTCTGCACTGTGCCCTGGAGACAGGTATAAGCAAGATGGTACAGTATGTCGCCAAATGTACCTTTGCCTTAGTGGTGTATGCATGGACCCTAGTGTTCAGTGCTCAGATATTTTTGGGTCTGACTCAGTGTCGGCCCCAGCAGACTGTTACAAATCAATAAATAGCAGAGGGGACCGGTTTGGAAACTGTGGCCGTCCTACTGATGAGAATAACAACTATGTTAAGTGTTCAGAAGAAAATATGTATTGTGGCAAACTTATCTGTACTGGTGTTAGTGCTTTACCAGAAATTAAAGAAGATTATACATTGATCCAGGTGCCTAATGGAGACGACTGGTGCTGGAGCATGAATGCCTACAAGGGGACCGATACTGTTGATGATGGGGATGTGAGAAATAACACTTACTGTGCTGAAAAGAAAGACTGCCAAGGAACTGTTTGTACAGATGCCATTGAGTCCACATTTGAATGTAAGCCAGAAGAAAATTGTAATTCAAAAGGAGTCTGTAATGATTTAGGGAACTGTCATTGTGATTTTGGCTTTGAACCCCCTGACTGTGTAAAGGAAGGGGGAAATGGGGGAAGTGTGGACAGTGGCCCTGTTGGTGAATCAGAAGGGGAGAATCCACCAGGTGAAGGTGATGGTGGTGAAGGTGGTGGTGGTGGTGGTGGTCAGAATCAAACCGGTAGCCGAAAGGATGAAGGAGGTCTAGACGTCACACTATTAGCCTTTATTATATTAATTTTAATAATTCTAGTGGTTATATTGGTTTGCTGCTTCTTAATGTCTAAAAGCTCAAAAGCAAAACCTGCACCCCCACCACCTGCAGCAGAACCTGCACCAGCTGCAGAAGCACCTCCTGCAGAAGCGTCCCCACCAGAAGGAGAGGCCCCAGCAGAGCCAGCCCCAGAAGGAGAGGCCCCACCAGAAGGAGGGGAAGAACCACCACCAGAACCGCCACCAGAGTAGTAGGAAGATGACTCTAAATATACAAACTCCTCAAGAACTGAATGGGAATGAGAAGCTCAGTAAAGCAAAAGTTAAGCGAGAACTGATAGCTTCAGTGGCTCTGACTGCAATTCTACAGTCTAAAAATACACTAATGTGGGAGTACAGATTCTTCCATTTTTATTATTCCTTTTAATAAATGTTTACTCAATATATTAAATATTTTAGTACTTCTTTCTTTTACACATTTTCTTTGAACTTACCACATGTATCTTTGGACATCAATGTCCTTGTCTCTTTGGGTCAGGTTTTTTCAGTTGCCAGAAACTGTTTTTCACAACATGCTATCTTTCATGTAAGTTGTTTGACATATGGTACAGTATGTTCCTGAATTTATTTCTATCACTGAGATTTTCATTTCAAGCAATAACTATCTATTATGCAAGGACATTTGGTCATGTGTGCTTGAACTGTTCTAATTTGCCTAATTTGTACATTCATCAAGCAAGTAGTTTTTAAACCCCAAAATAAATATTGTATTTGTTAGACATGTCTTCATGTCTAACATGAAGAGCAGTTATTGAATCCACTTTGTTCTGTGGCTCTGTGGGAGGGACTGTATCTGATAAGAAAGAAGATTCTAGTGGTCCCTGGGTTAAGAAGTGAGCATTGAAGTTAACCATCTTTCCAATTCTGATAGTTGTGTGATATGATGTATATACGTTTAGTTTATTACTATATCCCACTATTTCTAGATGCTTCCTACATACATACTCCCTTCTTACCACAAACATTTTTTCTTCCAAAGAAGTTTTCATAATGCTCCTTTGTTTTAATTGCTTAGTGATGAATTTCACACCCCTAGACATATCATGGCCAAAGAACATCACCTAAAGCTAAGTATTGTGTTTATACTAATTTTGTAACAGTATAAAGATGCCCATAGTGCTGAGTATGTATATAAAACTGAAATTTTTCTCTTCTATTTTTCTTTTAAAAACATTTAAATTAATAGCTTATTGATTGACCATCAGAAGGAACCTTTCCTGTAAGGTACCAGAGTTCTGGAAGTAGCAGTTATTTCTCCGGGAAGAAAATGCAAAGCAAAATATTTACATTACTCATTTTTTGCCAGATACAGTGTTAACCATTTTACATTCATTGTCTTAATTTAACCCTCTCAGGACTAGGGATGTGGCTCAGTTCTAGAGTGCTTGCCTAGCATACATATATCCCCAGGTCTAATCCCCAGCACTGCAAACATCAAAACAAAACCTTTTAACTTCCCAATGAAACTTCCATCTTGTCCATGAAGAAACAGAGATCAAAGAGTTTGCTCTCAAATTAGATAATAAGTGGTGAAATCTGGATGACTTCCCAGGTATGAATGAACTTATGATTTTCTATTGCCCCACGAGCCCTTCCCCTCAGTGAAAAATGAGGGAAAGACGTTTGGTAAGTCCTTAATAGCCTAGAATATAGCTTCTTTCTCAGTGACTACTGAAACAAAAGCCTTACAAGTGAATGTTGACTTCTATGAAGAATCTACCATAGGTTTCTTGCTTGCTCTTAGGCTCTCTCTTTTTCTCTTTGCTTACTGACTACTCTAAGATGAGCAGCCTTCTTGCTTCATGATGTTCTGCCTCGCCTCAGGCCAGAGCAATGGAGTTGGCCAACCGTGGACTTACTGTAAACCCAAATCAAACTTTTCCTCCTCTTAAAAAACAGCAAGAAAGGGCTGGGGTTGTGGCTCAGTGGTAGATCGCTTGCTGAGCCTGCGTGAGGCACTGGGTTTGATCCCGGTACCACATAAAAATAACTACAACTCTCTCTCTTTCTGTGTGTGTGTGTGTGTGTGTATGTGTGTGTGTGTGTGTGTGTGTGTGTGTATCAAAAACAAAAAAACCCACCACACTGTATGGTCATTATGTTGAACCCCGACGCAAAGAAAAGACCACCAACTCCAATTTTAAATTAAATGAAAGCAAGCTTATATTTGTGTACATTAAGAGACAGCAGCTGTCTCTCCCAACACAAGCTAGAGATCAGCACCCCAGCTCTCCAGGAACAAGGTTTTATAGCACAAAAAGTTGTAAAGGCGGGGGTATGTTGAGAACTTACAGCTAACAGGATTTTGACAAGCATAATACAAAGGCAGATAGTAGGTCAATGATCTACATGGTATGATATTTCAAGGTAGGGAGTAAATTCAGATCCCAACACCGGAATTTATGAGGCACTGCTGAAGTTTCAGAGAGGGTTGTTATCTGGTCAGGGGGAGCCAGGATTTATGAGGTGCCACTAGGTTTTAGAGAGGGTTGCTATCTGGTCAGGGAAAGGTAGGCATGGGTGAGTTCAAGGCAGGAATTTGGGCAGGAATTCCAAATCACAGTAATTTATAGTAAAACAGAAATTAACTTTTCATGACATTTTTGGCTCTCAATCTTAAAATGGAATTAGGCTGGGTTCATCATTTATGGATTAAAGTATCTTTTCCTCTACTAGGGCCTGACAGCATGGAATAGAAGGTTGGCATTTCACTTAGTGCTAAGGCATAGATGTTCAAAATACGTTTACCAAGTAAAAGATGTAACCAAAGTCAACCTTAAAAAAATGGATCATGGCTGAGCCTGGTGGTGCACACCTGTAATCCCAATGACTTGGAAGGCTAAGGCAGGAGGATTGAAAGTTCGAGGCCAGCCAGGAAAACTTAGCAAGACCTTGTCTCAAGATGAAATCAAAAGTGGGTGGACAGAAGATGTAGCTCAGCAATAAAGTACCCCTGGGTTCAATTTTAAGTACTGAGAAAAAAAAGTGGTATAAGCTGGACATAATGGTGCATGCCTATAATCTTAGCAATTTGGAAGGCTAAGGTAGGAGGATCAAAGCCAGCCTCAGCAATTTAGTGAGATCCTTGGCACCTTAGTGACACCCTGTCCCCCCCCCAAAAAAAAAATTAGAAGGACTGGTGATGTAGCTCAGTGGTAAAGCACCACTGTGTTCAATCCCTGATATCAATAACAAAACTAGCATATTCATACAACAGACCATTATTCAGAAATAAAAATGAATGAGGTACTGATATATGCTACAATATAAATGAATTTTGAAAGTATTATGCTATGTGGGAAAAGACACACATAGTATGATTCCATCTATACTAAATGTTCAGAACAGCAAATCTATAGGAAAAAAACAGATTAGTGATTGCCTAGAATAAGGATGTAAGAAATTGATGGAACCAGGAGTGGCAGCACAGTGGCTCAGGAAGCTAAGGCAGAAGGATCGCAAGTTCAAAGCCAGCCTCAGCAATGGCAAGGCAATAAGCAACTCAGTGAGACACTGTCTCTAAATAAAATACAAAATAGGGCTGGGGATATGGCTCAGTGGTTGAGTGCCCCTGAGTTCAATCCCCTGGTACCCCCCCACCCCCCAAAAAGAAAAGAAGTTCATGGCAATATGTGACTGACTTTGGCACATTTCTTTCTGGAGTGACATGAATGCTCTAAAATTATATCATGGTAATTATTACACAGTCTATAAATATTCAAAAAAACACTGAATAGTACAAATGAATAGGTGAATTTTATAGTATGCAAATTATGTATTATAAAGTGATTTATAAAAGTAAAAACAGGTGAACTATTAGGGTACGGTCCCATTTTATAACTATTCCTAACCTCAAACCTTCCCCCACCTCCACATAGGGAACAATTATTATCAGTTTAGTTTCAGACCTTCTAGGTAGAAAATATACAGAATTGTTTTATGTTTGTACAATGTAAGTAATTCTATGCTTTTGTTAAAGCTCATTATACCTTGGAGAGTGATCCACATTATATATAAGCTCTTCAAAGGAAGTGATTTATTGGGATCCTAAGGGTTATAAATGACGACTATATTTTAATGTAATCCAAATAAAGCATCATCCAGATGTAGAGAGAAAGGTACTTCATTTCTTTAAAAGGACTTCTTGTCTTACCAATTCACCAATGTCTATGATGGGTTAAATTTTTCTAACAATATAGTGGGAAATTTTCTACAATCTTCAATTAAAATTTTTTTTTAAAGAGAGAGAGAGAGAGAATTTTTTAATATTTATTTTTTAGTTTTCGGCAGACACAACATCTTTGTTTGTATGTGGTGCTGAGGATCAAACCCGGGCTGCACGCATGCCAGGCGAGCGCGCTACCGCTTGAGCCACATCCCCAGCCCTTCAATTAAAATTTGATTAAGACTTCACATCATGTTTCATGGAAACAAACTGATTCGCCATAGATGTAGTTAATTTTTAATGACCCGGAAACATACTTAAATATGAAAAAGGAAGGGAGATTTTGGAGAAGGGGCCAGTCTCAGAATAATTTTTATAATCTCCTCAAATCACACCCATAAAACCAAACTAGTATGGTAAAAATCAAACCCTGCAAATAGCAGCTACAAAAAAAAAAAAAAAACCCACTGATAAACCTCCTACAAACTCAGAAATATGGGTGTAACCCCAAGATGGCTGCTGAGTAACCCAAGACCTGAGTTATATTAAACATTCTTAATTAAGAAAGCAGAGGTAAGTAATGGCGTGTCTGTTGGATCTTAGAACAGAACTCCTAAATATCCAATAGATTCTGAAAAATATAGCAAGCCAATTTGAAAATAAACACCTGAAATTGGGAAGGTTTTTGACACTTTCTTTTCTTCTTTTTTTTTAATTGGTACTAGGTATTGAACCCAGGGGTGCTCTATATTCTTTTTTAATCACCAAATTTCAGGTTTTGCAAATGTGTTTTTTGAAACAGAGTTTCATTAGTTGCTAGGATTGGCCTGAACCTGCAATCCTCCTCCCTCAGCCTCTTGAGTAGCTGGAATTACAGCTATGTTCTACCATGTCCAGTGATACTTTCATTCCTGGGAGAATGCAAGCCAGAGAAATCTGGAGCCTATAAGCTTTTTGAATGAAACTTTCAGGATAAAGTCTTATACAACAGAGATCCTACTGGAGGATGAAAAGATAAAATAAACGTGGTATATATACACAATGGAATTTTACTCAGCAATAAAAGAGTAAATGGATGGCGTTGGAGAAGATAATGCTAAGTGAAGTTAGCCAATCCCCAAAAAACAAATGCTGAATGTTTTCTCTGATATAAGGAGGCTGATTCATAGTGGGGTAGGGAGGGGGAGCATGGGAGGAATAGATGACTTCTAGATAGGGAAGAGGAGAGGGAGGGAAAGGGAGAAGGCAGGGGATTAGCAAGGAGGTGGAATGTGATAGACATCATATCCAAAGTACATGTATGAAGTCAAGAATTGGGTGTCAACATACTTTATGTACAAACAGAGATATGAAAAATTGTGGTATATATGTGTAATAAGAATTGCAATGCATTCTGCTGTCATTTTTTAAAAATCAATAATAATAAAAACGAGAACCTACTGGAGTAGAATTCAAACTGATGAGGATAAAGAATTAAGTAAAGAGATTTTAAGTAGAAATATCTTCATTGTTTTATTAATTAATATTTTACCATTAGGTCTTGGGATGTGGTCTTTACCATGTCTGTGGAGTACCTCAGAATTCCCACTGTCCTTAATGCAGCCATTGTGAACTGTAACTCCAAGATGGGGTTACTGCTGAGTAACCCAAGTTGGTTTTCCCTATATACTTTCCCAGCATACTATAAATGAACAAGCCATTAGAGTGGGATGTGGTGCTTTACAGCTGGACTCTGGTGATATGAGCACCAGAAATGTATCTGATAGCTCTGATGTTAGCTTGAGATAAACTAGGTACTTGACTACTACATAAATCTCCTTCCTCTGGCCCAAATTGTGGAAATGACTGGTCTTGCTGCTGCCTAGGACCAAACTTCTATCAGTAAGTCTCCAATAAATTGCAATATGTGCAATAGTGGATCCATTTGCTTCTTTATTAGTCTCATAGCACATTAGGGCTGGTTCTCATATGCTGGGACTAGGTATTTTCAGAACAACTGATAAGCCAGCCAGAGGACCAAAATGAGCAAGAGGAAGAAAGTTTCTGCAGGGTAAATCCTGGATTGGCTGTCTAACTTTTAAGAGGACTGGTGACCTGTATATTACATGTTTTCAGCCTGCTATAGGAGTATAGGGAAGCCTTGGAATGATCCCAGAAGCCTGGTGTGCTTCCTCCCATAACAAAGGACCAAAATAAAGAAGCTGGGTGTGGTGGTGCATGCATGCAGTCCCAGCTACTCAGGAGGCTAAGGCTGGAGGATCACTCAAGCCTAGGAGTTCAAGGTTAGCCTGGGCAATATATATAACCCTGTCTCAAAATAGATAAGAAGAAGAAGAAGGAGGAGGAAAAAATAAGAAAACAACAGTGATTTCACTATAGAGTTTGAGACAGAGCACTGGAGTGCAGTGGGAATGTTGCAGAGATACTGCAGAGCATGACACGCTATGGCCTTATAAAGAAAGGACCTAAGGGGCTGGGGATGTGGCTCAAGCGGTAGCGTGCTCGCCTGGCATGCATGCAGCCCGGGTTCGATTGTCGGCACCACATACAAACAAAGATGTTGTGTCCGCAGAGAACTGAAAAAAAAAAAAGAATATTAAAAATTCTCTCTCTCTCTCTCTCTAAACCAAACAAACAAAAAAATGAGTTAAAAAAAAAGAAAGGACCTAAGCACACAACACTACTGTAGGGTCTCTCAAGATCCATCCTGAAACAAGAGGGACTTTGTTCAGTGTGCCAGTCCCTGGCAGTTACCACTCACATTGTAGACACCTGAGGCATTTACTAATGGAGAATCTTGTGTCCCTTATAGGCGCTGACCACAGTTTGTGGAGCTTCCCTGTTACCATACCACTGCATTGCCCTGGAGAAAGAGCACCGTCCATATTATTCCATCCTCTACCTAGCATGGAGGTCATCTCGAGACCCACCATTCCCTGGGTCCTGTGAAGTAGCTGAGCAGCTACCCCTACCAGCCAGGAGATACTGGAAACTGCCCTTTTACAGCCCCAGGAAGCACCAGGGCAGCCAACCCTCAGTGGCTCATCTGCAAAGGCCCCAAGAAAATAGTTGGGTGGCACTACCCACCCTCCTGCTGCACTGGACACAGCCAGGTGGTCCTGTCCACCCACTCCTGGCCTAAAGAAAAAGGCAGGTGGCCCTTCACACACTTCCACTATCCCCAAACCAGCCAGGTGGCCCCACTCTTGTATCCTCAGACCCCAGAAGGAAGCCAGATGGCCTGCACTGTGTGACTCAGACCACCGAGGATCCTGTGACCCCAGGAAGCAGCTGAGCAGACTTTTCTGAGTGGCTTGGCCCAGTGAGGACCCCTAAGAAGCAAGTGGGCAGCCTTTCCCATCCCAAAAAGCAGCTGAGCAGCCTAATCTAACAAGCTTAGTACAGTGAGACCTTGAGAAACAGATGCTCATCCCCACACTCTACCCTGGACCCTGGGGAAGAAGTTAGGCAGATCTGCCTAAGCAGAAAGGCCATCAGAGGTCCCATAAAGACATCTGTGCATCCCTCAGACACTGAAAAGTGATATTTGGATGATAAATTCTTATAAATGCAACCTTAGATGCTTTGAAGGGGTAATTTGTAGAAAAATGAGTTGTCAACATCCATCTGGGCACACTGGTGTGGCTTAATTCCCATGAAGCCCTCAGACACTGATAGGCACCTCATCTCACTACCAGGAATACTATATCACACCAAGGTGGCTCCACCCTCAAACAGCCTGCAGAAACCTGCAGAAACCCACACCTACAGCCTGTTGCAAAATGCCCAGAAGTACAAGTGAATTTGTCTTGCCTAAGGGAGCTGCATCCCAGTTGGCAATGCAATCCTCCAACCCCTGTTAGCCTAGGCCACTGAAACACCTACATACATCAACAATGTTGATTATACTTAAATAGGCTACATGGATACTACAATAAAGCACCCAGTAGGAACAAAAGCCAATGCATCACAGACTACCAGCAGAAAGACAGCAAACAGATTTCCAGGAAAAAGTTTTTATTTATTAACTATGAAAGCCATCCTGTAAAGTTGGCAGAGGCAAATGACCTACCAGATGTGCAAATACCAATGTAGGACACAGCATTAACAAAAAAAGTAACATGACACCCCAAAGCACACAATAACTCTCTAGCAACAGACCTCAAAGAAAAGGAAACAGGCAAATTTGACAATAAATTCAAAAAGAATGATTTTGAGAAAACTTCATAAGATACAAGAGTAAACAGGCAGGCAGCTTAACGAAATTAGGAAGGCAAAATTTATCACATGAATGAGAAATTCAGCAGAAAAGAGAGATCATGGGCTGGGGATGTGGCTCAAGTGGTAGTGTGCTTGCCTGGCATGCGTGAGGCACTGGGTTTGATTCTCAGCACCACATAAAAATAAAAAAATAAAGATGTTGTGTCCACCTAAAACTAAAAAATAAATTTAAAAAAAGAAAAGAAAAAAAGAAAGAGATCATAAGAAAGAACCAAACAGAAAACTTGGAGCTGAGAAACTCAATAAATGAAACAAAATACAGTCAAGAGCCCGCAAAGTAGAACAGATCAGGAAGAAGAAAGAATTTCTGAACACAAAGAGAGAGTTTTTGGAATAACCCAGTCAGGTGGGGAGGGGATGGGAGAAGAGGCGACAAAAAAGGAGAAGTATAAAGAAAAGAAAGAATGAGAGAGGGAGAGGAGGAGGAGAGAGGGAGAGAAAGAGGAAGGGAAAGAGAATGTGGGGGGAGAGGGGGGCGGAGAGAGAGAGAGAGAGAGAGAGAGAGAGATGAAAAAAGCAACTGAGACTTATGGGATACCATTAAGTGAACAAACATTTGCACTATCAGGATTCTAGGAGAAGAGAAAATGCATAGAAAACATATTCAATGAAATATTTGCTGAAAACTTTCTGAAGCTTGGGGAACAGATATCAAGTCTGGGAAGCTCAAAGGACCTATAATTGTTTTAACAAAAAAGATCCTCTCCCCAACATTACAGTAAAACTGTCAAAAGCACAAAACCCCACCACCAAAGTGGAAGACATTCCAAACACAGCAAGAAAAAAACATTAAGTCACTTATAAGGAAATCCTCATTAAACGAACAGCAGACTTCTCAATAGAAACCTTATAGGCCAGGAGGGAATAGGAAGACAAATTCAAAGTTTAGAAAGAAAAAAAATGTGAACCAAGAATACTATATCCATCAAAGCTGTTGGTAAGAAGGAGAACTCACCATCAGAATGACCTGATAACAATTGCTTAAGGGAGTCCTGAATTAGAAGTGAAAAGATGATAACTATCATCATGAGAACTTGCAGAAATACAAAACTTAACAGTAGTGCTGATGCACAAATGGGAAAGGGTATCAAACCCTATCAATACAAAAAGCCATCAAATCACAAGGGTGAACAAGAGAAAGAAAGGATATGCAAGAGAAAAAATAACAGAATAACAAAAGTATGTCTTTATTAATAATAACCTTGAAAAAAAATTTTGAGATGGAGTATCTGTTACCCTGGCTGGTACTGAACTCCTGAGCTTAAGTGATCCTCTAGCCTTAACTTGAGTGCTGAAAATTCAGGCATGTGCCACCATACTTGGATCATAACTTTGAATGTAAATGAATTTAAATGCCCCAATCCCTGGACTGGCTGAATGGTTAAAAAAAAAAAAAAGACACAATAAGAAACTTACTTCACAAGTAAAGACCATGGACTTAAAAGTGAAGAGATGAAAAAAGATATATTATACATATGAAACCAAAAGTGAGCAGCAGTAGCTATACTTCTATCAAATAAAATAGATTTTAATTCAAAGCTGTAAAAAAAAGTCAAGAAATAATGACAGAGGGATCAAATTCAACAAAAGAAAATAACAATTGTAAATACATATATGCAACCAATGCTAAAACACCAAATTATATCAAGTAAACATAATTAGATTAAAATGAGAGATTGATTCTAACATAATAGTAGTTGGGGACTTCAACATCCCACTTTCATCAATAGACAGATCATCCAAACAAGAAAAATCACCAAAAAACATTAAGGTTAAACTATACTATATACAATGGACCTAACAAACATTTACATAATATTTCATCCAACAGCTACAGAATACACATTCTTCTCATCAGCAAATGGAACATTCTCCAGGAGAGACAATATGTTAGTCCATAAAACAAATCTCAACAAACTTAAAAAACTGAAATCATAGTATGTATATTCTTCGAACACAGTGGAGTAGAACTAGAAATAAACAAGAAGAACTTCAGAAATTTTAACATACTCTTGAAAAACCAATGGGTCAATGAAGAAATCAGAAGGGAAGTTTAAAAATTTCTTGAAACAAGCTGGACACAGTGGCGCATGCCTGTAATCTCACCAATTTGGGAGATTGAGGCAGGAGGATTGCAAATTCAAGGCCAGGCTTGGCATTTAGGAAGATCCTCAGACACTCAGAGAGATCCTGTCTTAATATAAAAATTAAAAAGAACTGGGGATGTAGCTCAGTGATAAAGTGTCCCTGGGTTTAATTCCCTGTACCAGGAAAAAAAAAAAAGTTACTGAATTCGGGTGTGGTGGCGCATGCCCAGGGGGCTCAGGAGGCTGAAGCAGGAGGATCATGTGTTCAAAGCCAGCCTCAGCAAAAGTGGAGGTGCTAAGCAACTCAGTGAGACCCTGTCTCTAAAATACAAAATAGGGCTGTGGATGTGGCTCAGTGGCCAAGTACCCCGGAGTTCAATCCCTGGTACCCCCCCACCAAAAAATTACTGCAGCAAACAAACCTGAAAACACAACATGCTAAAACCAATGAAATACAGGAAAGCAGTACTAAGAGGGAAGTTTAGAGAAATAAGTCCCTAAATCAAGAAAGTAGAAAGATTTCAAATAAACAACTATGCAACTCAAGGAACCAGAAAAGCAAAAACAAACTAAACTCAAAAAACTGGTAAAAAGAAATAAGAAGGTTGAGAGTAGAAATAAATGAAAGAGGGGGCTAAAAAAAAATACAAAAGATCAATGAAACAACGAGATTGCTTCTTTGAAAAGAAAACAAAATGAACAAATATTTACCTAGACTAACCATGACAAAAAGAGGGAAGACACAAACAAATGAAATCAGAGATGAAAAAGGAGATATTACAACTAATACCACAGAAAGAAAAGATTATTAGGGATTATTACAAACAACCATATGTCCCCAAATTGGAAAACCTAAAAAAAAGCACAAATTTCTCAACACATATAACTTACTAAAACTGAACCATGATGACTTAGAAACCTGAACAAATAGCAAGAAAGAAGACTGAATCAGTAATAAAAATTCTCTCAGAAAGAAAACCCAGGGGGTGAGATTCTGGCTCAGTGGTGGAGCGCTTGCCTAGCATGTGTGAGGCACTGGATTCGATTCTCAGCACCACATATAAATAAATAAATAAATAAAATAAAGGTCCCTCAACAACTAAAAATATATTTTTAAAAAATTTAAAAAAAAGAAAGCCCAGGATCAGATGGCTTTATTGATGAATTTTACCAAACTTTTAAAGAAAAACTAAAATGAATTCTTTTCAAACTATTACAAAGTACTAAAAGAGAAATAACTTCGTTATTCTATGTCAGCATCACTGATACCAAAACCAAATAAGGCACAACAAAAAATAAAGCTAGAGACCAAAAATCCCTGATGCACACAGACACTAAAATTCTCAACAAGATAGTAGTAGATATAATCCAACTAACTGTACCTAAAACTATTATACACTATGATCAATTGGGATGTATCTCAGGGGTGCAAGGACAGCTCAACATACACAAAATACTACACATAATGACATCACATTAACAGAATGAAGGATAAAAACCATGTGACACACATGACCACATGAAGGATAAAGACCATCTGAACAGATGCAGAAAAAGCACTCTCCATAATAAACCCTAAAAAATTACTTATAGAAGAAATGTACCACCACGATCCACAACATAGTGTTTCTACTGGAGGAGCCAATAACAATGCCTCTATCAGATGTGTAAAGTATAAGATACTGTGCTATGTTACAGATTTATCTTGGCCTCAAGGAAAAGACACTAGGGCTATAGATACGGGTGTTTGGGCTCCTTAGATTCATAGAACTAATTTTTTTTCTTGTTGTGCTACTCATATATTACAGGAAAGGGGGCTGGAGATGTGGCTCAAGCAGTAGCGCGCTTGCCTGGCATGCATGCGGCCCGGGTTCGATCCTCAGCACCACATACAAAGATGTTGTGTCCGCCAAAAACTAAAAAATAAATATTGAAAATTCTCTCTCTCTCTCAAATATATATATATATATATATATTTTACAGGAAAGGCCTACTGATGGTCTACAACTTGCTATTCTTTTTGGAAGCTGATCCCTGGTCTTTCATATTCTGAATCACTACTCCTCCATACACTAAAGAGCATGTACTATTCATCAGATAGGACAGAGGAGTGCCTTTAGCTCAGAAACAGAGGGAACTTTAGGGCAAGAATCAAAATCCATTAATTTAAGCCAGGGTTGGTGGTGCTCGCCTGTAATCCCAGTGACTCAGGAGGATGAGGCAGGAGGATCATAGAGTTCAAAGCTAGCTACAGCAACATATCAAGGCCCTAAGCAACTTAGACCCTCTCTTGAAATAAAAAATAAAATGGCTGGGGATGTGGCTCAGTGGTTGAGTGCTTCTGAGTTCAATCCCTGGTACCTCCCCTGCCCCCCCAAAAATCCATCAATTTAAATGAGGAAAATGTCCTTCCAGAGAAGTTTTTAATAAATATTTTTAGTTGAGGATGGACACAATACCTTTATTTTATTTATTTTTATGCAGTGCTGAGGATCAAACTCAGTGCCTCACACGTGAAAGGCAAGCACTCTGCTACTGAGCTATGACCCAGCCCCACAGAAGAGATTTTTAGAACAAAGCAATATGTCAAAGACCTTGCCCACAATCTTTCTGGAAGCAAAAAAAGGCTTGAGGATCTGAAATGAGCTGTGTGGTAGAGTAGGAAATGGTGTAAGTAGCATTGGGCAGCAGATGCCTGTGATCCATAGATCCACAAAACTGCTTTATAACCTTTAGTTTCAGTGGCTCCAAAGAATAACAGGGAATGTGGGAGAAATCTGTTCCATGGAGGAGTGGGACTGTAGGGAAAAAGTTACCACTTTCTTCTTTTCTTGGAGCCCTATCCTAGGACATAGCTGGACCTTTGAAAGCTTCCTCTCCTTGGTATATTTCTCTATGAAGACAGCAAAAGCTCAGGTAAGTATTAAAATTTTGAAGGATGATGCAAAGTAAGAACATACGAGGGCGGGGCAAGAATTGTAGAAGGCAAATGTTGTCATGTAACACTCATGGGTGGGGAACAGCTATCCTAGCTGGCAGCAAGCTGGGAGCTTTGACCAAATAACTGTGTTACTGACAAAGGTTGAGCCCAGGAAAGGAAAAAGGTAGAGAAGTCCAGGATCATTGGCTATTTCACTTGGGCCATGAAAATGACATTAACAGTAACTTTGCCTCCCTCCTGACACATTCTATGAAATCACAGGTAGGGTTTGGAATGATTTCTTTTATCTAGGAATTCTTCTATGGGATATTTGAGAATGGGCCCTCCCTAGGTTAAGTTGCAGCATGTTATCTTGCTGTTAATAGTGATTCTTTTTCAAGGGACATAAGTGGAATCTCTTTATTATCAAATACCTATCCCCAGGAATCAGAAGATGTCACAAGACTAGAAGAAAAAGTAGAAAACGTGGCCTAGGCCCTGTTGAGATGAGAAAAATGGAGGATCATTAACTTTAAGCAAAAGAAAAAACTGTCAATAACTTCCCTGTTATATATTCACATCAAAATGGGAACCTGAGCTTGGAAATGCCTTTTATACAAAATGACTGCAACTATGATGGGTATTTAGAGTTACAGAGATTTTCTTCTAATTAACAGCACTTTCTCATGGATAAAGGGTAGATAAAAAAAATTTGAGGTATGTGGTTTACATATGATTTATGGCCTACCTATAAAATAGGGTGAATCCTATGCAATCAGTGGAGATGAATAAGAGGGGCTTCTAACCACTTCACAATTTCAGAGCAGAATAGAATCCAGTCCCCATGTCATCTATGTATGCTCACTTCTCAAGTATACAGAACTGTGTACCGTGATTGACAATAAGAAGTTCTTAATATGAAATAATGTGAATAAGCAATATGTGGCAATAGATGTATACACCTTGGTCAAGTTTTAGATGAAGGAGCCAAGTGTACAAAATGCATTTCTGTGTTAAAGATATGGACAGAGAGAAACCTAGTGCCAAATGTGCCTGAATATGCCAAAAACATTTCAATATATCTTTTGGGAAATGTAAAACATGTTGTTGTTCATATGACTATTGACCAAAAACTTAGAAGTAGCTGGGCCATGCATTTCTCAATGGTATCTATACTACTAAGAATGCAACAAGCATTGAACCTTCCTCTCATGAAGAAATAATCCATTTTTCAGCTCTCTTGGTCATGAGCTTAGCCATAGCTTGGAAATAAAGCATAATGGTGTGGCTTACAAGTTCCAGGACCAGAACCTCTGTACTAAACAATGAATTTATTACTGTAAATATAGATTTTGATCAGATGTTGTATGAGCACAATGACGACTTTAATAAACCTGACCTCCAAAGCTCCTTTGGAAAGCTATATTGTGAGAAAAGGACTTCCCTGTGGATGAGTGACCTCCCAGAATACTATAATGGCACCTCCATGTGATGCCAGACAGACACTCACAAGCAAGACAGTACCCATTGCAAAAAATAAGGTTATTGTTAGCAGGGCCAGTGCAGAAACCTGGAGAATCAGTGATATAAAATCTTTAGAAAGAGTATAAGAGTTGCCTGGAAAAGTAATCATTACCTAGGGAATATGTTTAGAAACCATGGCAGTGACTCCAAAATAATGGTTAAGGTCTGTGCAAAAGGATATAAGGCTCTGCACATTGAAAAACATCAAGCACGCATGTAGCCCATGCAAGAAATGAAGTGTTGGCGTATAGATGTTTTTGAAGCCACAGAAAGGGCTGAGGAGAGGGAAAGTGAAGGGTAGCATTCTATGAGAGCCACAGAAGATTTGTATAATCAAACCTATTTAGACACCACTCTATTCCACTATGACCACAAACTGAACAAGTGTCATAGGAGGGATGTTCATGATAATTTTAAGAACTGCCTCTATGTATGGCTATTGTCCCTTGTAGGGTTAGTGGGACAGTTTGAACAGTGGCTCAGCTGCACATGTCCCCTCTGACTCTCAGTATGACCAAAAAAAAAAAAAAAAACCAAAAAAAAACCTGTTAATTCTTTTATAATTGATTTATTTTTTAATTGGTGCATTACAGTTATGCATAAAAGTGGAATTCGTTATTATATGTTCATACATACATGATACATGGCAGTTTGGTTAATTTCATTCTGCTGTTCTTCCCCTTTCCCATTCCTCCTTCCCCTCATAGCCCTTCCTCTACTGTACTGTTCTCCCTTCTATTTTTATGAGACTGTTTCCCAACACCCCTACCAATTTTTAATACCTTATTTTTCTCTAACTTCCATATATAAGAGAAACACTCAACCCTTGACTTTCGGAAACTGGCTTGTTTCACTCAGCATGATGTTCTTCAATTCTACCCATTTGCCAGCAAATGACATAATTTCATTCTTATTTATGGCTAAATAAAACTCCATTGTGTATATATATCACATTTTCATTATCCAATCATCTATTAAGGGACACCTGAGCTGGTTCCATAAATTGGCTATTATGAACTGTGCTGCTATAAATATTCATATGCATGTATGGCTATAGTATGCTACTTTTAGGTCTTTTGGATAAATACCAAGGAGTGGGATAGCTGGGTTATCTTATGGGTCCTTTCCTAGTATTTTCAGGAATCTCCATATTTCTTTCCAAAATGGTTGTACTAATTTGCAGTCCCATCAACAATGCATAAGTATACCTTTTCCTTCACATCCTCACCAGCATTTATTATTCTTTGTATTTTTGATGACTGCTATTCTAATTGGAATGAGATAAAATCTCAGGGTAGTTTTGATTTGTATTTCCCAGATTGCTAAGGATGTTGAACATTTTTACATGTATTTTGTTGGCCATTTGCCAAAAAATTTGAGAAATGTCTGTTTAGCTCATTTGCCCATTAATTGATTGGGTCATTTGTTTTTTTGGTATTAAGTTTCTTGAGTACTATATATATTCTGGATATTAATCTCCAGTCAGAAGAGTAGCTAGAAAAGATTCTCCTATTTAGTAGGCTCTCTTTTCATGCTCCTATTTCCTTTGCTGTGCAGAAGCTTTATTTGAAGCCATCCCACTTATTTTTTATTTTATTTCTTTAGTTTTAGGGGGTCTTGTTAAGGAAGCTGGTGTAGGATATGGTTACCTGACATTCTTCACAATCCATTAATGTAAAATAATTCCAGTTCCTGAGTATCCTAGTAATTGTAATTTCAAAGAATGGTGGAGGAGCTAGCAGCAAAAGTAACAGTAGACCCTAATGGATCCTGGCCCCTGTTATAGACTCTCTTCTGTGAGCATAATAATGGCGTCTGGGTATCCACATCACATTGGGCCTCTTGCTTTAGTTGGTGGAACTTGTGCTGTGTCCATCCATATACTCCAAAGTGGAGCAGACCCTGGGATGCTGCTGTTAGAGCCTAAAGGAGAGACAGGGGTGATGGAATCTGCTCTTCAGGTTTGTAGAGATCCAGGAAAAAGCCCACAACCCTTGTTTACAAAGCATGGTTACATTTCCTCTATCTCAAACATCAAGATCTGGTATCTATTTTTTCTATTTTTCTAGCTCTTTCTGAACTAATTCTTTACATCTTAACATAATTGACTAAAAGTTGGTCATATTTCTTAGTATATACATAAGGACAATGAAGTGGCTTCAATGCCCCTCCTTACTGATCCATTTTTTAGAGAAAACTGCCTTATCAGCATAATTAGATAGTTCAAAAAAAGTCTTTCTTCAATCTGATAAATGAGGAGAACCATTCTATTACCTCCCTACCCACCACATTCACTAAGAAAGGTTAATTAATCTCATTCAATTCAATTTGGATTAGAGAGAATCATGACTATCAGCGTTAAGAATGTGCCCTAGTAGACCACTATTTTTTTTTTGTCTACTCACTTCTTAAAAACACATCAATAAAATGAAATTGACCAGAGATACATATACTGTGGAGTGCATACCAGCACTTTTATCAAAGCATCTACCCTCCTCTGTGGAAATTTTCACATTCTTCATAAATGAGTATAAATAATACATGTTCTCTTTTCCTTCACAGAGGGAAATAGTGCTTACTGAGTAATGTCAGTGTAAGAGAGTAGAATAAGAGGGTG
Organism: Marmota marmota marmota; assembly: GCF_001458135.2. Lineage (NCBI taxonomy): Eukaryota > Metazoa > Chordata > Mammalia > Rodentia > Sciuridae > Marmota > Marmota marmota. The sequence continues at coordinate 4,351,175 of NW_026000138.1, forward strand.
TAGGAATAGAAATTCTGGATTTTGAAGGTGTTACCTGGAGAACATACAGGGCCATGTGTAGCTCGGTGTCCTGGGGCTTAGTCAGCTTTGTGATTATCAGCACGACAGCTATGAATACAGAACACATAAATTCTGTCATTAGACCGCACTGCCTGAAGCACAGAGTTCCTCAGTATACATGTCTGAGCATTATTAGAATGGAAGATATGGGCTTATTGAAGATCAATACTTTTAACCAGTTATGCAAACCAAAGGCCTCTGACTTCTAGTCTTTATTAATTAAACTTTGCAGATGATTTGTGTGACAATAGTGGAGAGGTACTACAGGAAGAAAATAATTTTTTTCTGTACTGGAGATTGAATTCAGGAGCATTTTACCACTGAGCTATGCCCTAGCCATTATTTCATTTCATTTCATTTCACTAGTACCAGAGGTACCCAGTCCTTTTTTATTATTTGTTTTGAGACAGGATTTCACTACTGAGGGTCTTGCTAAGTTATTGAGGCTGGCCTGGAACTCATGATCCTCCTGCCTCATTCTCCCAAACCCCTGGGATTAGAGGTATATGCCACCATGCCCAGTCTTTTTATCTTTTATTTTGAGACAGGGTCTTGCCTAATTGCCAAAATGACCTTGAACTTGGATCCTCCTGCCTCAGCCTCTCAAAGAGCTGGAATTACAAGTGTCTGCCATCGTGCCCAGAAAAAGATAATAAATTATACTACTTAGAGTATCAGAATTTACCAAGGCCTTTCATAAACATTATCCAATGTGATCCTCACTATCAACTTAAAGCAAATGTTAATAGATGAATCCTGTCATATCAGGTAATTTGCCCTCTCACATCGGCTTGCACCTCATGCCTAATTACCTTAATTTTTAATATATAAAAAGGAAAAAAGTTGGGGGGGGGGTCAGGGAAAACTGGAAATATGGGTAAAGCCAACATAAATCTTATAAGCTGGACAGGAATCTACAGTCAGTCATCTGCCTTGGTGAGATCACTCTGCTTGATCCCAATATATTGTTGAATCCAATATTGTTACCCTCTTCACTCTCCATCTCTTCCTGTTAAGATACCCACCTGGGCCCCAGCAGCATAAGAAGGCCGCTGGGTAGAAGTGCACTCGCTGTTCCACAATGTGAATCACTATTCGCTGTTTGTTCCCCAGAAAGCCAGGTGATTTCACAAACTTCTTACACAAGTTTTGGGCTTGGATGAATAAGACCTAAACATGAGTGTAGCAGTGAGCAGTTTGCCCTAAAGCTTAGTAAAAGTTCCTATCATTTTAGAAGGATCCTTTCTCTAAGTATCTTGCAACAGGTTTTACCTGCTGAGACCAGGCTTTTTCTGAGAGAAAATTACCTGGAAAATTATTCAGTCTTCCCACCAAGATAAATCATAATATACTCAAGAATTTTAAAGCAAGCCCTAAGCCAGATGCTGTGGCAAATGTCTATAATCTCAGTAGCTTGGGAGGCTGAGACAGGAGGACCACAAGTTTAAAGCCAGAAAAGTGAGGTGCTAGGCAACTCAGTGAGACTGTCTCTAAATAAAATACAAAATAGGGCTGGGGTTGTGGCTCAGTGGTTGAATGCCCCTGAGTTCAATTCTAGTACCAAAAACGAGAATAAACAAACAAAAAACCTTCCCAAACTTGAATCTTTGCCTTAACAACCCAAATCAATTCTCTAATAACTCAATTTCTTAATCAAATGCAGCCAGAGTCTTCTTTCCCTACAAACAGAAGAATCAAAAGGAGGCCTGAACTTAAATGAGAATATTTATGTCTAATTATCTGTTCATTTAAAAATAATCTAGAATGCTAATTCTGAATGTCCACTGAAGCCTGAGCTACTCTAACCAGCAAAAAAGAATTTTCAGAATTCCAAGCCTTTGGGGCGGGGAACCCATCTTTATTGTCAATCCATTCCAAATGTAAGCCATCTAATCCATTTTAATATAAACTAATTGACCTTTACAAATTTACTGATCTGGGCTGAGCTATCTCCATAACTAATTTTTAAAGGTCAAAGGAAATTCCCCATAATTATATTTGCCTCACAGGTGATAGTAAAACAAAACACTGTAGGAAAACTTGGTTTGTAGGTAGTTTGTAATTCCTCAACTAGAATATGAGGAGAAAATGATACTGAAAACTATGCAGATCTGACAAGTAAAAAGGCACATTACCTTACTGCTTCTGTACTAAGCAGTTATGCATACATAACTTACTATCACTTGGCTGATCATTTTAATTCTACATCATTCTGGTGATATCAAATAAGTACATGATAACTGCATAAACCACTTAGCATTTAAACCCCAGTTAGACATATAAGTGTGAACTTATGGTGGCTAAAAAAAAAATAAGAACACTCTTTCATTATTTGGAAAATTATATCAAAGCAATGTTCTATGTCCTAGAATGTCATTCTGGTATAAAGGATATACTTGAATCATGAGTTTTCTGGTCACTCCTCCATGGGGATCAACAAAACATATATTAGTTCTAGAGTAAACATAATTTTCATGAAGTAAATTCTTTTACTTTTTGTTTTGAGACTGGGTCTCACTAAATTGTTGAGGCTGGCCTAGAACTCATAATCCTCTTGCCTCTGCTCCCAGACAAGCTCTTTTTCCACACTCATCATCTGATTTTAGGACACCCAAAAAACTGAGGTGGTGTAATTACATTGTTAAGATCTCTTGAACATTTTGTTGGTACTAGGACCATAGGAAGTAACTCTCTGGCCTATCTTCCCCAGGCCCTAGGAATACTGGCCTGTCCCCTCTAGTCCCCCCTTTTCACAAGGGAGAGTAGTACCATACCATAATAGTTAGGAAGCTGAGCAAAAAGCTAGCCAAGAAAATGGTGATACTATAAAAATAAAGTATGTTACAGACAGATGTATTGGCAGAAGGCAGGAGTTCAGCCATGACTGATGGTGGTGGGAACATCAGGATACACCTAGGGAATAAAAATCAATGGACAGGAGTACTACTATAGATGTCAGACATGAGATATTCACTCAGTGCAACAAAAGTTAATGAATATGTAACTGCACTTACCATTGTGCTCTTTTTAAAAAATATTTATTTTTCAATTGTAGTTGGATACATACTTTATTTATTTATTTATTTTTTATGTGGTGCTGAGGATCAAACCCAGGGCCTCCCAAGTGCTAGGTGAGTGCTCTACGGTTGAGCCACAACCTCAGCCCCCTTATCATTGTGCTCTTATCCATAAGATTTTATTCCTTCCCACAGACACATTATCTTGTATTCACTTTGGGTTATACTTTTACTTGTGTATTTTTAGTCTTGACTATACCTTGTTTCACAGTCCTTTTCCAATAGCCCTTTTCCACATTGGACAGAAGGTATGTAAAAAGTCTTTTCTCTAGGTTTATTATAAAAAAGAACAGATGTAATCCACAATGAAAATGATAGATTTGGTCACTTCTTACCTGTTGTTCTGACTGAAGTTGTGGAAACATTCACTGGCATTGCCCAGACAGAACACAGGTGTCATCAATAGTAGAGATATCAGGCTGGGAGGAAAAAAGTTATCATCCCAATATCCAGCAGTTTCATGTCTTTCCTCTTTTTGAGAATATCCTCCCACCCCCAACTGTATCACCCCACTGATATCCACAAACATATACATACTTAATTTTTCAAGAAAATACCTTGAATACCTTAAGTATCCTTACTTTTCAGTTCCTGGGAAAGTACACCAGGAAAAGGATTTCATACTTAGGTTAATGAACCCTAACAGAGTATCCAGAGAATCTCTGGTATTATATGGTCAGATAAAATTCTAAGTGGGTCAAAAATGAAAGGAAAATCTACCAAGGAGCTTTGTGTGCAGCCTGTTTCACTTTTCATGGTGGCCATTAGCCCCTTCCTGAGTGCTTTCCCAAAGTATACCACTAAATAGGCAGCTATCTTTCCAGCCAAATATAGCAGACTCCCTGTAAGAGATAAAGATTTAGGAGCAAATGTTACAAAGGCTAAAATCAACTCTGATGTGACTGCCACTTTAGGTGAGATCCAGACCCTTTCTGGACTTTATAATTCTAGTAGTCTCACCCAATGTTTTTAAAGTGGATAAGATCTTGAAGACCTTCTTAAACAACTTATAAGAAAAGGAATGTGGAGATCCAAAACTCAAAGAAATTTGTACAAGATCACATTGAATTGATGGTAGAACTGGGGCTAAAACCCAACTCTGTAATAGAAAACTGATTTTCCAGTCTATGTGGGAAAACAGAACCAATGATCACATATTTATTGCTTCCTACTCAGTAAGAGTCTGTGATGACTTAGGAGTGACAATGGAAATACAGGACACCAACTATTTCTTCGTACTTGGGCACTTGAATAATGAGAATACATTCCTTAATAAGAGGGAAAGAAAAAATCTTACCTTGAAAAAATGAAGGTGATTTGACCAACTCGGCAAGTAGAATCTGTCACCTGTGAAAAGAACACATGTAAAATTGTCTTATGACATTGCAAATCACATTACAATAAATACCAGATCATCATATACCACTCAATAGAATAAAAAGGATTCTAAGAGCCAATTTACTCTGTCAAGCAACATTTGCTATAGAATTCATGAAACAGATAATTCCTTAGCATTGTAAATGATAGAATTTCATCTGTATTATTATATTTAAAAAAATATAACAAGCTGGGCACAGTGGTGCACACCTATAGTCCCAGTGCCTTGGAAGGCTGAGGCAGGAGGATCACAAGTTCAAAGCTGGCTTTAGCAACTTAGCGAGACCCTGTCTCAAAATAAACAATGGGCTGTGGATGTGGCTCAGTGGTTGTAAGCCCGTGGGTTCAATCCCTAGTACCAAAAAAAAAAAAAAAAAAAAAAAAAAAAAAAGTCAAAAGAAAGGCTGCAGGAAGTAGCTTACGATTTGAGTACTCAGACAAATTTTCTTAGGAAGAAAGGCAAATATGAGATCACACAGTAACCCTCCATCATTTAATAATAGTTCCAACTTTTTCTATTTTAGACTCAGAAATGTGTGGGTGTTTTCAGAGCATTATGGGGTCAATGAAGCTCTATGTATAAGATGACCAGCAGCAAGTGTTAATATAATAGTGCAGAATCGTTAAGCTCTTTGGATATGAGACTTAGATTCTAAAAGACAGAACACTTAAAAACTCTACTTGTGTTGTGCATGTAACACAGTGGTAGAGTCTATGCTTAGCATACACAAGGCCAGCATTACAAAACAAACAAAAACTCAGATACTGTAAAACATCTAAAAGATGAATCCATCTAAAAGAGGAATCATTTCTACCTAATAGGACTTTAGGATGAAAGATTTTGAACACAACACCTTAAATAGGTAACAAAATAGAAAGCCTTTTTCTTTCTATTTTAAAGTATAAACATATCCTATTGTGGAATAGTCATTAACAATAAATAAGCATTAAGTGAGCAATTAATCATAATTAGAGAATGGTCACTGATCGTCCTTGAGAAGTTTGGATCAGGAATAGCAACGATTTTAAGTAGGACAGTTATTGTTGACTTGAGGGAAATATGTAAAATTAGTTTGTAGTGACTTCTACCAGCTTCCCTTCTCCTCTTTTTACTTTGTCAGGTGTTGAGAGCCACAGCCGAAGGGGCCCCAGCAAACTTCCAGCTGCCGGCTGATGATTGGCTCACAGGCCCCAGCAAACTTCTAGCTGCCAACTGATTGGCTCCTCTGCGGTGATGCTCATTGGGCTATTTCCCCGCCCTTTCAGACCACGGAGCTGCTCATTGGGGGACTTTTTTTGGCTCTGCCCACACGACCCAGCCAATCAGCCTCAAGAGCAGGAGGAGTGGGGGAGGTTGAGAGGCTTGTGGGAAGCCGGTGGTGGCAGTTGGGCTCTGAAGGTTTTTCCTGAGGAGCTGTGTGGTTTGGTGTGTGTGTTCTAAAAATAAAGTTCGTTTCTTTTGACAAGTGGCTCCTGAATTGTGCCCAGCCACACTGTGGCAGTCAGGTGGCTACATGCTCTTTAATTATTACTCTTACCTGGTAATGAATATCTGATAAAAAGCTTACTGCTAGTAGTTTATGGCAGAAATCTTGCTAGGGTATTTTAAAAAAGAATTAAAAGGTTAAAAAAAAGATCTTGCAGTTCTTAGTATACAGCTATAATGGCAGAATAATAAGCACTGGGGTTAGTACTTTAGACTAGAGTTTGACTCCTTGAAACTAATGACATTGCTTGGGTTATAAAGAGTTGTATGTGCCTCCGTGTGCATAGAAAGCAGAACATCCTATATGAGAGCTAATCTTACATCTCTCCAATTTTTCCTTCAAAAATTAATTTCTTCCCCTAAGAAACATTCCCCCATGTTGTCTCCATCCTTGGCTTCTGGTCTCAGAGCATCTTCTTCAGGAAATTACTTTGTGGCTAAATAACTGCTCACAAATTCCAATCGGGGTCCCTTGGCTTTTGAGTGAATTAGTAAATTAATGAATGAAAATAAAAATGTAAAATATTAATCCTGTAAGGCTGTTGAACTTTGTATGCATTCACCTACCTAAAGAGAAGAAAATGAATTGTTTCTTTGTAGTATCTTTTAGTTCTAGAATTCTAGAATTATGCAGACAGATATGTAAAAGGATAAATAGCCATGGGTCCTTACTAACTTGTAAGGAGCAAGGAAACCATATAAATTGAAGATACAGAAGAGTAATTATAAGTGTTGAATGTCCAGAGGTAAACATAAGAAAAAGGTCCCAGAATATTGTCCTGGGCTGTATAGCAGCAACTAGATGCATGTAGCTAGTTAAAATAAAATGAAGATTATATAAAATTTAAAATAAGTTCCTCACTCTCACTAGTCACATTTCAAGTGCTCAGTGGTCACGTACGGCTAGTAATGACTGAACTGGACAGTGTATAAAATATTTTGATTATTACAAAAAGTTTTATTGAATAGCTCTTTTATTTACTGTAGTATCTTGTTCAGGATGCTGTTTAAGGGACCTCTTTATGTTAATTTTTCAATGATTTCCTTGTATCCTTTCGCTTTATAGCAACGAGAATGGAGAGAGGGGGAATGAGGGAGGAAGAAAGAGAGGAAGAGAGGGAGGGGTTTTAAAAACATTCTCTACCCTGTCCTTCTTCAACTGTGAGTATCTTGAACAAGGCTAGAAAAAAGAAAGATAAATATCTCTTCTTAAGAAGTGAATCAGCTCTCTTTCTGCTTCCAATTTGCCATGTCCTGAGTTGCTTCCCTCTGCCATGCCCTTCAGACATGATGTTCTACCTCACTTTGGGCCCCAGAGCTTTGGAGTAGGAGGACCATGGACTGAATTGCTGAAACTGCTGTGGTCAAGAAAAATTGGAAAGTCACTGCTACAGGTTACCAGAACCTCACCTCACAAAAATGTTCCTGAGTGCTAGAACAAGGTAATATCTTTCTCATGATGCAAAATAATTCTTTGGAAATTGAATTATTTATTTATTTGGAAAAAATGTAGTTAATAAAAAAAGAGTTTCTTCTTAAAAATAAATTTCTTGAAGTCAGATGAAGATTTCATAGAACCTTAGCACTGCTTCATTTTATGATGAAAAATTGAGGCTCAATAAAAGCAGATGATTAGCTTAAGGTCATATAGAAGGTAAGTGGCTAGAGCACGACCTAAAAGATAAATCTCCTAATTTACCTCAAATACCCTTTCCTAAGATTCTATATGCAAACAAATATGTATATGCATATATAGCCAGGGGTCTTTCCCATTTATTCTTTAAAAATATTTATTGAATTTCATCATGTACCTAACAGGATATCACTTTCATTTGTTCTAGAAGTGACTGTAGGCTCTGGGAAAAGATGTTAGAAGGCTTTCCAGATACTTTTACTCTATCGTGCTCTTTTTTTTTTTTAAATTGTTTTTTAGTTGTTCATGGACCTTTATTTATTTTTATGTGGTGCTGACAATTGAACCCAATGCCTCACACATGCAAGGCAAGCACTCTACCACCCCAGCTTTCTATCATGTTCTTAATGAAAATTTCCCTTCAAAAAAAAAAAGTAGCAGAACAAATACCACAGATATAAGATTAAAATATTTAATAAGATACATATAGTAAGATTAAAATACATAAGACTTTAAAAGAAATAAAAATTGAGCCACACGTAGTGACATATGTCTGTAATCGTATGGGCACAGGAAACTGAGACAGGAGGATCGCAAGTTCAAGGCCAGCCTCAGCAACTTGGCAGGGCCCTAAGCAACTTAGTGAGACACTATCTCAAAATAAAGAGGGACAGGGGTGCTGAGGATGGCTCAGTGGTAAATTGCCCCGGTTTAAATCCCTAGTACCCCTGCCCCCAAGAAGAAATGATAACATCATAAAAATGTCATCTGCAGGATCACTTAGTGATACTGAAAGAATCAGAAATAAAAAACTCAACTTTTACTATACAAGGAAATATCATTAAGCAATAAAAAGGAATGAATTATTTATAAATGCACTATGTTAAGTGAAAGAAACCAGAGAAACACAAGAGACCACATACGGTATTATTGAATTTATATGAAAGGTCCAGAAAAGGCAGGTCTAGAGAAACAGAAAGTAGATTAGTGATTATCTAGAGCAGAGAGTGACAAAGGGATTCATGGTTAAGGGCATGAAAGATTTAATTGGGATAAAGAAAATATCCTGAAATTGATTTAAAACATCACTTAATTGTATATTTAAAATCAATGAATTATGCGATATGTAAAATATGCACACACAGGAAGAGAATCCAGATGTACTGACTCAGCATTCTCTTCTCATCACTGTAATGCTGGAGAGTGCCCCAAACTCTGTGAATTAAAGAAGGAAAGACGACTGTTTTCTGGATTCATCTTGTGTTCGGACTACCACACATTTAATTTCTCAGCACTTCAACAAGTCAATATAATCACCCACACATACTGAAGAAATACAGCACTGCAGAACACTTACCCTCTCTAATGCCTGTAATCCCAAATCTCATGTTAATAGACAGCACTTCCTTGACTCTTCTCCAGGACCTTTTTCCCCCCTTTTCTTAAGCAGTGCTGGGGGTAGAACCCAAGGCCTTTCATATTCTAGGCAAGAGCTCTACCACTGAGTTACACTCAGTCTTCCAAGACCATTTTCTTTACTCTGGTAACAATGATGGATGGCATGAAGACAAGGATTTCCCATACTTAATCAAACAAGGCAGGAAAGGCAGTACTGTAAATAACATTTCTCATAATAAAACTTTCTGTGTATATGTATAAGGAAATGGAGAAGAAGTAATGTCAATAAAATGGACAATTGTGTGGAAACAAGTTTTACATTTATTAACCTCCACGAATTCAATTACCTAGTGCTTAGTGTAATACTGTTTATCAGAGAAATGTGGGTTTATTTTAGCATAGTATTCTTTTTTTTTAAATTAAAAAAAAATTTTTTTTTTTAATATTTATTTTTTTTTAGTTTTCGGCGGACACAACAGCTTTGTTTGTATGTGGTGCTGAGGATCGAACCCAGGCCGCACGCATGCCAGAAGAGCGTGCTACCACTTGAGCCACATCCCCAGCCCAGCATAGTATTCTTAAATATAAGCTCTGACTCTGAATAAACTTACCAGTGGAGATGTGTTCTGTCCACTCTGGTTGTGTCTCATCCTTAGTTCTGTGCACAAATACCAGATGTAATTGACAGTGTAGAGAAATGAGGAAATGTAGAGTATCTAGGTTAAAAATTAAAACAATCCATCATAACTGTCCCTCTCTTCCTTAAATTTATTTCATTCTTTTCCAATATGAGAATCCTACCTGCAGGCTTATTAGTAACATACCATCTAGTATCCATATCATGTAAATCAATCACATCCAGGAATTCTACCCAGGCCTACTTAAAACATGCCCAACTTCTTTATTTTATCCTTTTGATTGTTCAGAAGAACCATAGGATTATCTACCTCTCCTCATCTAACTGTTCCACTTTCCTTTTTTTTTTTTTTCAGTATTAAATACTGAAACTAGGGGCCTTATGCATGATAGGCAAACACTCTGCCAATGAGTCACATCCCCAGCCCTATTTTGTATTTTATTTAGAGACAGGGTCTCACTGAATTGCGTAGAGCCTTGCCTTTGAACTCAGGATTCTCCTGTCTCAGCCTCCCAAGCTGCTGGGATTACAGGTGTGCACCACTGTGCCCATCTCTATTACATTTTTAATTGAAAAAGCAATAAGGATTTCCATTTTTAATAGTTGTAGCTATAAAAGTCCATTTTTCATTACTATAACAACATTTCTAAGGTGGGCTATTTTTGAAGAAAAGAGATTTATTCTGGCTCATAGTTCTGGAGGAAAAGGGTCTAGGGATCACATTTGGTGATGATCCTCATGGTGGCAGAATTCTGGGATGGCTTAGAGCAACATAGCAAGAGATAGGGAACACACATGTCTGCATCTGCGTCACTCTTCCTTTATTTATAAAGCCAATCCATTTCTTAAAGGCCTCATCTCTAAATATCATACTCAAAGCCATGTGCAGTGATACATGCCTGTAATCCCAGAAACATGGGAAGCTGAGGCAAGAGGATTCCAAGTTCAATTGCTTAGTAAAGATCTAAGCAATTTAGCAAGACCCTGTCTCAAAATAAAAAAGGAAAGGATTGGGGATGTGGCTCAGTAGTTACTAGCCCATGGGTCCAATCCCCAGTACCCCTCGTACCCTAAAAAAACCAGAGTATGCTTCTATCCTCTTACTATCTAGACAATATTTTCACTACATTGTGAAGTACTAAAGCCACTGAACTGCTCATTTTAAAATGGTTAATTTTATGTTGTGTGAATTAAAACTAAAAACAATAATTTTTTAAATTTTATGCATCAAAGAATATTATCAAGAAAGTAAAAAGATCCTACTGCATGGGAGAAAGTACAATTTAAAAATCTTATATCTTGATAACAGTCTAGTATTCAGAATATATTTAAAAATATCATAAAACTCAACAACAAAAAAACCCAATTAAAAAATGGATCAAGAACTTGAATAAACTTACAGTCAAACAAGGTATTCAAATGGCCAACAAACACAGGGAAAGATGTTCAACACTCCTAATCATTAGGAAATACAAATCAAATTGAATAATAAACAAACAAATAAATAAATAGTGCTAGAGACATAAAGTGTCCCTGGGTTCAATCCTCCATACCAAAAACAAACAAACAAAAAGGAAATGAAATAAACATACACACAAGGAGATACAATGAGCACTGGAGAGGATGTGGAGAAGGAGGGATCTTAGTACATTGCTGGTGGGAATGTAAAATATTAGCTGAACTGCTGTTGGTCCTTCCTCAAATAGCTTAACATAGAATCACCATATGATCCAGTCATTCCATTTTGAAATGATGGAAAGGAACTGAAAAAAAAAGTTGGGCATGGTGGCACATGCCAGTAATCCCAGTAACTCAGGAGGATGAGACAGGAAGATCACAAATTTGAGGTCAGCCTCAGCAACACAGTAAAGCCCTAGTAACTTAGCAAGACTCGCTCTCAAAAATAAAAAGGGCTAGAGATATAGCTCAGTGGTAAAGCACCCCTGGATTAAATACCCAGTGCCAAAAATAAGATTTTTTTGGGAAAACAAACAGGTATACATATACATATGTTCATAGCAGCAATGTGCACAATGACAAAAAGGTAGAAACAGATTAAATATCAATCAATGGATGGATCGGATGAATAAGTAAATAAACTGGTATACATATATGATGGAAATGTACATGTTAAAATGAAGATAAACTTTTAAAGCATTATACTAAGTCAAAGAATCCAGACACAAAAAGTCATGCCTATTCCAAGTCAATATTATTGCACTTATATATTAAATTTTCAGAAGAGGTAAATCCATAGGGACAAAAGGCAAATTTATAGTTGCCAGGGTTGGGGGGAGATGGGAGTAAGGAGCAACTGCAAATTGATAAGTCAGTCAGTCTCTCTCTCTCTGAGTCAGTCAGTGTGTCTGTCTCTGTCCCTCTCTATCTCTCTCTCTCTACTAGGAATTGTACCTAGGGGCACTTTACCACTTAGCTACATCCTTAACCTTTATAAATTTTTATTCTGAAACAGGGTGTCAATAAATTGTCCAGGCTGGCCTTGAATTTACAATCTTCTTGACTTAGTCTTCTGAGTAGTTGGGATTATAGGTGCATACTACCAAGCCTTGCAGTATTTCCTTTCTGAATGATGAAACTGTTTTAGAATTAGACAGAAGTGGTAACTGCACAACAATTTAAGGGGGAGACCAATATTAACAGCACCCAATGCAAACAATATACACCTTTAAACCAAATAGATCCTATTAAGGTGTAATAAACAGAAATTATGTGTTCTGTTATTGTCTACAATATAAACAGTAAGTTTGCTAAAGGGTTTACCATTTCTAATGATGGACAATAAAGGAAGAAGTAGTGTAAGATGCGATGTTTATGAGGGAAAAGGAGAGTAGAGATAAAAATTTATAGTAAGAGCAAAGGAGGAATTAATAGAGGTTGGCTATTAGTATGAAAGAAGTGAGAAACAGAATCCAGGGAGACAGGTAAGAGAAAAATATATAGAGATTTTTTAAAAAGTAAAAATATATATAAAAGAAAGTCTTGGTGGAAAATTGAAGGATAGTTTCCATTGGCTTTCAAAAATTTTCTCAGCTTCCCTTCTCTGCCAATAGGTGGGGTTGTCTGAAGTTTGATGGTAGCTCCTGTCAAGTGGGTGCCCTTCAACAGATGAATGGATAAAGAAAATGTGGTACATATACACATGGAAAATTACTCAGCCTTAAAGAAAAATGAGCCAGGGATGGTGGCGCATACCTGTAATCCCAGTGGTTTGGGAGGCTGAGGCAGTATGATTATGAGTTCAAAGCCAGCCTCAGCAACTTAGTGAGGCCCTAAGCAACTCAGTGAGATCCTATCTTAAATAAAATACAAAATAGGGCTGGGGATGTGGTTCAGTGGTTGAATGAAATTATGGCATTTGCAGGTGAATGGATAGAACCAGGGAACATCATGCTAAGTGAAATATGCCAATCCCCCCAAAACTAAAGGCCAAATGTTTTCTCTGATCCATAGTGTGTGTGTGTGGTAGGGGGAGTAGGAAAGAATGAAGGAACTTTGGATTGTGCAGAGGGAATGAGGGGAGGAGTGAGGCTATGGGGATGGGAAGGACAGTAGAATGAGACAGAAAAAACAAATTAGTTTATGAGGATAATTTCAGTTTAATTCTCCAGTATGAACATATAAATATGAACAGAGATACATAAAATATAGATATTATATACTGTAAAACAAATAATATGCAATGCATCTAGAATTATATTTAACCTAAAATATATGCCATGTTAATATCTTGACCTCTTCCCAACTGTATTCAATATTTTAAAAAATGTCTGTTTTATATGAAACATTTTAGAGCATAGTCTCATGTATATAACAGCATGTGTTAGATGTAAACGTAACATATTCTATCTGTATGTTAATGTAATTTAAAATTATATGTAAACATAAATTTAAAATTTTAAAAAATTTAAATTTTTTAAAAATAAGAAAAATTTGGGCTGGGGATGTGGCTCAAGCGGTAGCGCACTCGCCTGGCATGTGTGCAGCCCGGGTTCAATCCTCAGCACCACATACCAACAAAGATGTTGTGTCCGCCGAAAACAAAAAAATAAAATAATAAAAAGTTCAAAAAAGAAAAATTTAACTTACATAACTACACCTCAGTCTTTAATAGTCCAGATTGAAAACCACAATGGGAACCTCATAAATCCAATAAAAACAATGAGTTTGATGTCTATTATCACAATGTTACCCTAACATGGGAAGAGGTTAAGGTTCTCAATGACACAAAATTGTATACTAACGAAACTTTCTCACTCCTATTAACAGCTCAGCCACTAATAAAAAATTCATAGGTATAGAACAACATACTGATTTCTTTCTCAATATTACCAATACAAACCATACCTCCAGAGGTTCCTGAAAACAATCTTATCCAACTCAGGTTTAGAAACATACTTTGCCAAAATATATGACACTAGCCAAAAGTTATAGTCTCTTCTGTGTGTAGGTGAATACTTCTCAGGCATGAGACCCCAGGACAAACAAAATAGCTCCTGGCATCCAGCTATAGACCCTGGGGACCTATGTATATAAACTGTATACATCAAAGCTTGGATTCAAGGACCCACAACTGTAGTACATCTTAGAGGAATAAGATTTAGCTTTTCATGTGGTGACCAGGTATTCTCTGGCCACAAGGTAATTATGAGGTAATGATGCTATTGTGGCTGCCCTCCCAGATATCCTCTATTATAATATCTCTCAAATGGCTACCTCAGGAACAATCCCTAACCTGAGATCCTTCCTACAATCATCCCTCACTAGACAAACAGAACAACAAACTAAAAAAAAATCTTATCAATATCTGATCTTAGCAAAATGGACTGGGGAGGACACAGCCATGACAATCCTATTTTTAAAAATGGGCTGGGGTTGTGGCTCAGCGGTAGAATGCTCGCCTAGCATATGTGAGGCCCTGGGTTTGATCCTCAGAACCACGTACAAATAAATAGAATAAAGGTATTGTGTCCACCTACAACTGAAACACACACACACACACACACATATATATATTTAATTCTAATAAGAGAGAATCACAGCCTCTGGGACAGAAGTCCCCTGTGTTTCTCCTTGGCTAACAAAGCAAAAACTTCATTTTTCCCTTTTTCTCAAAACTGTGTCCTCATCATTGGTTGGCACTGAGGACAAGGACTGAGTTTTCAGTAACAAACTGGCACCGCAGAATGGGATCTGAGAACAGTCCCTACTCCAGCTTTCTTGGTCAGACCTGGTTCTCCAAGCAATCCCACTTCCAAGTTCAGGATGCAAGGTGGCTGGTAAAATTGTTGAGTCAACTGCTGGAGACTTAGAAGAAGGCTAGGTTTGCCTTGAGTCTAATGGGAGGAGCTATTCTTGTGAATAAAGGGAGAGACTAAGGGCTGTCCCAGCAGCTGCCCCTTTTGCTTTGGGGAACTCCCGCCTTCTCTCCCTGAATGGTACTGGTTGCTCCATCTTGGTCTACTTTGAGAAAAAAGAAACTGAATGCACTAAAGTTCTGGAGACAATACTAGTCATGGCTGCACAATATGGATATTTAAAATCACTTTAAATGATTAAGATTAGATACACATAGAGGCCTTTACCTGTAATCCCAGCTACTCAGAAGGCTGAGCCAGGAAAATCGCAAGTTTAAGGCCACTCTGAACATTTAGTGAGATAGTGTTTCAAAATTTTTTAAAAAAGGAGTGAGGTGGGCTAGGGATGTAGCTCAGTGGTAAAGTGCTAGCTTAGCATGTACAAGGCCCTGGGTTCAATTCCTAGTAACTAACAACACATATATACTCATGCACAAAAGGTTAACATCACAAATATTATGTTTTATATATTTTAATCCCAATTTTTTAAAATTTATTTTTTATTTATAGTTGGACGCAATACCTTTATTTCACTTATTTATTTTTACATGGTGCTGAGGATCGAACCCAGGGCCATGTGCATGTGAGGCGAGCACTCTACCGCTGAGCCACAACCCCAGCCCATATTTTATCCCAATTTTTAAAAAAATTTTAAATGCCAAGCTGGTCATGGTGGCACACGCCTGTAATCCCAGCAGCTCAGGAGGCTGAGACAGGAGGATCGCAAGTTCAAAGCCAGTAGCAACTTAGTGAGGTCCTAAGCAACTCAGTAAGAATATGTCTCTAAATAAAATACAAAAAAGGGCTGTGGATGTAGCTCGGTGGTTGAACGAACCTGGGTTCAATCCTTGGTACCAAAATAAATAAATAAAAACCAAATGAACAAAATAAGCTATTGTGTTTAAACCCTCTCTAGTTCATCCTTGCCTCTGATTACAAATAAGAAATCTAAGAGAAATACAAAAAACGTACTTGAGTTTCTAAAAAGTAAAGAAAAACAGGTGGTTTGTGGAAGTCAAACTTAAGTGAAGTACATAGAAGTGAATCTCCCCAATTTTTACACACCCCTCCACCCCATCGGACTGCCTCCCAGTGTAAACCTTAGTTAAGACACCTAAAATTCTAATAAATACTCCCTTAGGATATGAGTCTTTTTTTTTTTTTTTTTTTGGTACTAGGGATTTAACCCAGGAGTACTTTACCACTGAGCCATACCCCATCCTTTTTTTTTTTTTTTTCAGTTGTAGATGCACACAATATCTTTATTTATTTATCTTTATGTGGTGCGGAGGATTAAACCAGTGCCTCATGCTTGAGAGGCAAGTGCTCTACAACTCCAGAGCTACAACCCCAGCCCTCCCCAGCCTTTTTTTTTTAAATGTTTTATTTTTAGATAGGATCTTGCCAAGTTTCTTAGGGGTTCAGTAAGTTGCTGAGGTGGGTTCAAATCTGTGATCCTCCTGTCTCAGCCTCCAAGTCATTAGTATTTCAGATGTGTACCACAGTATATGGCAGAAAGAGTTCCTTTTAGGCAGGAATGTATGGAAGGAATCCCACAAGTGAGAGAGTCAGAAAAGAGCATGCCTTAATTTTGTGTGTGAATCCCACACAAGTCTCAAACTAACTATCATGCATGTGTATGACAATACCAAATCAGCAAAGTCAAGGCTTACAGAATGAGATACAGTTAAAACACTTCCACATATGGTGATGTGAATTTATATTCTTGATCTAATCAGATTGAATGCCTACAAAACAAAAACACCAGCAATCCCAGAAAGTTATAAAAGGACCCAGAGTATATGTCACACAGTACTCACAGTGTCTAAGATGCAATCCTAAATTACTTGATATACAATGAACAGGAAAGTGTGACCCATTATCATGGGGAAAGACAATCAACAGACTAGAAGTGACCACATATTGGAAATATCAGTAAGTATTTTTAAAAGCAGTTAATACTCCATGAGGTCAAGGAAAACACATTGTAAATAATTTTGAGGGGTGCTGAAAATAGGAATGTTTGCTATCTTGAAATATAGTGATGATTTCATGATGTTATGCACATATCAAAACTGATCAAATTGTACACCTTAAATACATATAGTTTGGGGCTGGGGATGTGGCTCAAGCGGTAGCATGCTCGCCTGGCATGCGTGCAGCCCGGGTTCGATCCTCAGCACCACATACAAACAAAGATGTTGTGTCTGCCGAAAACTAAAAAATAAATATTAAAAAATTCTCTCTCTCTACCTCTCTCTCTCTCTCTCTCACACACACACACTCTCTCTCTTTAAAAAAAATACATATAATTTATTGTACATGTAGCTCAATACAGTTGTAAAAAAAAAGGTAAGATTAGTCAAATCTACATCAAAAAAAGGTAGTGTTATTATTAATGGTCCAGGATTCTAATACAGGATTTTTAAATAATTTTTTAAAATTACAATATTATTTCTTGTTATGAAAAAATAATATGGCTTTAGTCTTAACTCATGAAATTATTAGCAGAATTGAGCAAAGTATGTCTCTAAGGCATTTTAAACTCATAAAATACAGGTAATATCAATGCATAAACTTCATACCATCAATTACATTTTATAGGTTCAGTGTCCCTTATCTGAAATACCTGGGGATGTTTAGGATTCTGAATATTTTCAGATTTTAGAATATTTCCACATATATAAGAAGATATGTTATGGACACACACAACTCTAAACATGAAATTTGTTTGTTTCATATACACCTCTTATACAAGCTCAAAGGTAATTTTATACAAAAGTTTTACATGTTTGAATGTATCTGCATTTTTATTGCAAACTATTACATGAGGTGAGGTGTGGAATTTTCCAGTTTCAGATTTTGGTGCATTTCAGATTTCTAAATTAGGGATGCTCAGCCTCCTACTAAATTGAAAGAAATCTCTCCTCTAATAACAAATTCTAGAAGAAATACCCAGCAATGGGTATACACTGCATTTTAACCTCTACTTTTTTCACATTGTGAGTCTCAGAAATTACAAAGGTCATATACTAAGGGTACTATGCAGGTTAATGCATCGATAAAATCCATAGAAGTGGCTGGCGGAAAAGCTCAACAGCACAGCGCTGGCCTAGCATGCATGAGGCCTGGGTTTGATCTCCAGCACTTAAAAAAAAAAATCTTGAAAGTTACATATATGACCCATTATATGATTATCTGTAGTATTTTTGAAACCTGATGTGCATTATATTCCCATAATACAAAACCATGCAGTCATTTCAAAAGATGTTGTAGAAAAATATTTCATAACAGCTTAGGCCTATAATCCTAGCAACCTTCACTAAAGTGAAGAGATACATTATGCTCATGGGTTATAAGATGCAATATTATAAAAATGTCAGTTCTGGGGCTGGGGCTATGGCTCAGCAGTAGAGCACTTGCCTGGGTTTGATTCTTGGCATCATATATAAACTTGCAATCCTCCTGCCTTAGCTTCCCAAGTCATTGGGATTCCAGGCATGTGCCACCATGCCTAGCTTATTTTATATATTTAAAAATATACATTGAGGCCTGGGGTTGTGGCTCAGTGGTAGAGTGCTTGCCTAGCATATGTGAAGCACTGGGTTGCATATAAATAAGTAAATAAAATAAAGGTCCATCAACAATTAATAAAAATATTTAAACAAGTATATATATACACATATTCAGAAAATAATCATAAGGATATATATTTAAAATATTAAAGCATGATTATAGCTGGCTGATTTTTTAATTACCTAATCTACCCTTATGCTTCTAGGAATTGTCCAAAATTTCTATGATAAATAAATAGTTCTTTTTAGACAAAAAAGATAAAAAGGTATTGTTTCAAAGTGTAACAATAAACAAATTGGTCTCCATTCCCACGATGGATCACTCTTGCTTCCTTTGCTTCCTACCCTGAGTGTGCCTTGCTTTCAAGGTGCAGTCAGTCTAGTAGTGCTTACCTGTCCAAGTGCTTGCAAGTTATAGCAGATAATGTCCTTATTGGCTACTGAAGTTCCATAGAGAAGTGCCTCAGTAAGCCAGCAAATTCCCAGTAGCAGGTCAGAGAAGCTCAGACAAAAAAGTGGCCTTATCTGTCAAAAGTCATAAAATTCTCATTTCAAGTAATGTAATTATGAGAACAATTAATTATTTTTACATTTTATGCTTCAAGTAGAAAATTGGATGTTAATTTGCCAGGGCATCAGTCATTGGTTGATCAAAGGGAATGAATGGCAAGGAAGACTCTAAATAGGTGTGTATCTTTAATCACAGTATCTCAACCATACTGGACTTGAAGTACTCATGGATGGATTAGCACCAATCTTACTCCTAGGGACACTCCTTTCTCAGATATACAGAATTAAATAAAGAATGGAAGATAAACAAATTCTGTGGTGAGACACACCACAAATGAACAACTGAAAAGCTCTAGATGTATAGCCAACATCTTCTAAAATTAGAAAATGAGATCATAGACTAAGTGTTTAGGTGTGCAGTTGAGGACTTTAAAGAAAATGAAAATATGTTCCCTTCCAATTTCTGACCATGTTGATGAAGTTTGTCCCCTTACTTTTTTGTATCCTTTTCCTTTTAGCCTACCCATTCCCATTTATTTTAAAGTAATTTTGATTCATCTATGGGAAAAATTATAAAATATTTATTGAGAGACTAAAGAAAAAACTAAAGTGAAGTTTTTGCATCTTATAACTCATCATGCTCATGAGTTATAAGATGCAATATTGTAAAAATGTCAGTTCTGGGGCTGGGGCTATGGCTCAGCAGTAGAGCACTTGCCTGGCATGTGGGAGGCACTGGGTTCCATTCTTGGCACCATATATGAATAAATAAAATAAAGATCTATCAACAACTAATAAAAATATTTTTTAAAAAATGACAGGGCATCAGTATTTTAAAAAAATGTGAGTTCTCCCTAAATTGATCTATGGATTAAATGCAATCACAATTAAATCTAAACTGATTTTGCTGTGGAACTTAACAAGCCAACTTAAATCTGATGCAGAAATATGAAATATCAATATAACCAAGAAACTCTCAAAGAAAAAGGAGAAGTAAAACTTACTCCCATCACAACTTAAGATTTCATATATAACTAGAGTGCAGATACTGTGTATTAGCATAGGAATGGAAAAATTGACAAATAAGAAGAGAAATGTCAGCTCAAAACAAACCCAAGTATATATACATACGAATCTTAGATATATTATAAAAGTGGCTTTTTTATTTTTAAAAATATCTATTTTTTAGTTGTAGTTGAACACAATTTCTTTTTTAATTTATCTTTATGTGGTGCTGAGGATCAAACCCCATGGCCTCGCACATGCTAGGTGAGTGCTCTACTGCTGAGCCACAACCCCAGCCCCAAAAAAGTGGCTTTTTCAATCAGNAAATTCAGGTGAATCCCAGAGGAAGATGGCAGAAGCAAGGTAGGCAACAGTCCTGATCTCCTCAAAACACAGAAAGGAGGCAGTGGAGGAAAGGCAGAATTGAGAGATGGGTGACAAAATAAATGCTCTAAGACTCAATATTGGAGACCTGGAGAGACTGGAAGATAGGGTACCAGAGCAGAAAACAAACAGTGCCCTAACCACCTCCCAACCCTAAAATGGTGGATGAGAAGCAGGATAGGGGCATCAGAGAGAGAAAAGAGGGGAAGAGACACTCTCTTAAGCTTACCCATTTAAAAATGGTTGAAAAGACACACAAAACTAAAAGCACAATTGTATCAGAAGGCTCCTTAAAACAGCACAAACATGCACGCCTATAATCCCAGGAGCTCAGGAGGCTAAGGCAGGAGTATCCCAAGTTCAAATCCACCCTCAGCAAAACTGAGGCACTAAGCAACTCAGTGAAACCCTGTCTTTAAATAAAATACAAAATAGGGCTGGGGATGTAGTTCACTGGCCAAATGAATGCCCCTGAATTCAGGCCCTGGTATTCTCGCTCCACCCCCCCCACACACACACAAAAAAAAAAACCAGCACAAACAGCTTAAAACCAAATTGTGAAAAGAAAGCTGGGGGTCTGTAGCCATCCTGTGGAGCCATTAGCCAACTAGTCACTCTCTTAAATTAGCACACTATTTTCTCATGCCTGACAGCTTCAAACTAAACCAGAGGGAAGTCCCCTGCAGTAGGACCTTTTAAATACCTGGCCAACAAGAACTTCTAGAAGAACCACTACTAACTCTAAATTGCTGAAATCGCCCTCCCCATTCCTCCAATGCAAACAAGGGGAACAGAGCAGGCTGGAGGGGACCTGGCTCAAGGAAGTGTGCATCTAGCCCTGCTCAGTCTCTGTGACCCAGGCAAGGGCAAAAAGCTCTGCAGAGCCTCCTGTTGCTTGCTCAACTCAGATAGAGGCAACAAAGCTTTGGCCCCTAACAAAGGAAGGCAGATTCACCAGGCTCCCAACCACTGACACTGGGGGAAGGCACCATAGGAAGTCCAAGGATAGTCCCCAGGATCTGGATTGCAGGGCCAGGATCACAGGGCCTACCAGAAGGACAGCTGTCTGAATATACAGTGGCACAGAGACCCAACAGAAAGAGGCTGATATCAGCTTTAACAGGTACACCGCCTGAACTGTGATCATAACTGGCAAGTGACCAGAATTATTTGAATATTCAAGGATCTTTGCATTGTACTAAGCAAGCAGAGGGAATCAACACACAACATTCACAACCTGGGCAGTAGAAACTAGAGTCCAGGTGAACCACTGAAGACTCTAAGTTATGGTATTTCAGAGAGCAGCATTGGCTGGGGGAATACTTCTGCACCACAGATCATGGGCAGAAGATCCACAGCCAGAGTTCCTGCACCCACATACAGGAACCAAGACCTTCACTACCATGAAAACCATCCAATAGAGGGGAATGGGTGCACAGTGACATACAGCAACCACAGGGACAAGCCAGAGCCTACATCCTGAAATACAAACACAGTAGAAACACTGTGCCATCCAAGCAGTCAGCTGAAGGCCCTTGAGCTGACAAACCAGAAACTGATGGAAGGACATTCACAACAAGTAGGAAATTGGTCCCCATCCCCCTGCAACTCAGGAGAGAATCACAGCCAAAAACTGATGGACATCTTTTAAATGTCCAACCACCAATGAAATCCAAATTCAACAAGAATTTTCTTCACCTAGATATTATATACTATAAACAACTCTAAAGTCAACTTTGATCATATAAATAATTCCTTAATTTGAATAATTGTTAACCCAATAGCCAATATTGTACCTACAACCCATTTGAATGTATTTAATCTAGTGGTTTAAAGCATTAATTGGAATCAATCTTCCTATCTTTGTTTTCCCAGCACTAGTTTATACCTGCTTCTCTACAACCTCAATTAATATCCATCCCTCTCTCTCTCTCCTTTCTATCTTGGTGTAAATTACCCTTTTACAGCTTCTTCTTCTCCTTTTTCCGATTCTATTTGCCCAATCTTATTTCTCCCTCCTTTGAGCCTTCACTTAAAGGTATAATAAGTTACTAAATTTAATAACTAATTTTTTGACCTGTTCCAGAACTTTATTATAGGTTAAATGAATACCAGAAATAGCAGAGATCAACTGCAACAAGTTTTTGTTCCTATAAGGCTAAACAGAATGAAGTCTGGCTCAGAAGTGACTATAGTAAATAGGGCTCGGGCTGATATTGGGATCAGCAGAGGTCACATGTTGAATTAAAATTTCATTATGTGGATTTTCACATGACACAGAGCTCTTAAGAAAAAGAGGCTCACAAAGTAGTCCTTCACTTAAAAGAAGTCAAAACCATACTGATAGGTAGACATATAAACAGTAAGATAAAACAAGAGAATAAACCATCCCAAACAACCCAAAATGTTTCAACAGAATTCACTGACACTACAGTGGAGGAAATTTCAGAGAAGGAATTTAGAAAGTTCATAATTAAACAGTTCTATGAGGTAAAAGACAATGTAAGGAGTGAAATCAGAGAGAAAATACAGAAAGTGAAAGATTACTTCAGGGCTGGGGATGTGGCTCAAGCGGTGGCGCGCTCGCCTGGCATGCATGTGGCCCGGGTTCGATCCTCAGCACCACATACAAACAAAGATGTTGTGTCCGCCGAGAACTAAAAAATAAATATTAAAAAAATTCTCTCTCTCTCTC
>NW_026000138.1:4376503-4403476 GCF_001458135.2 Marmota marmota marmota
AAAAAAAAAAAAAAAAAAAAAAAATCAATACAGATGCTAAAAAAAACTAAAAAATACAGCTAGCAATTCGGACTTAACAGATATCTACAGAATATTTCATACACCAATGACTGAATTCACTTTCTTCTCAGGAACACATGGAACATTTTCTAAAATAAACCATATTTTAGACCACACAGCAAATCTTAGCAAATACAAAAGAACAAAGATAATATCATGCATTCTATCAGATCATAATGGAATGAAATTAGAAATTAACAAGATAAAAAATAGAAACTACTAGGGGCCGGGGCTGTGGCTCAGAGGTAGAGCGCTTGCCTAGCATGTGGGCCCTGGGTTTAATCCTCAGCACCACATAAAAATAAATAAATAAAACAAAGATATTGTGTCCAACTACAACTAAAAAGTAAATATTAAAAAAATAGAAACTGACACCTGGAGACTAATATACTTATGAATGATAAATGGATAGCAGAAGAATCATGAGAGAAATAAACAAATGAGAATAGTAATACAATATATCAAAATCTCTGGATAATATGAAAACAGTTCTAGGAGAATAGTTCATAGCATTGAGCTCATACATTAAAAGAATACAAAGACATCAAATAAATAATCTAACATTACATCTCAAGGCTCTAGAAAACGAGAAACACCAAAATCAGTAGAAGATAGGAAAAGAATTAAAATCAGAGCCAAAATCAATGAAATTGAGGTTAAAAAAAATCAAAAGATCAATGAAACAGAAAGTTGTTGTTTTTTTTTAAGAATAAACAAAATGGACAATCCCTTATACAAGCTAACCAAAATAAACAAAATTGACAACCCCATATACAAGCTAACAAAAAAAGGGAAAAAACTCAAATTATTAAAATCCAAGACGAAAAAGGAAATATCATCATTGACACTACTAAAATACAGAGGATGATCAGAAACTGTTTTGAAAATTTTTACTCAAATAAGCTAGAAAGTCTTGAAGACATGGACAAATTCCTAGAGATTCATGACCTACCCAAATTGAATAAGGAGAATATAGAAAACTTTAACAGATTAGTTTCAAGTAATGAAACTGAAGTAATGAATTGAAGCCTTCCAACAAAGAAAAGCTCAGGACTGGATAGATTCTCAGCCAAGTTCTGCCAGAGCTTTAAGGAAGAACTAATACCAATCCTCCTCAAAATTTTCCATGAAACAGAAAAGAAGGAACTCCTTCAAACTCATTCTATGAAGCCAGTATCACCTTGCTACCCAAATCAAACAAAGACACATCAAAGAAAGAAAACCTCCTTGATGAACACAGATGCAAAAATCCTTTTTTTCCTTCTCTTTTTGTTTTTCTTTTTGGTACTGGGAATTAACCCAGGGGTGCTTTACCACTGCGGTATATCCCATCTTTTTTTGTTTTTTATTTTGAGACAGGGTGTCACTAAGTTGCTTAGGAGTAAATTGCTGAGGCTGGCCTTGAACTTGTGATCCTCCTGCCTCAGCCTCCCAAGTTGCTGATATTACAGGTGTGTGCCCAACGCTTGGCAATGCAAAAATTTTTAATAAAATACTGGCAAGGGCTGGGGTTGTGGCTCAGTGGTAAAGCACTTGCCTAGCATGTGTGAGGCACTGGGTTTGATCCTCAGCACCATAAAATAAATAAATAAATAAGCAAACAAACAAACAAATAAATAAAAGTATTCAAAATAAAAACAAAAAAACAAACAAACTGCCAAACCACATATAAAAACACATTACATGGGCTGGGGCTGGGGCTCAAGCAGTAGCGCGATCGCCTGGCATGCGTGCGGCCCGGGTTCGATCCTCAGCACCACATACAAACAAAGATGTTATGTCTGCCAAAAACTAAAAAATAAATATTAAAATTCTCTCTCTCTCTCGATAAAAAAACCAAACAAACAAACAAACAAAACACATTACAAAGATAGTACACCATGATCAAGTGGATTCAATCCCAGGGATGCAAGGTTGGTTCAACATATGGAAATCAATAAACGTAATTCACTACATAAACAGACTTAAAAACAAGAATCTCAATAAATGCACAAAAAGCATTTGACAAAGTATAGCACCCATTCATGTTTAAAACACTAGAAAACATAGGAATAGAAGGAATAATATTGTAAAGGCTATATACAACAAACCCAAGGCCAATGTTATTCTGAATGGGGAAAAACTGAAAGCATTTCCTGTAAAAACAGGAACAAGACAGATGGCTACTTTCACCACTCCTATGCAACACAGTCCTTGAAATTCTAGCCAGAGCAATTAGGCAAGAAAAGGAAATTAAAGGGATACAAATAGGAAAAGAAGAATTTGAATTATCTGTTTGCCATTCTATATTTAGAAGACCCAAAAAACTCCACCAAAAGACTTCTAGAACTCATAAATGAATTCAGCAAAGTGGCAGGATGCAAAATCAACACCCATAAATGAACTGTGTTCTTATACTCCAATGATGAATCTGCTGAAAAAGAAATCAGAAAAACTATCCATTCACAATAGCCTCAAAAAAGAAAATGAAATACATGGAAACCAATTTAACAAAAAAGATGAAGGATCTCTATAATGAAAACTATACCTGAACAGACACTTCTCAGAGGAGGACATACAATCAATCAACAAGTACATGAAAAAATGCTCACCATCTCTAGCAGTCAGAGAAATGCAAATCAAAACCACCCTAAGATACCATCTCACTCCAGTAAGATTGGCAGCCATTATGAAGTCAAACAACAACAAGTGCTGGCGAGGATGTGGGGAAAAGGGTACACTTGTACATTGCTGGTGGGACTGCAAATTGGTGCAGCCAATTTGGAAAGCAGTATGGAGATTTCTTGGAAAGCTGGGAATGGAGCCACCATTTGACCCAGCTATTCCCCTTCTCGGTCTATTCCCTAAAGACCTAAAAAGAGCATGCTACAGGGACACTGCTACATCGATGT
The DNA here is from genome assembly GCF_001458135.2 of Marmota marmota marmota. Classification (NCBI taxonomy): domain Eukaryota; kingdom Metazoa; phylum Chordata; class Mammalia; order Rodentia; family Sciuridae; genus Marmota; species Marmota marmota. The sequence continues at coordinate 4,379,455 of NW_026000138.1, forward strand.
TCATAGCAGCACAATTCACAATAGCAAGACTGTGGAACCAACCTAGATGCCCTTCAATAGACGAATGGATAAAAAAAATGTGGCATTTATACACAATGGAGTATTACTCTGCATTAAAAAATGACAAAATCATAGAATTTGCAGGGAAATGGATGGCATTAGAGCAGATTATGCTAAGTGAAGCTAGCCAATCCCTAAAAAACAAATGCCAAATGTCTTCTTTGATATAAGGAGAGTAACTAAGAACAGAGTAGGGACGAAGAGCATGAGAAGAAGATTAACATTAAACAGGGATGAGAGGTGGGAGGGAAAGGGAGAGAGAAGGGAAATTGCATGGAAATGGAAGGAGACCCTCAGGGTTATACAAAAGTACATACAAGAGGAAGTGAGGGGAAAGGGAAAAATAATACAAGGGGGACAAATGAATGACAGTAGAGGGGGCAGAGAGAGAAGAGGGGAGGGGAGGGGAGGGGAGATAGTAGAGGATAGGAAAGGTAGCAGAATACAACAGATACTAATAGGGCATTATGTAAAAATGTGGATGTGTAACCGATGTGATTCTGCAATCTGTATTTGGGGTAAAATTGGGAGTTCATAACCAACTTGAATCTAATGTATGAAATATGATATGTCAAGAGCTTTATAATGTTTTTCAACAACCAATAAAAAAAAATAAAAAATTAAAAAAAAAAAGAAAACTATAGAGCACTAGATAAAGAAATTAAAGATCTTAGAAGATAGAAAGACACCCCCGCAATGTTCTTGGATAGGCAGAATTAATATTGTCAAAATGGCCATACTATCAAAAGTGCTATACACATTTAATGCAATTCCCATCAAAATTCCAATAACATTCTTCATAGAAACATAAAAATAAGTCATAAAATTCATTTGTAAAAATAAGAGACCCAGAAGAGCCAAAGAAATTCTTAGCAAGAAAAGTGAAGCAGGAGGCGTCACAATCCTGGACCTCAATATACTACAGAGCTATAGTAACAAAAACAGCATAGTACTGGCACCAAAACAGGCATGAAGACAAATGGAATAGAACAAAAGACAGAGACAAACCCACATAAACACAGGTATCTCATACTTGTCAAAGGTGCCAAAAAACATACACTGGAGAAAACACCCTTTTTAACAAATGGTGATGGGAAAACTGGAAATATGCAAAATACAATTAAACCCTTATATCTTACCCTGCACAAAACTCCACTCCCAAGTGGATAAAAATCCTAGGAATTAGACCCAAAACCCTGCACCTGCTAGAAGAAAATGTAGGCCCAACACTCCAACATATCAGCTCAGGTATTGATTTCTTTAACAAGATTCCTATAGTGTAAGAAATAAAAGAAAAGATCAATAAATGGGATGGAATCAAATTAAAAAGCTTCTTCACAGCAAAAGGAACAATCAAGAACACGAGGACAGCTGGGTGTGATGGCCCATTCCTGTGATCCCAGCAGCTCAGGAGGCTGAAGCAGAAGTATCACAAGTTCAAAGCCAACCTCAGCAACTTACTGAGGCCCTAAGCAACTCAGTAAGACCCTGTGTCTAAATAAAATACAAAAAATGGGCTGAGGGTGTGGCTCAGTGGTTAAGTGCCTCTGAGTTCAATACCCAGTATCCCCGCTCCCCCACAAAAAAAGAACATGAGGAGAGAGCCTACAGAATGGGAGAAAATCTTTGCCACCTGCTCCTCAAGGCTCTAATATCTAGGATATACAAAGAACTCAAAGAACTTAACACCAAAAAAAAAAAAAAATCAATAAATGGGCAAAGGAACTAAACCCTTCTCAAAAGAAGAAATGTGAATGGTCAACAAATACATGAAAAAATGTTCACTCTAGCAATTAGAGAAATGCAAATTAAAACTACACTGAGATTTCATCTCACTCCAGTTAGAATGGCAATTATCAAGAATACAAATAACAATAAGTGTTGACAAGGATGTAGGGAAAAAAGTACATTCATACATTGTTGGTGGGACTGTAAATTGGTGCAACCACTCTAGAAAGCAGTATGGATATTCCTCAAAAAACTAGGAATGAAACTACCATTTGACCCAGTTATCCCACTCCTCAGTTTACATCCAAGGGATTTAAAATCAGCATTCTATAATTGCACAGCCACATCGATGTTTCTAGCAGCACAATTCACAATACCTTCAAAAGATATATGAATAAAGAAAATGTGATATATATAAACACACATTGCAGTACTACTCAGCCACAAAGAAGAATGAAAGTATGACATTTGCCAGTAAATGGATGGATCTGGAAACTATCATGCTAAGTGAAACAAACCAGTCCCAAAAAGCCAATGGTCAAATGCTTTTTCTGATATGTGGAAGCTAATGCATAATAAATGGGGGGGTGTTTAAAAATGAATAGAAGTTCAGTAGAGTAGACAAAGGGGAATGAAGGGAAAGGGGGAAGGATGGGAAAAGGAAAAACAGTAGAATGAATCTGACATATGTACATACATGAATATACCACAGTGAATCTCACAATTGTGTACATTCACAATAAATTAATTGAAAAAAAACTATGGGTAAATGACAGAAAGATTAGCAGAGAGAAGGGAAGAGGGAGTTGGAAAAGGGAGAGAAAGGGGAGGTACTAGGGACTGAATTAGAAAAAGATATAGTCCATGCTTTTATAATTCTGTCAAAATGGATTCTCCTGCCATGTATAACTAAAAAGAACTCCCCGCCAAAATTTAGCCATTTCAAATTAGAGGAGAGGGAAAGGCTTTCAAAAGATACCATAAAAAGCCAGGAGTAGTGGCACACATCTACAATCCCAGCAACTGGGGAGGCTGAGGCAGGAGGATTGCACCTCTGAGTCAGCCTCTGCAACTAAGTGAGGCCCTAAGCATCTCAGCAAGACTCTGTCTCAAAAAAAAAAAAAAATGTCTGGAGATGTACCTTAGTAGTAAAGGGACCCTGGGTTCAATCTCTAGTACTGAAAAGTTAAAAAAAAAAAAAAGGAAGGTGGAGGGGAACATACATCTTTTTGAAGGATATAAAGAACTGTTAACTAGAGGAAAACCTGTGGATGTAGCTGAGTGATAGAGCTCCCCTGGGTTCAAATAAAAAAATATTTTTTTTTAGTACTGGAGAGTATAGTACCAAAGAGTGATGGGAATACTATACCACTGAGCTATACCCCCACCCTTCTTTATTTTTATTTTGAGACACAGTATCACTAAATTGCTGAAGCTAGCCTCAGCCTTGCAATCCTCCTGCCTCAGTTTCCCCAGCTGCTGGGATTACAGGCATGCACCACCATACCTGGCCATTTCTCTTAAAATTTTTACTGAGCTAGCAAATATATCACTCTCCCTAGTACTCTACAAGCCAGAAAGTTTTTAACTTGGCTTTTTCGGTATGAATGATGTATTTGTGTGTGTGTGTGTGTGTGTGTGTATGTGTGTGGTGCTGGGGATTGAACCCAGGGCCTTGTGCATGAGAAGCAAGCACTCTACCAACTGAATGTCCCGAATAATGTATTTTTGCTTAACATTAAATTATAATTGCCTAGAAGGACAGAGCAGAAAAACAAATATCTTTCATATAGCAAAGTCCTTGAACGATCTCCTAGCCTCACTAGCAATTTTCCCAAGTACTGAAATCAGAAACTCACTTCTGTCATCCTTAGAGCAAATACAGGCTTCAGACAACACTGTTTCCTTATCTTAATAATTAATGTACACCAAGAAATGAATTTAATAATTCATCTTAATCTGGATATGGTATCATATGCCTGTAATCCCAGCACCACAGGAGGCTAAGGCAGAAAGATCATAAATTCAAGTACCCTCTGGGCAACTTAGCAAGACATGGTCTCAAAACAAAAAGGGCTGGGGAAGTAGCCACATGCCTAGCATGCATGAAGCCCTAGGTTTAATCCCCAGAACTATAGGGGGAAAAAAGTTCATCTCTAAGAATTGAAAATGATAGCAAAGGGCTGGGATTGTGGCTCAGTGGTGGAATGCTTACCTAGCATGTGTGGGGCACTGGGTTCAATTCTCAACACCACATATAAATAAAATGAATAAAATAAAGGTCCATCAACAACTAAAAAAAAAGTTAAAAAGAAAAAGAAAATGATGGCAAAGACAATTACCTGGAAAATAAGGGAGCTCTATTGACAGGCCTAAAGCATTTCAATTTATCATAGTGAGGAATTTATAAATAATTTGTAGATTTATTCCATAATTCTGAGACTACTTCTTTGTCATTTATTTTAAAGGCTAAGTCACAAATTCAAAGAGTGACTACTCACCTCTGGAGATTTCGGCGTATTCTTGAATACAGCATAGGAAATAAGTGAACTTGAACCTATAATACTGAGAGACCCAGGAGATGATCATTAAAACTGGTCCTTCACTTTTGCTATTGATTTTTTTTTCTGATAAAATTGATGAAAAATAAACTGCACTTGTCTTTTTAAAAGTATGGAATGTTTCTCGAATTTACATGTCATCCTTGTTTAGGGGTTGTGCCAATCTTTTCTATCATTCCAATTTTTTTTTAATTGAACATGAACACATTACCTTTGTTTTACTAATTCATTTATTTTGTGTGGTATTGATGATCAAACCCAGTGCCACATGTGTGCAAGGCAAGTACACTACCACTGAGCCACAACCCCAGCCCCTCATTCCAATTTTTAATATGTGTGCTGACAAAGTGAGCACTTTGCTATTTATTGGTTTTGCAATCACTCCTATTGACCAGGTTGTCCACTGATTTCAGATGTTATCCCTCTATCTGCTTTTCTGTTGTTATTGTTATTGATGTTACATTTTATTAGTCAGAAAATATCAATGGAGTAAGTAAAGAATATAATTTTTCACTAACTAAAGAGCAAATCCCCAGGGAGAAAATGTAGAAACTGCAGAATGCTCCAGTTTTGCTTACACTAGTTTATATAGTCCTACTATGTGAGATTAAATAAACATACCTCAGAATTGCCATAATAAATTGTATCCATTGTATTGCAGAAAAAACCTAAATAGAAAAGAAAAAAATTAAGCCTTTTACATTTAATATTCAACCTAACTCCAATTTCACTGTTTATTAGCCACCTCCTCAACACAAATTCTTCTTCAAAGCCTAATCAAAACATACAAGTCTGAAAATGAATAAAAAAGCCTAAAGAGGGCTGGAGCTGGGGCTAAGTGGTAGAGCGCTCACCCAGCATTCTTGAGGCACTGACTGGGTTCGATTCTCAACACCACATGAAAAAATAAATAAAATAAAGTTTAAAAATAAACAAATAAAGATGTTGTGTCAATCTACAATGAAAAAAGATTTTTTAAAAAGACTGAAAAGGCTCTAGGAAGAAAGAATTGTTCCATTTTTCCTTATTTCTGATTCTCTGGGAAAGAGTAAAATAAAATAAAAATACAGAAGTGAGTAGAAAATGACTAAATGAGCTGGGCATGGTGGTGCTTGCCTGTAACCCCAGTGGCTCGGGAGGCTGAAACAGGAGGATCCCAAGTTCAAAGCCAGCCTCAGCAATGGTGAGGCTCTAAGCAACTCAGTGAGACCCTTTCTCTAAATACAAAAAAGGGCCAGGGATACAGCTCAGCGGTCATATGCCCCTGAGTTCAACCCCTGGTTCCAAAAAAAAAAAAGACTGAATGAAAAATTGAGGGCTGGGATTGAGGCTCAGAGGCAGAGCGCGCGCCTAGCATGTATGAGGCACTAGGTTCAATCCTCAGCACCATATAAAAATAAAACAAAGATTTTGTGTCCACCTATAACTAAAAAAATAAATATAAAAAAACTGAATGAGAAAACTAATAAAAGAAGAATGAGGGCTAAGGTTGTGGCTCAGCGGTAGAGAGCTTGACTAATACACGTGAGGCCCTTGATTCCATGCTCAGCACCACATATAAATAAACAAAATAAAGGTATTGTGTTCACCTCTCACCTCTGTTAGGATGGCCTTAGGCCTGAGCCTAAGCAACTCCATTTTAAAAACTCCAGTTTGAAACCTGAAGTTTCACCAGGCACACCCAAAGAACCCTCCAATATGGCCTCAAACAAGTTACTTCCCTTCACCCTGATAAACAGATTGAAGCCCCTGGCAGGCTGTGCTTGCCTGATAAGAGGGAAAGGCAAGAAGATCAGGGTGGAATCAGATGTTTCTGACCCCAGGGTAAATGATATCACTGAGAAATCTGGTGGTAGCTGATAAGGACTGAAAGGGGGGTCAAAACCCCCCAAATTTAGTATAAATAATAAAACAAATAAACAGCAATTCAGCCAGCTGAAACAAGGATGCACTCAAGCTGGAGAGCCTGATGAGGACCTGACATCCCATCACTTGTCACCATTTCCTAAGCCTCTGCGTGATCCTCACCGCTCTCAAACTCTACCACCTCTCTGGACCTTGGTAAGTGCCACAACTTCTCCCTATGACCCTCTCCCTCAACTGATCAACCACTCCACGCCAGGAAAAGCCTACCTTGGTTCCGGACCTGGTGACCACAGTCTGAGTGAGTGTGCATCTGCTGGTCATAAAGCCTAAGGCTTAAGACTTTAGAACTTAGCACACAGAGGGAATGTCTGTCATTAGCCTATCAAGTGTGTTTGATTAAGTGTGTTTGCAGTGCTTAGAATTAATCTAGAATTGTTTGCTGTAAATTGATTATGTCTATTGCAGTGCCTAGCATTAAGGGATTGTCGTTTTCTTGATTAAGAACCTATAGAGTGAAATTGTATTGAGTAATTTGAGTGAATAAAGCATTGAAAGGGGCAGAAGCGCATGGACATTCTTTATTTCTCCCCTAGACCGCATAAGTTGTAATTTGCCCCCTCGTGACAACCTACAACTAAAAAAAAAAAAATTAAAAAAAAGAATAAAATAGAGAAGAGGTAGAAAAAGTTACATTTTAAAAGAGAAAGGACAGACCTTTAATAAAGAAAAAAAATAAAGTTCACTAAAAGAAAGAATAATAAATGACAGAGAAATGAAGAAAATGGAGACACTGTGAGTGAAAAATACAGAGCAGAAAGAAAAGGGAGGGGTCAAAAAAGACAAGAGGGGCAACTTCTGACCTTACCAAATCCCACTTGTCCTCCAGGGTGCTAACCTCCGGTAACAAGGCCATAAGGACTTTAGTCCCAGCTACTCTTATGCAGTGATCCTTCTCAGTCAGGTTGCAATTCCCAAAGAAATGAACAAAAGCCACAACCCTGTCCCAGCCGGGCTCCTCCTTACCTAGTCATGCACTGTACCTTGAGGGCAGCCAGCAAGGTGACAACAAGTGGAGAAAAGTCAGCCTGAAAGGCCAAAAATAGAAAGAGCAGGTGACAAGGAAACAAAGTTTTAAGAAGCATAAAGAACTGTAGAAGGGGTAAGTGGTAGGAGTTATTATTTATTTTATTAAAAGAAGCAGAATGAATCATAGTGAAAAGATAAATACAGCTGTAAGAAGGAAATTAAATAGGAAAAAAAAGAAAAGAAAGAGAGAGTAGAAGGGAGGTCTGCTTAAAACTTGCCCACTTATAGACAAGTCTTTGTGAGAAAGAGAAATTGCATAAAGTTTTAGTAATACCTGTATAAAGTTAGGAAGATAGGAGGTTATAAATGTTTGTCATATTTGATACTAACATCTTAAATATACTAGACCCCAATTTCCACCAGAAATATAATTGTATTATTACTCTATTCATTGAATGTACTTCATTGACGTTTAAAATATTAATGTCCTACAAAGCAATGTCACAGAAGATACAAAGATAAACAAGAGAAAGACCTAGCCCTCTAGGAGCTTATGATACACTAGGAAAAATGGCTTGAAGACCTAAAACTCAAATGATTTGCATTTAGCAATAATATACACAGAATGGCATTTGAACATGGAAGGACCAATAAAATTCTAACAAGCAAAGATTGAGGTAGAGGACACAGGAAAAACACTGATGTAGCCATTTATCTTTAACTATCTTTGTGTATATTCTACAAATGTTTATTTTCTTTCTTTTTCCATTATTTTTTTGGGGAGTGGGGGAATGGTTCTGGGATTCAAATCCAGGGCCTTGTAATTGCTAAGCATATACTCTACCACTGAGATACACCCCAGGGCCCCAAATATTTCTTTTTTTTATTAATTTTTTTTAGTTGTAGACAGACACAATACCTTTATTTTATTTATTTGTTTTTATGAGGTACTGAGGATTGAACCCAGCGCTTCACACATGCTAGGCAAACACTCTACCAACTAAGCTATAACCCCAGCCCCCAAATATTTATTAATAACATAAATTAGATCTTTTGTATGGCTGGAGTAATTCAAATATTTATGCATATTAGATTAAGATTACAGTATAGGGTGCAGTGGCATACACCTGTAATCACAGTGGCTCAAGAGGCTGAAGCAGGAGGATCTGAGTTTAAAGCCAGCTCCAGAAATTTAGTGAGGCCCTCAGCAACTTGGTGAGACCTTATGTCAAAATAAGAAAATAAAATGGGCTGGGGATGTGGCTCCATGGTTGAGTGCCCTTGGGTTTAATTCCTGGTACCAAAAAAAAAAAAAAAAAGTGTAGTATGGAATGGAAGACTAGACATTATTAAGTGGAAAATTTTAATAACTTTGCTTAAATTATTAGATAAACAAATAAACATACTGACTTCTGGACTAGAAATTTCCAGCAAAAGGTCTTAGGGAGTGTTTTAAGGTCTCCAATCATATATCTATCTAATAAGGGTGAGGAGACTAATGACAGTCTCACCAACCAAGTGATAAGAAAATGATTTTGGACAAAAGACTCTTGCCTCAGTCAAGAACAAACCTCTAATTGTTCAGAGACTAGCTGTGACAAATTAGTCTGCAGTTATTGATGACAATCAATCTCAGAGAATTTTTCTTTATGGTATCTCTTATAAAATGTCTATGACACCACTATACCGGGTTTACATACTTTATTTTTACTGCACTTTAAAATCTATAGAAAAATTGGCTAGATAGTACAGAATATTACTTCTTTAAATATTTCAAGTTTCCTATCCTAGAATCTTTCTATAGGCTGTTCTCCTTCCTAAATTGATTCATAAAAATCCGAATTTAAAGCTGGATGTGGTTGGCACACACCTGTTACCCCAGCTATTTGAGAGGCTTAAGGCAGGAGGATCACAAATTTGAGGCTTGCTTGGGCAACTCGGTGAGACTTTGTCTCAAAATAAAATAATACACAATAAACGGCTAGGGGTATAGCTCAGTGGGAAAGTACCTAGCAAGTGAAAATCCCTAGTACTAAAAGAAAATAAAATTTTGCAAAAAAATTAAATTCTCCAAAAAATAAAATTTTACAACTTTTTTTCAATTTTACATTTATTTACATAATTATTTAATGACTTGTCTCTTCACCTGAGTACAAATCCATAAGGGATGAATCTAATTTATTGTTTCTCAGCTCAACTTAGACATATTCTTTTGTAGTATTTTCCATGAACTCCAATCCAAATTAATCTTCCTATCACATTCTTTCACATACCCTTCACTTTCCTTTATTATAAATTATTGTAATTTATAATGATATGTCTGTTTGTATGATTATTTTATGTTGGTGTCCTCTGTTAAACAGTAAGCTCCAAGAGGGCAGGGAGGATATCCTATTTTGCTCACCAGTGTAATCCTTACCCACAAGAGGATATAACACATGAAAGATATTGAGAAATATTTGTTAAATGTTGAAATAATTCTTAGAGGAGCATAGTAACTGGAGAAAATCAAAATATAAAAAAGGCTGGGAATATGGCTCAGTAGTTAAGACCCCTGGGTTCAATCCCTCGTACCACACACACACACACAAAAAAAAAAAAAAAAAAAAAAAAAAAAACCGAATACAATTACAATTTGTCAACTTGGGCCAAGGTAATCTAGAGTTGTCATGGCAGTGGGTATTGGAAAGTCTGATGTCAGTCAAAATCAAGAGGTAGACCTGAGTGGGACTCACTGGAAACTTCTCTGTGCAGGAGAGGCACATGGTCCCTCTCCTCTCTGACAGGATCCACTATCTCCCTTGAGAGTGTCCCCTTTCTCTTTTCCTATCCCTTCACAATAAACTCATGCCTGTTACTCTGAGTGACATGCCTCAAATATTTCTAACTTGATCGCAAGAACTGGTGCTTTACAGGAGGAGTCTTCACACTGCTTCAGTTTTCCAACTCCATGACACTACTACATGAAGCCTTCCTATTTTATTAACATGTATTAATTGTACATATTAATGGGATTCACCATGATACTTCCATACATGCATACAGCATTTAATGATCATATCTAAGCACCCTTCTTCCTTCTTTACCTCCCTCCCCAACACCTTTCGAAGTCCCTAATAATCACTATTCACTTTAAACAACTTAGTTCATAGCAGGTTTCTCCTCTTGTAATTTCTATCATTTGTCTTGGTAGCTCATTCTATTTACTACTTCAGTAGGCAAACTCAAAGCAGATTTTTCTGAACTTCTCCTAAACACATATACATATACAATGGATTTTTTTCTATCAAAAACTTTACATCAATCAAACTTGTTGTATAAGATTACTTTGTTATCTCTGATGACTATTTTATACACACACATATTTACTGGATAAATACAATAGTTAATTATGGTGCTAAGCTCCTTATAATGCATCATATAATTTATTCTTTTATCCTAAATTTGTTCATCATAGCCTTGTGAATTCTATCCTATGAGCATTTCTTAATTCCATCCTTACTTCTTCAACCCTATTTTTTTTTCCCCTTCTTTTTGGTGCTGGGGATCGAACCCAGGTCCTGGAGTATAATGAGCATTCACTCTACTTCTGAGCTACATCACCAACCCCAAACCTACTGTTAGGCCCTATTGTTAGACCTTATTTTCTCCCTGCTAGACTACTGCAACAGAATCTTAACTGGCCTCCCTACCTACAACACTTTCTTTCTTTTTAAATCTTTATTTATTTTTAAGCAGCAAAGAGGTGTTTATTGTGAGCTAGCTCGGTCCTCCGCGCACACACAGCAATTTATGACACTGAGAGGCTAATCTTTACTTTTATTTGTTATTTTTATGTGGTGCTGGGGATCAAACCCAGGGTCTCACATCAAGGCAAGCACTCTACCACTGACCTACAACCCCAGCCCCAGTACTCTCTTTTCAATCCCTTTCCTTTGTTCCTGAGTGATGTTTTTAAAAACAAATCCGACAATATTCTCCAGGTCTTAGCTTCTGGTGGTTCCAAACCGCTTTACAATCTGCTCCAGTTTATCTTTATACATATTCACCTAGTTCCCCAACATGTCCTGGGCATGCTTTTCCCTTCTCTAGAAATATCCTGTTTTTCTTTGTCCCATGAATGCCTCCATGTCTTTTTTAAGATCCAGCATAGAAGTCATTTCCTGCCTATAACATTCCCACAGTTCTAAGCAGGATTGTAAATTAGAATCTTTAAGATGGACAGTACTCCTATAAATCAGGATATTTAAGACACAAAGATTAAGAAAGATACAAGGTGGAGATAAAAGATTTTAATACTTACACGTTCTGGGGAATACACCACAGGCTTGGAGACCACATACACCATGGTCAGGAAATATAAAGGGAGAGAGGGTGCCGTCTGTGGATTAACACCATTTGTGGGGCTAAGGTATCCAAACAGGTTTCCTGTGGAGAGTTTTAATTGGTGAGTTTAAAGCAAGAAGACATCAGTTTCAGGTTACACGTGACCAAAAAATGGTCACTATGCCATTTCTGCACAGGGCATACTGGGTGTGAAGGTGAGCAAGGCCTGACAAGTGGGCTACCTCCAATTGTCCCCTTGGGAGGCAGACAGCAGAAGACAGAGATATTTGCATCGACCACACTGAGAACTGAGAGGAGGTGTAGAAATGGAAAGTGTCACAAGTGACTGACCTCTGCTTCTGGGACCAGAAAACGACATTCACGTTCAACATGGAAGCCCAGATAACATAAAATGATGAGACCTCACTACACTTTCTCACTGTGCTTTCTCAATATGATAGTCTTACTTCGTGCCAAGGACCAGGTACTGGTTATGATTCCTCAGCACACAACCCTGTCTCTTCATCTCTGCGCTGAATTCCACGGGCAAAACCGGAACCCGGCATAACTGCAGTGAGAAAGCAGGTGGACTGCAAAATTTTTCAACCTGGAGCCCAGGACATAGATGGAGAGATATTTGTCAAACAGTAAAGCCTGTTTGACAGGACTCCAGCGCCTGCCAGCCCGGCTCAACCCGGCTCAACCCGGCCTGGGTGGCCAGCAGCGTGTCGGCCCAGATCAACGAACGGCTGTCTGACCGCCTGGCCCGCCAACAGGAGACGGTAGCGGGTCCTAACCGACTTCCTGACGGACCTAAGATAGCAAGATATGATGGCTGGCCTTGTCTTCGAAGGGAAGTTAGGACCGCAAAGAAATTGCGGAAACTTAGTCACGCACGCGCTTCGCGCCTCTGCCTACGCGAAGAGTCGACCCGCGGCAGGCCTCGCAGAGTGCGCGTGCGCGGCGGTCCCAATTTTCCCGCACCTTCTCTCACGTGACTTCACTTTCCAGGGGCCGGCGCAAGTTTCGCCGAGTGCGCGTGCGCGGCGGTCCCCCCCTTTTTTTTTTTTTGCTTTTCCTTCCACACAACACGTATCCTCACTAGACTTCGCCCCTCGGACGACCCCTTCCTCTCGCCGTAGGCGGGCGTGACCCGCCCCGAGTGTCCTCTTGCGCGCGCTCGGGCCAGCCCTCCAAGTCACGTGGCTTCTGTAGTTTTCCCCACCCAGCTCTTCAACCTCTGACTCTCACAATCCGGCGTTATGGCTGCCGCCGTGCCTTGTGCCGCTTCTCTCTCCCCGCTTCTTCCCTTTCTCCTGAGCCTGCTGCTCCTCTCCACTCCGCACGGCACCAGCGGCCTGCACACTAAAGGCGCCCTTCCCCTGGATACAATCACTTTCTACAAGGTAACGGGGTCGGGGGATTTTGCGCACAGGTGCAGCCAGAGTGCCCAGGGGAGCGCGAGCTGGTGGGGAACGTTGAGCACCGAAGGCTGGCGGAAAGCGGTCTTGTAGCAACGATCCGAGGGCTTCCTACCATGCTATGGCCTGGTGGAGTCTTGGACGGGCTTACCATGACCACGGGCACACACGCCCCGGGGTCCCGGCTCACCCTTGCCTTTGCATCATTTATTTATATTTGTTTCTGCTTTTGTAAAAGAGCTGCAAAGATGCAGCCAAGGTAACGAGATGCTCCTTTAGGGAGAGAGGACAGTGCCAGGGGAGATCCAGTCCTCGAGTCCTAAGTAGGAGATGAGGGCGGGGCGAAGTCGGTGCTACCTGGTTTCCAACTGGGGGTGGGGGTGGTAGGAAGAACTCGGCACGTTAGTATGCGTATCTGTGCCCCTCCTGAGTATGAATTGTTGGCTTGTCAATATGCAAAGTATGTTCAGATATTACGCCTCTCCCAGAAAAGTGCTGACGTTAAGAATAAGCTACACGCTGGAATTGTAGCTCGGTGGGAGAACGCTTGCCTAGTACGTTTGAGGTACTAAGTTCGATCTTCAGCACCACATAAAAATAAATGAAGGCATTGTGTCCATCTACAACGAAAACATAAATAAATAAAAATGAATACGCTACAGTTTAGCCAAACTATAGGAAATATCTCCGGAAGAAAAATGAATAAAATCGGGTCAAAGCATGGAAGAATTTGCCACTACCCCTCCCTGCCACCCTTTACAAAATGTGGGAATCCTGGCCTAGGTAAACGGACCCTGGAAACATTGAAGGCTTAGTGCAACACCACAGTCCCACTCTTCTTCTCCTGTACCTGTCTTTTAACTTCTATGGCAAGCTAAATGTTGAGAGAGAGGCAGTCGTCTTATTTTCTTATTTTTGTACCCTTGCAGGGAAGTGAAACCAAGAAATGGAACTCTAAATGTGTCTGTATCAAGTGGTTGAACTTGTCTGTTTTTTTTTTTTTTCCTTCTTCTTTTGTAGTTATGGATGGACAACATGTTTTTGTTTATTTATTTTTTTGGTGCTAAGGATCCAACCCAGTGCCCAACAGGTGCCAAGCAACCAGGGGCTCCACCATTGAGCTAAGCCTCAGCCCCTTCTGTTTTCAAAAGGGTTGAGAGGACCTAGAGTGGACTTCACACTTGTAGCTCATTGAAGGCAAAGTTCCAAGAATTTAAAAGCATTGGTATGGCTGGTTGGTTGGTTGTGGGCACCCCACAGCACATATGCTCTTTGGTCCTTTACTGGCAAAGTGATGCACCTACCTCTTCCCAATACATGGAAGTTGGGTTACATCACAGATCTAGTGTGACTCAGAGCAGCTTTGTACCTTAAGGTTAATAGTATCTCCTTATAAATGAGTGCTGTGCCACCTTTACCATTGCCACCCTGGTCTAGGCTGTTCTTGGGTACAGTTCCTCCTGTCCTCCATGCTTCCACATTGAGACATCACACTAGGAGATCTGTTCTTGCTTCCCTTTCCTATTTCCTAACAATTTTCCCTAGTCCTCTGTGTGTGCTCCAACCGTACAGACCTGCCTTCTATCCCTTGAATATTCCTAGCTCATCACTGCTTTCATGTATTTGAGGTTTCCCTGTGAGTGGAGTAGTTTTTGCCCAATCTTTGAAAGACATGCTCCTTATTGTTTAGGCTTAAATGTTACCTCCTCAGAACCCTTCCTTGATTATTTCCCACCCCCAGGCTTAAGTACCAGTCATATTCCCCTGTTATTGTTTTTCTGAAGTGCATTCATTGCTGATTTTGTTCCTTGTCAGTTTTACCATCTGTCTCTCACATCATATTCTTTATTTCCAATTATCTGCACAGCATAGCAGGTTATATATTACATAGAAGGTGCTTAATAAATAATTGATTGCATGAATAAATGTTTTCTCCAGTCTTTTTCCAACTCTCACCCTCTTCCATCACCGCTGGATACAATGGGAATTTCTTAGTGTTTTTTTTCCAGCAACCTTGTTCAACATGCTATGCTTTTTAATGATTTCTAACATTTTTGTTCCTTTCTCTTCGCCATCACTAGAATGTTAACTTCATTTGATAAAGACCCACTCCGTTTTGTTCTTTGTAGTGTTCACTTAGAACAGTGCGTAGTTCATGATGGGCCCTTAGCAACTTTTAATTCAATGAACAAATGAATGAATAAAGAATTTATCTCTAATTTGAAGAAGGAAGTTGTCTGATTATGGGTACAGTAGAACTGATCCCCAGAGTTCTAAAGTAATTAACAGATACAGACTGCATAAAATAACAAACAATTCTTTATGCAAATATTTGCCATTCAAAACCATTCCATCTTACCTAGTAGCCAAGAATGGTGAAAGTAAAAGTCCTGAATTCTGTTTCAATATTAAACCACTATATAATTATTAATGTATTACATAATACAAGTGTAAGTCCCTTGAAGATAGGGATTGTATATCATGCTTTTAACCCCTCCACCCCCCACCCCCATACCCCGGCCTTGAACATGTAGCATCTGCTATTAAAGTTCTGTTCATTTAACATGTTTTAAAAGCATTTGCTGCATGCAGGTATGTGGGATCTTAGGGTCAGGCAAGGTCCTTATTTTAATATACAGTCTACCGGAGAGAACAGAAAACAAGCAAAGAACGATTTTAGAGAATAGTCAATGTATGAAGAAATGCATCAGAGTATCGTAGGAATGAAGCAATCTTAGATGGTTGAGGAGTCCTCTTCATTATTAATGAAGGGACCTTTTGAATTGAACCTTCAATGTAAAGAGACAAGCTGAGCCAGGGAAAGGGTTCCAGCCAGGAAACAACAAATACAAAGGCTGCAAGAGGGGGCAAGTGTAGTGTGTTGAACTGAAACAGGGCCACTTGGACCGGAGGGATGTGATCTGATTTATATTTTAAATCTTCCTTGTCTTTAGGCCCTCAGAGCTCAGACTTTATGGCGTCAGTGGCCACTTAAAGATGACCTGTTCTGGTGGTTTCTCCTCCTTTATGTCCCTAGGCACTGTTAAATATTCTTAAAAACCTAAAGTCGAGTAGACATCAGTACACAGTAAGGGACACACACAAGCAAAAACATTTGAGTTCTCTGATGCATCTGAAATTTTGTGAACTTGATAGAATTATGAACAGTGATTTCCTGTGATGAAAATCTTGAGAATAGAGATCACTGAATTAGAAAAGCAAAGGGGTGTGAGAGGAGGGGAAGGCAACATTACTGACCAAAGTCAGCTTATTTATTTGTACATTGGAAGAAACCATCAAAAGGAAGCCCTTGGCTTAACTATATGACCCCTTCAGTTCCACTTCTAGGTGAATCCAAAAGAATTTAATAATGGGTGTTCAAACAAAAACATGTGCACATCTTCAGACTATTCACAGTAATAGCCAAAAGGTAGAAACAACCCAAACATCTTTCAAAGAATAGTTTGTTTGGCCAGAAATATGAATAAAGCACTGATCACATGCTACCACATGGAAAACCATAAGAACATTATGCTAAGGCAAGTAAGCCAGACATAAGAGACTATGAATTTTATTATTCCATCATATTAGACAAATCCAAGGAGACAGCTGGGGCAAGGAAGAAGATGGGGAGGGACATCTTAATGGATACAGGGTTTCCTTTGCGGGTGATGAAAATGTTCTGGAACTAGGTAGTCATGGTGGTTACATAATATTATTAGTACACTAAGTCCCACTGGATTGTACACTTTAAAATGATGAGTTTTATTTGCTTTTAAAATTAAAATCTTGTTCTTCACAGTTAAAGAACCAGAGATCTAGCCAAAGCATTCTTTGTGGTGTCAACTCCTTTTTAGATTTTTTTTTTGGTCAGATTTCTGGTTCAGTATTAAGAAAGGCTTCCTCAGATGATGGGCATGATAGGATATGATGATGAATTGCATGCTAAGGGTCTCTTTGGCCTACTGAAAGGAACACTGGAGTGGGGGGCCTTAGCTTTATTCTAGATTGAGTCATATGTTTCTCTTATTAATGTGAACACATACCTAATGAGATGCCCAGTACATAGCAGGCATATTTAATAAATGGTGGGGGGCAATAAACAAACATTACATTGTTAAGAGCTGGTATTGGTATCCTTTGTGGGCTTGTTTCCACTGTTTTTTAAACAGGGGCCCCTTGGGAAGGGGAATTCACCCCAAATGTCCCTGGAACACCCCACTTGCTCAGCTCTATGTGCCCTCAGGTCATTCCCAAAAGCAAGTTTGTCTTGGTGAAGTTCGACACCCAGTACCCCTACGGTGAGAAGCAGGATGAGTTCAAGCGTCTGGCTGAAAACTCGGCTTCCAGTGATGATCTCTTGGTGGCAGAGGTGGGGATCTCAGGTATGTATAAGTCCAAGACAACTGGGAAGGGCTGAGGGGGAGGAAGTTAGCTATTATTGCCCTATTTGGAGGGGGAATACTTGGTGCCTTTTTATCTAAACTACACACAAAGGATAAATGGGTTTTATTCTTGAGGAATCTGGTACTCATAGCAAGCTTGGTCTAAGATGATTTCTGGAACCTGGGAACCTCATGTCAGGCTTGAAGTTGCCTGAAGAGAAGGGACCCCCTCTTCCCTTACCCTTCACCCATCTGACATTCCACTTTGAGAACTTTGAGCTTTCCTTGCAGGGGGTGGTTAGGGGTTCCATGCCTTCTAGGGGACAGCATGGTCAGATCTTTTCTGCCGTCATTTAATTTTTTTACCAAAGTTGTTGGGTTTTGGCTTTAGCTCAGATACATTACTGGTGCCACCACTGATCTAAGGGTCACTTAACCACAGTGTCAACAAAATAATAATACGTCGCCAGTGTTTATTGGTTTGCGGCCTGTAAAGATCTACACAGACATTAAAGTTTTAAGCTCCACTTGAGTCCTGCTTGAAAAGCAAGAGGTACTGTCTCCATATTATACTTAAAAAACCAAAGCTCAGAGCTTACATGACTTTCTAGGCGATGGGGTATGGGTGACTGAGCCAGAATTCCACCTAAGTACCTAAGTATTTGGCTTAAGTACATCTAAGTGCAGCATACTCTGAGCTAGGATGCCTCCATTCCCCAGTGAACTGGGAATTTGATGTCAGTAGAGATAGCTGGCTCACCTGTCCAGAGGAGTCAGTCAGTTTTGACTCAACTTCAAATCAGTTCCCTTGGGGTTTTTTGAATAGCATTGACAATGACTTGCATTCATCATGTTTTTCAGACCACTGTGCTAAAGGTTTTACATGTATTTTACCCTTGTGACTTGTGGTACTATTACCCCCAATTTTTCAAGTTAAATTGATGCTCAGGGAACCTCACTCAAGTAAATAGAGCTGTTAACTAGGATTGGCACTCCAGGCTGTTAACTCCACTGTTAACCCAGAAATAGTTGGTCTCAGCCATTTCTTCTTGCCAAGGGTCAAAAATCAGTTGTCACAATCAGCCCTTGGGACTACTACTACTTTTTAGGAAGAATGTTGCAGATACTGCTGGCAGCTACTGCAGAGTAAGCACTGAACTCTGATTGGATCTCATATACATAGTGCCTCATTGAACCTCCCAGCAGCCCTCATGTAGCAGGGACTGCTTTCATCACCTACCACACACACCTCTTTCTCGCTCAACTCCAGCCAACCTGACCTTGGTAATTTTTTTTTCTTAACAGTACTGGGGCTGGGCATGGAACTCAGGATCTTGCACATACTAGACAAGTGTGCTACCCACTTGGCTACACCTGAGTCCTTGGCCTTAAATATTCTCAGCTCAGTCCTGGCACAGAGCTTTTGTCTTGTGCAGAGCTCTTGAACTAGAGGTACTTTCTTCCTGAAGCACTCTTCCCCGATATTTATGTGGCTGGCTCCATGCCACTTAGGCCCCTCAGCTTATGTCATCTCCACAGGGTAGTCTTCACTGACAACCTGAAGTGGGCTTTCTTACCCACTCTGTCATATCACACTGTTTATTTTCATCAGTGGAACTAATCATTTATGGTCACTGTATACTGTCAACCTTCTTGCCGTTAGAATATAAACTTCTTGCCAGGTGTGGTGACACACACCTATAATCCCAGCAATATAGGAGGCTGAGGCAGGAAAATGGCAAGTTTGAGGCCAGCATCAACAAGCAAGGCCCTAAACAATTTAGCAAGACCCTGTCTCAGAGTGAAATAGGAGTGTAGCTCAGTGGTTAAGCACACCTGGGCTCAAATCCCAGTAACACCCCATTCCCACCCCCAGAAAAAAATTAAAGCCCCTTGAGGTCCGAGAACTTGATACTGTGAATCACAATTAGGTCCTTAGCACCTCAAACAGCATCACGTAGTAGACATGAAGAATTTTTACTTTTCAAATGAAGACAGTTCAGAGCAATTAAATGATTTGACAGCAGCCACATGGCTAGGAAATAGCAGAGGAAGAATTCAAACCAAGGTCAATATAGATAAACCTCACTTTGAACCATTACACAGCCAAGGTGATTCTTCTTCTCCACTCAGGCCCTGTAGTGATATCCTGCACTGAGTTGTTGTCTTATTCATCTCTGGTTTCTGTTCACAGATTATGGTGACAAGCTGAACATGGAACTGGGTGAGAAATACAAGCTGGACAAAGAGAACTACCCAGTCTTCTTCCTCTTCCGAGACGGGGACTTTGAGAACCCAGTCCCATATAGTGGGGTAGTTAAGGTTGGAGCCATCCAGCGCTGGCTAAAGGGACAAGGAGTCTACCTGGGTATGCCTGGCTGCCTGCCTGTGTATGACGCCCTGGCAGGGGAATTCATCAGGGCCTCTAGTGTAGAGGCCCGTAAGGCCCTCTTGAAGCAGGGGCAGGACAACCTCTTGAGTGTGAAGGAGACTGAAAAGAAGTGGGCTGAGCAGTATCTGAAGGTCATGGGGAAGGTCTTAGATCAAGGTGAGGACTTCCCAGCATCAGAGATGACCCGGATCACCAAGCTGATTGAGAAGAACAAGATGAGTGATGGGAAGAAGGAGGAGCTCCAAAAGAGCTTAAACATCCTGACTGCCTTCCAGAAGAAGGAGTTTGAGAAGGAGGAGCTGTGAAAAGGCACTGGGGTTTCCAGGGTTTGCTGGGGGTGGGAAGGGGAGAGTTACCCTCTGGCCATGAAACCCTTGTAAAGAGGGTGTTGGAAATCTGAGCCCTGACTATTCCTGGACATGGATGCTGATGTGCCCATGCTTGGGAAGTCTCTAGAGCCAGCCTGGGGATAGCTGGAACGTTTACTTGGCTAATGAAGTGCCCCCCTCAGAAGGAACTGGTGCTATAAAGGAGGGTACTGCCCAGGTCCTTGACAAATGTAATTCTGGCCCAATTAAAGTTCAGTGCTTTTGATTAAGTGGACCTGAAGCCATTCAGTTTGTTTTTTCACATTATATTCTGGCCTATAACTTGCTTGCTTCTGCTTCTCAATTCTTTTTTGAATCTAAGCTGGTATGGACTCCACTCTACCAGGGAAACAGATTATCCTGATAAAACTGATCCCAGCTTAAGGTAAAAGCTTTATTTTTCACTGATGTCCAGGCTATTATGAATTAACTGGATAATGAAATGTGTCACCCATGTTCTTAGTCCTTAGAACTCAACAGTAGCACCATTTAATCAACATTGCACAGTGATGCTCTGTGAGATGTATAGCAAATTCTTAATTTTACTGACAGTGTTTTTAGTTTAGAAAACAAAATGATAGAATTTAGTCCTGTTTGAAAGTTTTAAAAATTGTTTTCATGCTCAATCACTTTGTCAGTTAATCAGTAAATACCAACTTTTAGAGTAAGTACACAAATGGCAGACAAGGAAGACTATAAAAACCCAAAAGCATCCTCAGGCCCCGAATGTGGCCTAATCTTGATTGTTGGTATGCCACTGGGTGGGTTCAGGCTAGCTATTTATAAAGCCAGAGTGAACTAGATAATCATATATCAGAGGGCTTTTGTACTTAGCATCTAATAAATTAATATTATGACTGAAGGCTACATGGAGTGGCTTCCTAGAATCAAACTGTGTACAATTTTAAGGGAATTTCTTGATAATCTGAAGCAGACACTATATCCAACTTGAAGAATTTTGTTTTAAGAAACTTGTAAATTCCCTAAATGGTGCCAAAAATGATTTTAATTTTAAAATAGTTCTTGGTAATTGATGCCACAAAAAGTACTGGTGTGATCACATTAGGAGAGATTATTCATACAGAAATAAGAAACTGGGAATTTGTGGCCATCAAGAATAAGAATGAGATGGTATGGAGAATAGCTTTTAGCTATTTATTGGGGACCCATGTTTCCTGGGCTATAATGTGGACACTGTAGGTTGCAGAAAAGCTCTGTCCCTCAAGTAAACTGTAGTAGGAACTCCACAATTTGTATGAGATTTCGACTCATGGTAGCTTACCCTGCAATTTTAACTGAAATTTGTACCTGCATTAAGGCAATAGCATCCAAAAACAAGGGGAATATTAAAAAAATATAAATCCAAGCCAAACTTTTAGGAAAAGCAAAGGATGGCAGTTAGTTAGGTACAGGCACATACCTGCTTTTAGTAAAAGGAAAAGAGAACACTGGTAGGGAGTTAAGTTGTAACTGAAAAAACAGGCCCAAACTGACCCTTCAGAGAATGATTTTTCTGTCACAGGCAGAAAGAAAACTCAGGAAAAATAGCTAGTCAATCTGTCCAAATAAAATTTGAATTTCAGTGTCTGGATTCAAGTACCCTTGGGTAAATCATGTCATCAACCTGCCTGAAATTCTCCAATAACCTTCCATTACATTTATTCTAAGTCTCAGTCCTTCCCCTGGCTTTAGGTCCTGACTGATCTAGTCTAGCACTCTATCCAAATGCTGACCCCTTTCCACTCCTTTCACTAAGTTGCTGGAACATGCTAAGCAGTTCCCTTCCTTGGGTCCTTTCCAACTGTGTTCCTTTTTCTGTGACTGACAAACATTCACCATTCACGTCCAATGTTACGGAGATCCTCTCGTGACCCAATCCGAAGTGACTCAACACTATCACATACCCTGATTTATATTAAACAGGACTTTGCTACACAACTATTTATGACCTTTCCCCACACCAACAACTAATAAGTAGGATAGAGAGTTTCATTTTCCCTTAAATAAGCAGAGCCTGAAAGTTATGAATCTTGACGCATGGTCAGTAAGTATTCAGTAATAATTTAAGTATGGAAGGTACTGCTTTTAAGCCAAAAGAAATGGTGGCCTTAGGGAGAAAAATTAATTTTCAAATAATAAAATTTTGCTGGGTATATAGCTCTTTAATACAAAATTGAGATGAGTTATACCATTTAGAAGGTTGTAGCTTCTAAGAACCTGAACAAAAATGAACCAGGCAGAAATGCCAACTTAAAATGAAAATTTTATATAAATTAACCCATTGAGTTTAGATTTGCTATGCTTCACTTAATTCTCAATAAGGAAGAATATAGACTTCCCATATTAATAAATCACACCAAATAAGCAGGAAGAGTTTCAATAATAAGCCTATAGATACACTGAAACCCCCTTTTATATTAAAAGTTAAAATGAATGACAAATCCAGATTGAACATAGTGATTGCAAAATATAATGCAATTCTGAACAATTAAAATTATGAAAATATACAAAATTGATGGGCAACACAACTAGGCATTTGTTTTCTATTATGTAGAGAACACTAAAAATTTCTCTACCTTTTATCCATCAAGTAAATGACTTAAACCAAATGTTTACTTTGGAGAGTCTTTAACTCAGGATCTCAGTAGTATAAAAGGCAATAATTTTTTAGTCTGTAAACAGTAGTCGTTTTTTTTTTCCTCCTTTCCTTTTTTTTTTTTTTAATATCAATTTACCACAGAAAAACTAAACAAAAAAGCCATATAAACCAAAACAACAGCAGCAGCGGGTTATTTGGGAAATCTCTTCAAATATCAATGACATACAATTGCTGGGAGAGGGTGCGTTTTACTCATGTAAATATATATATGTATACACACACACATATATATATGTATGTATGTGTGTGTGTATTTTATATATATATTAAACTGTACACAATTTATAGTGCAGGACAGTTTCCAAAGGAACAGATTGATAAAAGATATTGGCCATTTCTGCATAATTTCATTCTTTTTACAGTAATCTCAAAATGTGAGAGTTGAATCTAACTGAAATGCTACATTTAGTAGGAAAATCAGCAAGTAACAAAGGAAGCATAACTTCAAGGTAACATTTGTCAGTAAAACCAGTAGAAGTCCCAGATACTCCAAGGCAGGAGACCAGTTAGGCAGACCATTAGAGTCATTGCAGTCCTTGACCAAGGCCAGCCCATTAAGCATACATATGATAGACTGATCAATAGACTTGTATCAAAGAGCATTTCTATTTCTTTGTACAGTACTTTTTTGGATATGCAAAGAAACATCATTCCAAGAACATAGCCATACACACACCCTCCCAAATACACACAGTTCCATCTAAAATAGGCCATAGTTATATGAACTAATGACACGTTGTCATTAAAGGATATTCAGAATCAATCGGGTTGTTCAGTTCATCTTGTTCAGGAGGACAGTTATTCCCTTTAGGATGGGGTGTTTGACAGTTGTGGCTACTAAATTTATATAAAATATGAAGTTTTGAAATTACTTGATGGACTAGGTTTTCCAACAAGTCTTATTTTGAACAGGTAATATAATTTTTAAACAGTTATTAATTACCATATCAAATTGTCAATAAGAAAGTCAAGGAGGGACAAAATGCATACATAGATTTTCCCAGCTCTTTTGGTTGCTTTTAAAAAAGTATCACATTTCACTGGAGCAGTGCATAGGAAAGGACCTTGAAAAGGTCTTTAAGACCAATCCTCCATCAGATGTTGGAATTTCCTCATCAAATTCATTTCTTTGCCCTTACAAAATTACTAACTTCAAAACAGAAAAAAAGAAGCAGGAATTCAAACACCAAAAAAAAAAAAAAAAAAAAAAAAAAAAAAAAAAAAAAAAAA